>NC_092246.1:11762064-11799564 GCF_036320965.1 Panulirus ornatus
AGGTTGGTAGTACTGCTGATGCTGTCACTGCTAAGGTTGGTAGTACTGCTTTTGCTGTCACTGCTAATGATGATGGTGCTGGTGGTGCTTTCATTGCTACGGTGGGTCGACTTGATGGTACTGCTGTCACTGTTACGATTGATGGTCGTGCTGTTGGTGCTTTCACTGTAAGGTTAATGGTCGTGCTGTTGGTGCTTTCACTGTAAGGTTAATGGTTGTGCTGGTAGTGCTTTCACTGTAAGGTTAATGGTTGTGCTGGTAGTGCTTTCACTGTAAGGTTAATGGTTGTGCTGTTGGTGCTTTCACTGTAAGGTTAATGGTTGTGCTGTTGGTGCTTTCACTGTAAGGTTAATGGTCTTGCTCGTAGTGCTTTCACTGTAAGGTTAATGGTCTTGCTGGTAGTGCTTTCACTGTAAGGTTAATGGTCGTGCTGGTGGTGATGTCACTGCTAAGGTTGCTGGTCGTGCTAGTAGTGCTATCACTGCTAGGTTGATGGTCGTGCTGGTGGTGCTATCACTGCTAAGATTAGCGGTGCTGCTGGTGTCTTACTGCTAAGGTTGATGGACGTGCTAGTGGTGCTGTTTCTGCTAAGGTTGATGGACGTGCTAGTAGCGCTGTCACTGCTAGGTTGATGGTCGTGCTGGTGGTGCTATCACTGCTAAGACTAGCAGTGCTACAAGTGTCTTCACTGCTAAGGTTGATGGACGTGCTAGTAGTGCTATTACTGCTAGGTTGATGGCCGCGCTGGCGGTGCGTGCTCTCCCTGCTAAGGTTAGCGATGCTAGTGTTGTCATCACTGCTAAGGTTGATGGTCGTGTTGGTGGTGCTGTCACTGCCACGGCAGATGGCCCCAACAGGTGCAGGTCAGGTTGTAACTCACGGGATGCGGTTGTTAGGGTGGTCGAGTGGCGTCACTCTGTCGGTGTGTTGTTCTGTCTATCCTCGCGTCGTAACTCACTAATGGATGATGTCAGCAGATTCCCAGCTTTTTACAGGGATTAATCTTGAGATATCGCGGCCCTGCCTTTGTTTCTGAGGTCAAAGGGACGAAGTCAAGATGGTAGGTGGTGGGTGTGGCTGCTGGTCTTCTGCCCCACAAATGACAAGTGGGTGTGGCGGCTGCTGGTCTTCTGCCCTCACAAATGACTAGTGGGTGTGGCTGCTGCTGGTCTTCTGCCTCACAAATGACTAGTGGGTGTGGCGGCTGCTGGTCTTCTGCCCCACAAATGACAAGTGGGTGTGGCTGCTGGTCTTCTGCCCCACAAATGACAAGTGGGTGTGGCTGCTGGTCTTCTGCCCCACAAATGACTAGTGGGTGTGGCTGCTGCTGGTCTTCTGCCTCACAAATGACTAGTGGGTGTGGCGGCTGCTGGTCTTCTTCCCTCACAAATGACTAGTGGGTGTGGCGGCTGCTGGTCTTCTGCCCTCACAAATGACTAGTGGGTGTGGCTGCTGCTGGTCTTCTGCCTCACAAATGACAAGTGGGTGTGGCTGCTGGTCTTCTGCCTCACAAATGACAAGTGGGTGTGGCTGCTGGTCTTCTGCCCCACAAATGACAAGTGGGTGTGGCTGCTGCTGGTCTTCTGCCCCACAAATGACAAGTGGGTGTGGCTGCTGCTGGTCTTCTGCCCCACAAATGACTAGTGGGTGTGGCTGCTGCTGGTCCCTCTGCCTCCAATTCATTACCATGATATCCTTGAAGTTTGATAGTGAGGAGAGAGACTGTTTCATGGCATCAAGTCCTGTGTGTGTGCCAACGCACCCACTCCTGCTGTCTTTATAATTTCGACATTTACAGATAAAAAGTGTTTGTCTTATTCATCTTCTTGATAGTGTTTAATCCTTTTTCAGAATGGCTTGTTTGGATGTCAAGATGTACCCAGTAGTGATCAGTGCTGATGAGGTTAACAATTGATGGGGATGATTGAGATTTAACCTTCTTTTTTTTCCTTGTCTTAATTCTTGATTGGTGCTCGAGGCGATGCTTAATGCATGGTTGTTGCTGTTAGATAAGGTAATGATGATAGTAGTACAACAGATGCTGGTGGTTATGGCAAAGTAACTTAGTTGTTGGTGGTGAGGGGGAAGAGATGCTGATGCTGGAGATGATGATGGCTATGGAACTTTCATTGGTGGTGATTGGAAACGACGCTGTTGTTGGTGATGGTAATGTTGTTGGAAATGGTGGTGGTAGGGGGGAAGAGATGCTGATGCTGGAGATGATGATGGCTATGGAACTTTCATTGGTGGTGATTGGAAACGACGCTGTTGTTGGCGTTGGTGATGTTGTTGTTGGAAGTGGTGGTGTAGGTGGCGTAGAATACCGTATGGTAGTGTTGTTGGTGGTGGGATTGTTGGTCGTGAAGTGGCAGGGATACCGCTGCTGTTGTTGGCATGGGGTAACGGTGCTAGTGACGGAGATGTTGTTGATGTTGTTGAAGAAATAAGCTCATAGCAAGCCCATCATTGATGATATTGTTATTGCTGTTGACGGAAGAGTCACAAAATTGTTCATAACAATGTTAAAGTCACGTCTCTCCAATGCAGTTATTGTTGGTGGAGGACAACAACAGGTGGTGTTGTCTGTGAATGTGAATGGTACTGTTGGCATTTATACACTGGCTGGAATTGCTGAGGGTAACCATGCTGTTTCTGATGCTGAAGGAGTCGTGGTTGATGGTTGCGCCTCTCTAACTCCTCAAGTCTATTTACACTAGGATTATAACGTAGTTTTACCAGAGATGATGTGATCCATCCGTTGGCGCTAGTGTGGTAAACAACTGGCAGTGTGAGTGTCGATGTTATCATGAATAACTGAGATAAGAATACGTTAATGTTTATGATGTTTATGACAGAGCTCAGCATTACAAAAAAAAAAAGATATATTATACACCTCCGTGCCTACCTATCTATTTTCTTTTCCCAGGAGCACCTTCTTTCTTCTGCTGGGCTGCTGCAAAGCCAAGGGAGCCGGCCACGTCCAACGAGCGAGATGACAGATCACAGAGCGAAGTAATACTGTGTGTATATGTCTACGAGTGCACATGTTAAGAATATGTATAGAGAGAGAGAGAGAGAGAGAGAGAGAGAGAGAGAGAGAGAGAGAGAGAGAGAGAGAGAGAGAGAGAGAGAGAGAGAGAGAGACCCCGAACGAAAACCAGGTATGCACTCTATCCACCAACCCTAAAGTGGGAGAGGATGAACAACCTGGTTGACTGCGGGCCGCCAGCCGCAGCCGGGATTCGAACCTGTGTATTGTTGTTACCCTCGTTATCATCGATCACATAACTGCTTCTTGCTTCTTACTGCAGGTGTCATTATAACCCCCCAATATCTATTTTGTTCCTTCTACCATTAAGAAATCTCTCTCTGTCAGTATTGTTCTGTCATAACCGTTACTGCCATTGCAATTACTGTTCCTGTTATTACTTGTGATTACTGTTCAGTTCCATCAAGGATGTTGCTTCTACCTTGTTCTTTGTGGTGACGTCTCTGCTAATTCACATATCTAAGTGTCCATTAGTATCACCCTTGTCTCTGTTCACCCTTCAGTCCTTATTGTGTTAATGTTTGTGTTTAACATTTGAACTGTTTCTCTGATTGCACTTCTGTTGTCAACCGATGCGATCGAGATGGCGATTGGTGGCCATGTTACAATACCTTCCACTGCTGTTGCTACTGTGAGATCAGCCACGTCTGAAAGTATGGATGGCAATATGAATGTTAATTGGTTTCTGCAAGTTCCTATGAATAGTGAGACTAAGTGGCCCATTAGACTCGCGTTGGTGCTCCTATAAGCACATAATGTAGTGATGGTGGTCGTGGAAATGAGGCGAAGATGCCTTTCGTCATTATGAATCTTCTATATACACCGTTCGTTCTTCTCGCTTGGAGTGAAGATGTCACAAGACGCTGACGAAGACTTCGAGTTACTAAGTACCCTCCTTCCACCGTTACTGTTCGAGCGTCGTCCCCGTCAACGGAGATCGTCCCCGTTAACGGAGATCGTCCCTGTTAACGGAGATCCTGTTTTTTTTCTGCTGCTCGGTGAACAGGGTGTCAGCTGGGATTTTTGAGGATGGGTGTTCCACAGGGTTTACTGCTGATCATCTCTGGCCTGCCAGCAAAATACCTGGAGGTAAAGATAATTGTCTCCGTGTACTGAATACGATTTATTTGTATTGTTTTACAAAGCGTGTGGTTACCAGTGAGAAAATCATTTTCACGCCGGATGATTATCCAATTACATTATCAGTTTTCGAATTGAATTCTGATAGATACATTGCAGAACTTTATGATAAGTTAATATATAAGGTAAAAGCGCAAGACATTAAGAATTCACATTAAAAACATGATATAGAATTATTTTGCCTTAATGTGGAAGAAGATGCTGGTTTCAGTAGAGTGAATTCAGGACTTCCCAGGCAGGTAAGCTGACAGTATATGCTGAAAGCGAAATGCATATACCAAATGATGACCCAGCGAAAAAAACATTACATAAGTATGATTAATTAAGATCGGTTGATGTAAGTCAAGATATAGCATGTTAGTTCAGGACATATATATATATATATATATCGTTAAGGTGTATCCATCTGTTTGCAGAAGGTGCAGGGCAATTAAGTGGTAAGAGCTCAGTGTCCTCTTCATGGTTGTTGTAACGTAGGCAGGAAGGGTCTTGAGATATGTTCAAACGGTGTTTGTTGTCTTGTAGTAAAGGGTGAGTGGGATAGTGTGACTCGTGTCTGTCTCAGTGGTGTTGCTTCTGACAAGTGTATGTCTAATGGGCTGGAGTTTGAGACTGGGTGGGGAAGTCTCTGGTTTATTGCTCGTCGGGTTATTTCAGTACGTATGTATTTCGTCAATGTTCTCTTCTTTAAGGATGGGGAGGAAATATGTGTGGAAGTTATTCATGTGTGAGGCAGAGATAAACTTTTTATTTCCGCTTGGAGGTTGGTGGTTAATTTTAGAGTAGTGTGTGTGTGGGAGGGGGGGTCTAGTGCTGTTGCATAGAACTGAGTGCCGAACGTGTTGGTGTGGAACCGTACTGGAAGGATCTATTTTTCATTGTGGTGTTGCTTGTGTTTGCTAGGCAGCCAATGACTGTTTTTTAGTGCACTATCTTGTGTTGCTTGCAATTCTGTTATATTTGAAATTTGAGAGAGTGGAAGACCAGGCAGGTGAGGCGTAGTTTAACGTGGAGCGAGTATTTGTCGAGGATGTTAAGGGATTCCTTTCCTTGCCCAAATCTGGAAATCTGGTGCCAGTTGGTGTTCTGAGGGCATTTAATATCGTGTGCTGCTGATTTGTTGATGTTATACTGGTATGGGCATAAATTTCATGCGTGTCGTATGAGATGCGTAGAATGGTTGATATATTCCTCAGTGGGAGTGACTGCCAATTCAAGATGACTAGAGGATGTGAGCTAGACTCATATCTGTCTGGGGTTCAAAGTGTGACTACGTGAGCTAGACTCATATCTGTCTGGGGTTCAAAGTGTGACTGAAGAGTTCTATGGAGATACAGACACTCTGTTTTTGGTGAGCTATTGTTCCAAGTTACCGTATTTCGTCGCCGTGAGATTTTATGAGGTTGTATCAGCGAGAGTACAGACTCGTCAAAAAAATTATCATTTTATAGGAATTTTATTTCCATAATGATGAGTAGTCCAGCTGGCCTTGGGCTTCAGGAGCCTCTAGAAGTAAACTCCTTGGACAATTGAATATATATATATATATATATATATATATATATATATATATATATATATATATATATATATATATATATATCCCTGGGGATAGGGGATTAAGAATACTTCCCACGTATTCCCTGCGTGTCGTAGAAGGCGACTAAAAGGGGAGGGAGCGTGGGGCTGGAAATCCTCCCCTCTCGTTTTTTTTTTAAATTTTCCAAAAGAAGGAACAGAGGGGGCCAGGTGAGGATATTCCAAAAAAGGCCCAGTCCTCTGTTCTTAACGCTACCTCGCTAACACGGGAAATGGCGAATAGTTTAAAAGAAAATATATAAATATATATATATATATATATATATATATATATATAGAGAGAGAGAGAGAGAGAGAGAGAGAGAGAGAGAGAGAGAGAGAGAGAGAGAGAGAGAGAGAGAGAGAGAGAGAGTTAGGTTAGGTTAGAGAGTTAGAGTTAATAATGAGATGGCATTACTCCAGTCAATACAATGATCATAGTTTTAACGTGATTAAACAAGGCATTTGATTCTTGTCCCGTTCTTATACTATATTCATGTTGCTTAAGTCTAACAAAAAGATCCTTACCGGTCTGCTCAACATAAAATTTATCACAATTTTCACATGGCACTTTATAGATGCATCCAAGAGAATTTTCTGGTGAATTCCTGATTAAGATATTCTTTATGGTATTATTGTTGCTAAAGGCAACAATTGCATTAAAGGATCCAAGCAACATGGGAAGTAAAGTGAAATTATTATTAAAAGGGAGAACTAAAAGATTCTTGGTGCCAATGGGAGGTTTGGGTTCACCTCAATAAAATGATTTCTTTGCTAACTTAAGGGATTTATCAATGAAAGATCTAGGGTACTTTAACTTAGATTCAATAGAATATGTCTTCTCAAACTCATCATCAATAAACTTTGGACTACAAATACGTAATGCCCTAAGGAACATAGATTGAAATGATGATAATATAACTCTGGTCAGACTGGTAAGGATCTTTCTGTCAGACTTAAGCAACATGAATATAGTATAAGAACGGGACAAGAATCAAATGCCTCGTTTAATCACGTTAAGAATTAACTGGAGTAATGCCATCTCAGTTATTAACTCTAACTCTGTTACCAAGAAAATTATCATTGAATCTTCTATTATTAAATACACAAAGAATTATAATCTTAATATTAGTGATGGTCTATACAAATTAGATAACTGTATTATTGATAAAATCTGTAAAATGATAAGTTTATGAACGCTCGTTGTATGTTTTGGACAATCACATGTTTACCAAATGGCGTCCTAGCTTCGTCTCTTCGTTGTATATCAACTGACTTATATTTCTTTCTTGTGTCTCCCCTGATGATGTGATTATTACACGAAAGTGCACTTGGGAACTTATCGTGTCTCATTTTTCCAGTGGACTCATAGGAATAGCTTGATCACGCGCAGAATTGTGACCGTTTCCAACACACACACACACACACACACACACACACACACACACATATATATATCCCTGGGATAGGGGAGAAAGAATACTTCCCACGTATTCCCTGTGTGTCGTAAAAGGCGACTAAAAGGGGAGGGAGCGGGGGGGGCTGGAAATCTTCCCCTCCGTTTTTTTAATTTTCCAAAAGAACAGAGAAGGAGGCCAAGTGAGAATATTCCCTCTAAGGCTTTTTGCTCTTAACGCTACCTCGCTAACGCGGGAAATGGCGAATATGTATGAAAAAAGAAGAGAGAGAGAGAGAGAGAGAGAGAGAGAGAGAAAGAGAGAGAGAGAGAGAGAGAGAGAGAGAGAGATTGGTCACGACAACGGTTCGTTGTTTTGATAGGGCGATTTCTCTAATATGCTGATAATTAGGATATGTGTGGTTTGGTAAATCTTATTTCTTCTTCCCATTATACATGTGTCTGGCAGAGTGAGCCGTAGAGAGACGGTGAGCTCAGCCTGGTCATTACGCGAGGGTAGGAGTGGGTTGCCTTGCGCTACGCCACCCACAGCCATACCACACCAACATTCTTGCGGTCACAGCTCAGTGCCTTACGGGAGAAGAGCAACCCACCCCACTACTGTCTTATCGCACACGAAGATCGGCATGCCCGCTAAAGGCTCTGAGCAAGACACACCCTCTTCTGCGTCGCGGGTCATGTGTGGTCTGCGTTGGTGAGTGTGGACCGCAAAGTGGTCTTAGTTCTTGGCCGAGTGTTCTCGCACGTGTGGTGGCCTGGGCTGGAGCAGCCTGGTGGCCCTCGTAACTACTGAGATTACGTGCAGGCTGCGTATGGCCAGCGAGTGGTTGGTTCCGTAATGACTCTGTGGTCGGAGGGCATGACCTCTGAGGAGAGACAGATGAGGTTGGGTGAGGTGGAGTGGATGAGGACCTCCTTCTTGCATCCTTTTTTGTTTTTTGTTCTCTATGTTAGCCGAGATGACACGAGCAGCTGAGGCCCTAATCAAGGCCATCCCATAAATGATATATATATATATATATATATATATATATATATATATATATATATATATATATATATATATATATATATATATATATATATGTACATGTATATCATCCCTGGTGATAGGGGAGAAAGAATACTTCCCACGTATTCCCTGCGTGTCGTAGAAAGCGACTAAAAGGGAAGGGAGCGGGTGGCTGGAAATCCTCCCTTCTCGTTTTTTCTTTTTTAATTTTCCAAAAGAAGGAACAGAGAAGGGGGTCAGGTGAGGATATTCCCTCAAAGGCCCAGTCCTCAGTTCTTAACGCTACCTTGCTATTGCTGGAAATGGCGAATAGTATGAAAGAAAGAAAAAAAAATATATATATATATGTATATCCTAGCCTGAGCCAGGTAACCATTTTATCGACCAACCCCTAGAGGTGAATGAAAAGCTGGGTTATCTGTGGACCGACTGCGTCAGCCAGGATTCGAACCTATGTGCTCGACCCTGGGCGGCTCGTCAATGCGTCAAGGTTAGGAACGCTAAACCCTACACTACGGGAATACCTCGTCACACCACTTCTATACATTTCATATCATTCCTTTTCTGCAAGAGTCGGTACATGCAAACCATTAAATGCTTATGACTCTTTCTTTTTCAATTCGGTTTTCAATATAGTTATATAGTTAGAGTCTTTAAAGTGATTGAGCTTGGAAAAATGATTATGTGGAGAAATGCCAGGGAGAATAAGTGCAGAAATGGCAAAAGGTGAGAGAAAGGCCGTATCTAAGAACCATGCGACAGGCGGTTGACTTTGCGAAGGCGACGAAGTTTCGCATCGTCGTATTCAAGTACATGGTAACACGACGCAGGTTGATGCTAGTTGGCTGGCTGATATGAATATGCGATGAATTATTGGAACATTGCAAAGGTGGCCTTCCGATGAAACTTTGCGACGGAAAATAATCGTTAACAATTACTTGTTTTATCTCTTAAATGATTATTTATGCTTTAAACGCATTCAAAAATATTATTATCTTATGCTAAAGAGATGGGAATTCGATTAAAAGTTACAGGAACATTTTTTTTCGAAACTGTTGTAAGTCTTACCGCTACTCAAAGACCATATAACCACATTTTTAGATTTCCACATATCCCTCTTACCTTTCATTATTTACTCGATCGAGCCATCTCATACCACATATTACCGACAAGCATTTCATTTCCAACTCATCCACCCTTCTCCGTATGTATATATATTATATATATATATATATATATATATATATATATATATATATATATATATATATATATATATATATATATATACGGAGGAATGAATGTGTTAGTAGTTTTGATGCACGAGACCGGGTTATAGTGATTGGTGATTTGAATGCAAAGGTAAGTAATGTGGCAGTTGAGGGAAGAATTGGTGTACATGGGGTATTCAGTGTTGTAAATGGAAATGGTGAAGAGCTTGTAGATTTATGTGCTGAATAAGGACTGGTGATTGGGAATACCTGGTTTAAAAAGAGAGATATACATAAGTATACGTGTAAGTAGGAGAGATGGCCAGAGAGCGTTATTGGATTACGTGTTAATTGATAGGCCCGCGAAAAAGAGACTTTTGGATAATAATGAGCTGAGAGGTGCAACTAGAGGGATGTCTAATCATCATCTTGTGGAGGCCAAGGTGAGGATTTGTAGAGGTTTTCAGAGAAGAAGAGAGAATGTTGGGGTGAAAAGAGTGGTGAGAGTAAGTGAGCTTGGGAAGGAGACTTGTGTCAGGAAGTACCAGGAGGGACTGAGAGCAGAATGGAAGAAGGTGAGAACAAAGGACATAAGGGAGAGTGGGGGAGGAATGGCATGTATTTAGAGAAGCAATGATGGCTTGCGCAAAAGATGCTTGTGGCATGAGAAGCGTGGGAGGTGGGCAGATTAGGAAGAGTAGTGAATGGTGGGATGAAGAAGTAAGATTATAAGTGAAACAGAAGAGAGAGGCATTCGGACGATTTTGCAGGGAAATAATGCAAATGACTGGGAGATGTACAAAAGAAAGAGGCAGGAGGTCAAGAGAAAGGTACAAGTGGTGAAAAAGAGGGCAAATGAGAGGTGGGGTGAGAGAGTATCATTAGATTTTAGAGAGAATAAAAAGATATTTTGGGAGGAGGTAAATAAAGTGCGTAAGACAAGGGAACAAATGGAAACTTCAGTGAAGGGGGCTAATGGGAAGGTGATATCAAGTAGTGGTAATTTGAGAAGGAGCTGGAGTGAATATTTTGAAGGTTTGTTGAATGTGTTTGATGATAGAGTGGCAGATATAGGGTATTTTGGTCGAGGTGGTGTGCAAAGTGAGAGGGTTAGGGAAAATGATTTGGTAAACAGAGAAGAGGTAGTAAAAGCTTTGCGGAAGATAAAAGCCGGCAAGGCAGCGGGTTTTGATGGTATTGCAGTGGAATTTATCAAAAAAGGGGGTGACTGTATTGTTGACTGTTTGGTAAGGTTATTTAATCGATGTATGACTCCTGGTGAGGTGCCTGAGGATTGGCGGATAAGAGTGAGTGCTCAAATTACAAAGGCATAAGTTTGTTGAGTATTCCTGGGAAATTATATGGGAGGGTATTGATTGAGAGGGTGAAGGCATGTACAGAGCATCAGATTGGGGAAGAGCAGTCTGGTTTCAGAAGTGGTAGAGGATGTGTGGATCAGGTGTTTGCTTTGAAGAACGTATGTGAGAAATACTTAGAAAAGCAAATGGATTTGTATGTAGCATTTATGGATCTGGAGAAGGGATATGATAGAGTTGATAGAGATGCTCTGTGGAAAGTATTAAGAATTTATGGTGCGGGGGCAAGTTGTTGGAAGCAGTGAAAAGTTTTTATCGAGGATGTAAGGCTTGTGTACGTGTAGGAAGAGAGGAAAGTGATTAGTTCTCAGTGAATGTAGGTTTGCGGCAGGGGTGCGTGATGTCTCCATGGTTATTTGATTTGTTTATGGATGGGGTTGTTAGGGAGGTGAATGCAAGAGTTTTAAAGAGGGCAAGTATGCAGTCTGTTTTGGATGAGTGAGCTTGGGAAGTGAGTCAGTTGTTGTTCGCTAATGATACATCGCTGGTGGCTGATTCATGTGAGAAACTGCAGAAGCTGGTGATTGAGTTTGGTACTGTGTGAAAGAAGAAAGCTGAGAGTAAATGTGAATTAGAGCAAGGTTAATAGGTACAGTAGGATTGAGGTAAAAGTCAATTGGGAGGTAAGTTTGAATGGAAAAAAAATGGAGGAAGTGAAGTGTTTTAGATATCTGGGAGTGGATTTGGCAGGGGATGGGACCATGGAAGCGGAAGTGAATCAAACGGTGGGGGAAGGGGCGAAAGTTCTAGTGACGTTGAAAAATGTGTGGAAGTCGAGAACATTATCTTGGAAAGCAAAAATGCGTATGTTTGACGGAATAGGTGCTCCAACAATGTTATATGGTTGCGAGGCGTGGGATATAAATAAAGTTGTGGGAAGGAGGGTGGATGTGCTGGAAATGATATGTTTGAGGACAATATGTGGTGTGAGGTGGTTTGATCGAGTAAGTAATGAAATGGTAAGAGAGATGTGTGTTAATAAAAAGAATGTGGTTGAGAGAGCAGAAGCGTGTGGTTTGAAATGGTTTGGTCACATGGAAAGAATGAGTGAGGAAAGTTTGACCAAGAGGATATATGTGTCAGAGGTGGAGAGAACGAGGAGAAGTGGGAGACCAAATTGGAGGTGGAAAGATGGAGTGAGAAAGGTTTTGAGTGATCGGAGCCTGAATATGCAGGGGGGTGAAAGGCGTGCAAGGAATAGAGTGAATTGGAACGATATAGTATACCGGGGTTGACGTGCTGTCAATGGATTGAACCAGGGCGTGTGAAGCGTCTGGGGTAAACCATGGAAAGTTCTCTGGGGCCTGGATGTGGAAAGGGAGCTGTGGTTTCAGTGCATTACACATGAGAGCTAGAGACTGAGTGTGAACAAATGTGGCCTTTCTTGTCTTTTCCTAGCGCTACCTCGACGCGCATGCGGGGGAGGAGGCTGTTATTTCATGTGTGGCGGGGTAGCGATGGAATGAATAAAGGCAGACAGTATGAATTCTGTACATGGGTATATATGCATATGTCTGTGTGTGTATATGTATGTATACGTTGAGATGTATAGGTATGTATACTTGCGTGTGTGGAAGTGCATGTATATACATGTGTATGTGGGTGGGTTGGGACATTCTTTCGTCTGTTTCCTTGCGCTACCTCGCTAACGCGGGAGACAGCGACAAAGCAAAATAGATAGATAAGTAAATATCATATATATATATATATATATATATATATATATATATATATATATATATATATATATATATATATATATATATATATATATATATATATGAAATGAAACACGATAAGTTCCCAAGTGCACTTTCGTGTAACAATCACATCATCAGGGGAGAAACAAGAAAGAAATATAACAGTTGGTTGATATACAAAGAATAGACGTAGCTCGGACGCCATTTGGTAGTCACTTGTTTACCAAGACCAAACTCGCCCATCTCTCCAAAATTCTTGCATTTACCTACCGAACCATCCCATCCATAAACAAATTAAACAACCATGGAGACTTCACGCACCCCTGCCGCAAACCAACCTTCAGTGGAAAACTATCACTCTCCTATCTTCCCACTCGTACACATGCCTTACGCCCTTGATGAAAATTGTTCACTGCTTCTAGCAACTTACCTCCCATACCGTATATTCTTAAGACCTTTCAAAAAACCGCTCTGTCAACTCTATCATATGCCTTTTCCAGATCCATAAATGCCATATAAAAATCCACCTGTTTTTTCGAAGTATTTCGCACACACATTCTTCAAAGTAAACACCTGATCCACAAATCTATTCCACTTCAAAATCACTCAGTCCCTCCCCAGTCTGATGCTCTGTACAAGCCTTCATCCTCTCAATCAATAGCTTCCTAAATAATTTTCCAGGTATACTCAACAAACTTATGCCCTCTGTTTTTATACAGTTGCACTATACATGCATTCCGTCTATGCTCAGGCACTTCACTATAATCCCTACATATAATCCATGTCCTTACTAACCAATCAACAACATAGTCACCCGCTTTCTTTATACATTCAACTGCAATACCATCCAATCCCGCTGCCTCGCCGGATTTCATCTTCCGTCAGTCTTTCACCACCTCTTTTCTTTTCACCAAACCACCCTCATTGATTCTCTCACTTCATACACCACTCTGACCTAAACACCCTACAGCTGCCACTCTATCATCATATACATTCAACATCCTTCAGAATATTCACTCCATATCCTCCTCACTCTATCGCTTCCTGTTATCACTTTCCTTTTGCTCCCTTTACCTATGTCCCCATTTGTCCTCTTGTCTTTCGCACATTATTTACCTACTACTAAAACATCTTTTGATTCTCCTTTAGGCTTAATGATATTCTCTCACCTCAACTTTCATTTGCCCCCTTTTTTCATCCCATGCATCTTTCTTTTGACCTGCCGCTTTGTCTTATACATCTTCCAATCATTTGTAATTCTTCCTTGTAAGTACCGCCCAAACGCCTCTATTTTCTCTTTCACTAGCAACTTTACTTATTCATCCCATCACTCACTACCCTTTCTAATCTGCCCACCTCCCACTTTTCGAGTGCTACATCCATCCCATACACATGTCATCACTGCTTCCCTAAATACCTCCCATTCCTCAACTACTCCCTCACTTTATTTGCTCTCACCTTTTGCCATTCTACTCGCCGTCTTTCCTGGTATTTCTTCACACAAGTCTCTTTCCCAAGCTAACTTATTACCACCACTCTCTTCGTCCTGACATTGTTTCCTCTTTTTCGAAACCTCTACATACCTTACAAAAAATCAATCTATATGTAATTTAAAATTCCAGTATATATATATGTATGTATATATATATATATATATATATATATATATATATATATATATATATATATATATATATATATATATATATATATATATATATTCTTTCTTCTTTCAAACTATTCGCCATTTCCCGCATTAGCAAGGTAGCGTTAAGAACAGAGGACTGGACCTTTGAGGGAATACCCTCACCCGGCCCCCCCTCTGCTCCCCCCTTTGGAAAATAAAAAAAAAAAAAAAAAAACGAGAGGGGAGGATTTCCAGCCCCCCGCTCCCTCCCCTTTTAGTCGCCTTCTACGACACGCAGGGAATACGTGGGAAGTATTCTTTCTCCCCTATCTCCAGGGATATATATATTTATATATATATATATATATATATATATATATATATATATATATATATATATATATATATATATATATAAATATATATATATATATATATATATATATATATATATATATATATATATGTGTGTGTGTGTGTGTGTGTGTGTGTGTGTGTGTAAAGATTGTCTGTGCTCAGGTACCTACACAGTTGATTTTGAGCATTGTAAATGTGTCAGTAATTATATGAAAATAAAATTCTTGGATGGATATCAGGACGAGTGGAGGCAAACTCGTAAAGACATAATGTGGCGGGATCTTAAGTCAAGATAATCACCCTGTTAGAATGGTCTACTGACGATGGTAGTAAATAACGCTGAACTCTAAGTGCTTCACAAAAACACCCACAAAATTTGGACTAAAGTCAATCTGTTCCCTTGCATGTTGGTACGTTGGCGTAATGAGAAGTCACATTTCATGTTTATAGGAGATTTGGAGGAACTCATCTGATTAGGAGGATCCCTGATGGTCGTTTCCTGCTGACGTCGATGTGAAAAACGGCTTCGCATAAAGATTGTGGTGCGTGAACTTGACGCCAGGCTTGAGAACACCCACGGCTCCACACACACACACACACACCCTCACACGGGTAGTTTATTGCTGTTGCTGTCCAAATGATGCAGAGTGGATGGTTTTGGTCGGCCGGCCTAGACTGGCTGACCTCTGGCGTTGCCCTTGGTGGCTAGAGGCAACTGCTTTTCGGAATAATATTTGTTTATGGCGAGTCATTATTGTCCTGCCGACGTTTAGGTCTGGTGTGTCCTTTGGTTGTTTACTCTGATGGCCTGGTGATGTTTCCTGTGGGTGATGGTATAGTTGGTCTCTTGTCGGCATGTGTGATGATCATGACCAGTGAGTGTGTTGGCTTGTGGTTATGGTCGTCCACTTTATCTCCGGGTGATGATAGTGGTCAGTGAGTATGTTTCATGGTTATTAGGCTCGTTAGAATATCCCTCCCATGTGGGTAATGGTAGTCACTGTGGCTATCCTGGTGATGATGGTGATCTGCATGTCTCCCAGGGATGGCAGTGTGTATGTTTCCTTTAGCAAAGTCTCTCTCTCTCTGTCTGTCTGTCTGTCTCTCTCTCTCTCTCTCTCTCTCTCTCTCTCTCTCTCTCTCTCTCTCTCTCTGAGAGTGACCTCTAAACGTATCTCACGCTAACGATAAAACTGTCTCAAGGTGTGGCTAAAAACATGTCTGTCGAAACACTAAATTATATGCAGATCTAAATTCCTTGTGAACTGACTTATCTTCACGCCTGGATGGTCTCTCGGGAAGGTTCCTCATCTGTGACGAACTCATCCCAAAACACGTTTACACAGAGGTTACCACTTGATGAACAGGCAGCCACTTGGTTAGCAAAGGGGTGTGATTTTTGCCCTTGGCCAGGTCATCCTTGAACGGTTAGCGCTGCAGAATACAAGAATATTCTTCTTCGTGAAGTTCGAAGTCCACAGGAGTCCCGTTCGGTCATCAACGCTGTGCTAGAATCTCTCTGGCCTGTACATCCGTAGGGAGAGAGTCACCTCGCATCAAATGAAGACGTGTTTATCAACTTAACAGCGTTACTACAGACTTGATCAGTGTGGCAAATATTGATAGCGTCTCTTGGTGAGTATAGTGATTGCTACAGCTAGCATCGATCACACCTTTGCTACCCTCCAGTTATGCTTGTTCCAGCCATTAGTCTTATGTATATCACCCTTTGGGAACTATCCACACGGTAATGACTGGCCATATGTCTCTGTGCCTTTGCCTCTGGTGACCTGTGTCATCAGCCAGACTCACTCTGCAATAGACCCTATTGTAGACCCTGCTTTTGAAAGTATTAGAAGCGTCACACTAGCCATCTCACCTCCACGTACCTAATCTTTAGTCGAGAGTCTTTTGAAATGCAGATGCCAGTAGAGTATAAACTGATAACCTCTGCAAGCAGTGACTGCTAAGGTGGAGATCGGTTACTACAACTTAGTAATGTTGTGGGTACAATAATGATGTACACAGGGAGGTCATATTTGTCGACTGTCAGGGTCCTTAAGAAGTTCCAGCTATCAATAACTAGCAAGAGTTATAAGAGTGCTCCAGCGCGTGGTGTGTATACACCATTATCCCTGTGAATCGTTTGAAATGTTTCATTTTCAATTGTAAGATGTAAGTGAAGTCTTTGGGACATGTTAAGGAAAACGTCAATAATGGAATACATATCTGATAAGATTCACTTCCTATGTTAAGGAATTCGTCACTGTTTGAAGACTATAAGAAGAACTGCATGTATTGGGCTCATTGGCCTGCAGGCAAGTGAGACCAGTCAAGTTCTCACTATTATGGCAAGATATGCTAGTTAGAGAGCCATCCTCGTGGGGCGAATACGGAAAGGAAAATAGACATAGACAGAAAGAGGGATCTGCATAGATACACAGACCACACAGACCCCAAGGTCCAAGGGAGGTGGTTTCGCTTTAATACCACTCAAATAAAAGATGCATTTCACTTGAAAGCAGTGGAAGAAAAGCATAACAAAGCAAAGGCTCAGATCCTTCCCACCGGTAAACATGCCGGAGGAGGGGATACAGGGAGAAAAATATTACCATGCAGGACAAAAATGCCTGAAGGAAATGCTTATAGAAAAGTCAGAAATTAAGGTGCGTGTGAATGTCATCCATCTCATTTTCATATATAAAGGCAATGATGAAGGTAAACTATGATCTCCAACCTTGCGACTTACCACTTCGCACAGAGAGAAAGAGAGGGAGAGAAACGGTTTAACCTCTAGTAGGGGGAGTCCGGTAACATCTATCTATCTTTATATATATATATATATATATATATATATATATATATATATATATATATATATATATATATATATATATATATATATAATACCAGTATGATATCTTAAAAGTTAAATCTTTTCATAGTGAAAAGCATTGGCAACATGTATAAGTTCATGAGCTAATCCTTGAGCTGACCTTAACTTAGGTTGTCACACTTGTTTGATCTTTATCTGAAGCTCATTTGACGAAGTCATGCGCCTCACTTGTCATAATTGTCTCTTATGTATGTATGTGTATGTTCCTTATCTCTGTACACCTGATGACGTGTTGCTCACGGTAGCACTCAGATCTTCGTGTTTCATTTTCTACGTGGCTAGATTATCTATTCCATTACAAGTATTCGAACACTTTCCGTCCTACATACAGAACGCTACTTGTGCTTGGATTAGGCTGGTGTGTGTGTGTGTGTGTGTGTGTGTGTCCTCCCTTGCCTTATAACGGGTGAGGTGCTCCAGTCACGTCACATACACAGGCGAGCATGACGTGCGTCAGCAATATGTGGCGTACAGGCAGTGTAGGCAATACCCTCCCCCAGACCATTATGGTCAGTGTAAGGCTACCCACACCACGTCCTCTCTCCTGAGGTGTCCTGCGTAGCCCCCCTCGCCTGCAGGAAGGTTCTCTTATAAACCATTTATAATCATTTGTTTCAATGACGCTGTAAAAGCCACTTCCATTTGCCTCTTTAGCAACAGGGTGAATCTAAAATGCTTTACGCTTGCTCTCGGGTAATGAGATTAAAGCAGCTGGGAACTCGGTGCTATAATTAGAAATGTATATTTTACCTTTTGACAACGTGTTGTTACTCCTTATATAATGGTAGGATGTTCCTTGGCATATATCATTAGACTGCACTTTAGCATCAGTTCTGCCCTGACCATTAATAACATTTACGTTTACGCATTATACCCATACTCCCCCATTATCCGGAGGGGCCGCAGTAACCTCAGCTTCAGTGGTGTCCAGCCAGATAACTGAGCGAGCGAGAGAGAGAGAGAGAGAGAGAGAGAGAGAGAGAGAGAGAGAGAGAGAGAGAGAGAGAGAGAGAGAGAGAGAGAGAGAGAGAGAGACGGCTCGGTGTAGGACGGGCCTCAGTCCTGATGTCCTACGTTCGATGGTGTACAGGAAGTTATGCCAAGGACTAGAAGGTTATATTTGTATCGTGGTTAAATCTATTAGTATATAGAAGTAGACGGGTTACTTGCATAGGTTTTTGCATAGGTAATATGAAAAGCTTCTCATTCATTCGTTGATTAATTCACTAATCTATACATTCATGTACATGAATATTCATTACATATTCAAGTACATAAATGTTCATCAAGTTTTGACAAATTAACTGGTTTCAATCATGGATATTTTTAACGAGGAGAAGATACAGTATGAGGTAAAAGAATGAGAAAGGGATCAGACTTCTTCGGGTGTCTGTGGATCTGACTCTTAAAGGCAGAAAGTTTGTAGAAAGTGGAGAAGACATGAGAAGGGAGAAAATTCCACAGCAACGCTTTTCGAGGATAGAAGGTATTATAACAATCTAGCTTCGTGTAGTCATCTCCACACAGATACAATGGGGAGCAGCAGCCAGATGCGTACCATGGGTCGAAGCCTAGGAAGGTAACAGAGGTACGCAACCTGATTACGAGAGCAGTGGCCAAGATGATAGCTGGACGAACATGTCGAGAGCAGCATCATCATGGTTCACTGAGAGAGGGAGATGATTGAAGAACGTGATTCTTGGAGAATTTATGAGGCTTTTGACTTCGATATGAAGCAGCCGGTGGAACCCAGGGAAAAGTATGTGATGCTAAGCTGTATATAGGGGGTTGATAGCTTCGGCATATTAACAAATGACAGCCAGAGAATGGATGTGAGCGAATGTGGTCCTTTCTTCGTTTGTTCCTGGTACCATCTCGCTGACGCGGTGAACAAGTGTGAGTTAAAGAAAAAGAAATTTTTTTGGCCCAACCAACCCGTCTCTTTGGCACTGATAACCCCAAAAAACTTGTTCTTCTTCCTTTTACACGTTTTCCATAAACACAGACACCAACTTCTTCAGTTTTTCACTTGAATCTGCCACTGCTGCTGTGTTATCATGCCCCCCCCCCACACCACACACACACACACACACACACACACACACGCATACACACACACCCACCCCCAGCACACACACACACACACACACACACACACACACACACACACACACACACACACGCACACACACACAAACAAACGTATCCCACCTCATCCCTTAGGGACTGCATACCAGCCCCTCTCTCCAAGATCTATGTGTTTACCTCCCTCATCATCCCAACCATAAACAAATTAAATGATTGTGGTGACATCACACACCACTGCCGCAGCAGACCCCGACCTTCACCTGAGACCACTCTTCCCCCTTTCTACCAGCTTGCACGCATGCCTTGCTCTCTTGATAAAACTCCTAACTGCTTCTAAGAGCAATTCCTTCCACGCTATATGTTCAAAACACCTTCCACAAAGCATCTCTATCTACTCTTTCATATGCTTTCTCCAGATACATAAATGCTAAATACGCATCCTTCTATTTTCCATATGTATTTTTGATACAAACGTCAAAGCAAACGTCTGATGCACACATCCTTCGCCATACTGTTCATCCCTAGTCAGATGCTCAGTGTATGCCACCATCCACTCAATCACCACTCTATCATATAACTTACCAGGTACTCGCAACATTTTTATACCTTTGTAGTTTGAACACTCACTTCTGTCCCCAACACATGGATCACTCGGGCACCTTACTGTGATACATATATACAGTGAAAATCCTAACGAACAAATCAACAACACAGTCATCCCATATCTTCAGAAATTCAACTGCAATGCTATCCACTTCAGTTATCTTGCCATATTTCATCTTACCCAAGGCTTTCACCACCAAACCACTTTCCATGACTCTCGTTTCGCATAGCTTCCCCACCCAAACACTCTACAGCTGCCATCCTGCCATCAAACGCTTTCAACAGTCCTTCAGAATACTCACTCCTCCTCCTCACCTTACTATTACCTGTTACCACACCCCAGGTTGCCCCCTTCAGCTTCGTTCCTATTTTTTTCTTTTGTCTTCCTCATATTATTCATCTCCTCCCAGAAGATTTCATTAATTTCCCTGAAGCTTGTTGGTATTAGATCGTCCAAACACTCATTTGGATATATACGTAGCTGTATAGAAGGGGCAGGTAGTACGCACCTACCAAGCGAGCCATTATGCTACTGACACCACACCAAGACATTCCCGCCGACTGGGTTACAGGGTGTAGGTTAAATTCTTAAATGAAACTGTGAGGGCCACTGGGATAATAGGAGAGCTATGAATCCATAAGGTTCCCGTTTGGTGGTAGGAGGGAGCCCTTGTCCTGAGTTATGTAGGTGGTACTTTTTTATCAATATCGTGCAAGTCACAATTGCAGTTTGTGTGCAAAATTCCCAGACAGCACACGAAAATAGAGAAGGCCAGCTGAGGACTGACTGCTTGATTAATTAGGTGAGGGGACCACAACAGGGACACTTGGATGACCAGCAGCCATAGAGAATGTGACTAAAACTCTCCCACTTGACATGTACAAGGTACACCATAATAGGTCTTTGGATATGCTCCCAGCCTCGACCAGGGGTAGGCCGTAGGATAAAACAACTAATGATTCTGGTAAGTTCTCAGGCGTTTGTCAGGGTCGTATTTCAGTGCAACAAGTGAGAGAAAGCGTGACCAATGTAACCACATAATTCATCCTAAGATGTGACGACTAAACCATCGAGGATTTTAAGTATGACGAGGTTTCTTCTGTAGCAGGGAGTGTATATGGGGCAGGACAGGGACATCGGGAGTTAGGAACAGAGATACCAAAAAGGCGTGAGTGAGCAGAAGGAGAGATCAGTGGATGTCAGGGAATCCGATACGAATATGACTTTTGTAGTCTCCCATGACGACACTTTGCCCATTTGTTCGCACTACACATCCGACGTCCTCTGGACTGGAGCCTAAAGCTAAGTCTCAGCTTCAGGTGAACAATGGCGATGGCAAATGCTTATCCACTTACGTGATTAATGAACCAGCAGTAGCAACTGACGAGGACTCATGGCATCTGACGAGGCAAAATGAGATCACCACACCGGATGTGGATCGCTTCACGCCTCTTACCAGAATTAATGGCTCTAAAATACCGGTGCTCTCATGGCGTATAATGACTTTGGCTGCATAGATTCTTATATTTTATTATCCTTCATTGAAAACCTCTACTTATCCTGTGGCATACGAACATTCATAGTTCTCAGTCAGTTTCATGTAGTTTTCACAGGATTTTCGTATGTAATAAGAACATAAGAAATGGGGACACTGCAAGAGGCCTGTTGGCCCAAAGCTCGGCAGGTCCTAAGTCTGTCCACCCTACAACCAATCGCCTGAACTCATAAACACATCCAACCTTTGTTTAAAGCTACCTAAAGATCTAGCTTCCTCTATTGTACTTGGCAGCTTGTTCCATAAATCTACTACCCTATTCCCGAACCAATGTTTACCCACATCCGACCTGAATCTATCTTTTTCTAATTTGAATCCATTATATTTTGTCTTATCCGGTGGCGCCATTCTCAAAACTTTATTCATGTTACTTTTATTAATGCCCTTCAACCATTTAGAAAGACTTCAATCATATCCCCTCTAGCCCTCCTCGTCTTGAGTGAGTGTAAATTCAGTTTTCTTAACTTTTCTTCATAAGTGAAGTTTCTAACTTCATAAATACTGATCCATGCCCACACATTTTATGTATAAGTTTTAAAATTTCCACTGGTATGACTGACTTTCTTATTATGTGCACTTTCCTGTTATGTGCACACATTCAAGTGCATTGATATAGCTAACTTTTCTTGCTACGTACAAACCTACTGATTGTTTACACTGACACGAATGTATGTTCGTAAAGTGAAGCCATACTTCTGAGTGGATAAATGTGACCGTCTTATTTTCTCTATTCATACATCAATGTTCATGGATCCAATTTAAGACTACATTTCTTTTTACCTTTTATGTGTTCAAACGTATCTGCGGTTCATGCTATCATATGTTCTCTTTCCTAAAACTCCTATCTGTCTGCCTTCTCTCTACGGGTATTAGGGATGAAGAACACAGAGATTATGTGCACTAATTTTGTGCCATGAAATTACTTCTACTGTGAAAACAAATCAGTTAAAATGTGTTTCCCTTAGACTAAGAACCTAAGATATAACATGGTAAGCTTTGAGGGATCCATATCTTTGGTCCTTTCCTACTTTCTGTGACCAAACTCTGTGACTGATGATTTTTCATTTTCTAGAAATCCATAATTCTGCTTGTGAGCTCGTTTGTATTTGGACACACACACACACACACACACACACACACACACACACACACACACACACAACACACTACAACCAACCCCCGATGGGATGGGACGTGTGCCAGCGGCGTTTTCGAGCCTCCAGAGGTCAACTGTCGCCCCAGGTTACCCCTCCCCACCCACATCCCTCGAGCTTATACTTGGATTACTCCTGATAGAACATACCAAATTTACACTGCCAGCTACTAATAAATCTAACTGTGAAAGAGATACATATCAGACAACTTTACCTGTAAACTAGTGGATCAATGACCCACTGAGAGGTTCTCGAGGTGCCTGTGGATATGTCGGAGCTGTTGTCACCAAGTGTAAACACCAAGACACTGACATATACCACGACCTTTCCTCCAGCGAACTAGTGAACCAGCGACTCAGTGAGAATCTCAAGTGTTTTTAGAGCGTCAGAGGTGCGGTCGCTGAGTGCAAACAGCAATACGCACAGAGGTACCAGCAACAGCACGGTCCTCTCACAATGTCACTCCAATTCCCGAAGACCTCCGCCTGCTATATCTTCCATTGAACGATGTCCCTCACCACAATCATCTTGTACTAACCACCTTTCGCACAGACAGATTCAGGGATGGTCCTATAACTACTGTTGTGAATACTATAAACCATCCGTGAACAAGTGCTTAACTAAGCAAGCAAATAGCTTAGTTTTCTCTTAGTTAGGTGTATGTCAACTTTCATATTTTTGTAACTAAACCAAAGTGAAACTATTCATCATGCAATGTCATAATGTACGTCAACCACAATATTACTGTAATCTAACTAATGTTCATCTTCTTATCATTCAGTGTTCAACTAAATGCATGACGTATAAACCATAGATTTTGCTCTGCAAAACTTTATGTACTGTTTAGATGCATCTCACTCATGCTCTCATCCAAAACATGGAAGCATCCAGCTCTATCTAGATCTTGAGTTCTTTTGTGATTGATAAACCATATGTAGTTACGACCACCCCCCCCCCCCCCTTCATATCTGTAATAATGCAACAGTCTTTTTTCAGTCGAATAGCTGTCTGGATTCAATATAACTCTCTTTATCATTCATTTATCAATCTATTTACACACATCATCATTATCATCAGAATTCAATATAACTTTCTTTAATCATTCATTTATCAATCTATTTACACACACATCATCATCATCATCAGAAATCAATATGACTTTCTTTATTCATTCATTCATCAATCTATTTACATGCACATTATCATTATCATCACAATTCAATATAACTTTCTTTATTCATTCATCTATCAATCTATTTACACACACACATCATCATCATCATCAGAATTCAATATAACTTTCTTTATTCATTCATTTATCAGTCTATTTACATGCACATTATCATCATCATCACAATTCAATATAACTTTCTTTATTCATTCATTTATCAGTCTATTTACATGCACATTATCATCATCATCAGAATTCAATACAACTTTATTCATTTTTTATCAATCTATTTACACGCACATTATCATCATTATCAGAAATCAATATAACTTTTCTTCATTCAATTATCAATCTATTTACACGCACATCATCATCATCATCACAATTCAATATAACTCTATTCATTCATTTATCAATCTATTTAAATGCACATTATCATCATCATCAGAATTCAATACAACTTTATTCATCCTTTATCATTCTATTTACACACACGTTATCATCATCATCAGAATTCAGTATAACATTATTCACTTTTTATCAATCTATTTGCACGCAACCCCAGGAACCCTTATCAAGGAGGCTCTTGCTGCTTCAAGGCTCCACAGAGAACGCTGTAGCAGACTTGCAGGAATCGAAGTCGAAATGCAGCTCCGGGTTCAGACCTGCGTAGTTCGACTTCGAGTGATTCATTCTTTAACAAAACCGTTTCGACTCCCGCCAGGGTACCGGAAGCCTCCATAAGCATTCCCATTACAATTAACAACCATGAAATAGCATGAAAACATCGAGTTCTTCGAGACTTTATACAAACACCTTTAGAGCATGGTAATATTAGCCGATCTTGACATAGACATTAATTTTCTGGTGTGTGTTTACCGGGGCTCGGCGGGTCACGCTTTAGTGCCCATAATCACATCTTTTACCCCGCCATCCGTGGATCATCATGACACAAATGGTTAGAGCGACCGATTAAAAAAGAATCTTAATACATTCCCACCGTGAAACCGCAATTGCCCCTAAATACCGACACGCAGCACGGCTTAGACCCCTAAGGGGTCCATAGTCGTCCCTTAAATGACCTGAGTGTAGGGTAACCCAAAACTAGCCGAGTGAGGATGGAAGGTAGACCTGAGAGTCTTTCCCTCCAAAGTGAGAACCTCAGATCTGCAACTTTGCTACGTGGTTCACTAAAGTAACTTTAGGTAATCCTCTAATGGGATAGGAAAAAAAAAAGGCAGTTCTGCTGCTGCAGAACTTTGATATGGCCAGTCAAAAGCACAGAATAAAATCCGTCATGAACAAAACTTTGAAATCCTCTCCTCAAGTGAGGAGAGTGACTCATAAACACCCACAATTATTGTAGCTAGAGGGTGGGAATTTACCAAGCCGCTCCAGCTGGCGCCGTCACTCGATAATGTTATCAGAGTAAACTACCCAACTGGCCGAGACACGTTTACTACTCCCGTAATGTGGAGGGATGATTTAAATATGAATTAGTAAGTGGTAGAGTACTTATTACAGGCCGACCCAAGCTTCACGTCGTGCTACCTGGGTCCTGCAATTCGCCTACCTGCTCCTCCCGCTCCACCTCCCTCTCCCGCCTCCTCCGATGAGAAATGAGGGTTTGCAAACATGTCACGGTAACCGCCTGTATAACTCAACTATACAAAAGATAACAGCTTTGGAAGAAAAAATGAAAAAAGACTCGTTCTCGCCCCTCCTTTTAAAGGAACATGAAGGCCTGGCACCATTCTGTCTAGACAACTTTCGCTTAGAGCAGTGTGTCTTGGCGGACACTGGGGGTGGTAGAGGAGAATTTCGCCAACGTTTGAGTTTGGTGTCTGGCCCTTCCTAACCAGAGACACGAGATTTTCTTTTATCTTTTATGGCCTATAGGCTCAGGGCACGTGACTAGTGCTCTCATCGAGACCAGACTTTAAATGAAACATAAAAAAGGGCTTTAAGGATTGAGAAATTAAGGGAGAATAGAAAATATACTCCAATACAGACGTCCCCATCCCGCAGCCTAAGGGCTTATTGCCAGATTTTCTACTAAGAGCTGTAACTTCTCCAGTTTACCCGGAAAATAATCATAGAAATATGAACTGTCAACAAAGGATTGCGGGAGAGTTTTCATTGATAGTTTCAGATCTTGCATTTATTTCCCTTCTCTGTTTACGGCGTACACCTGCTCTTTTTTAGGGGTTTTAGATCGTTCGAAAGCGGACGAAGGACTGTGGAAGAGGAGGATATATGGGTCGCAAGAGGAAGGAGGAATGATCTACAGACGAGCTAACGTTTACCGTTGTTTGTGATACCAACCGCTAGGAGGCAGCACTATGATGGTGGGGCGTCAGCGTGAAAGTGTACAAAACGACACTTTCCATTCTTTATCATTTTCTAGTCTGATTTATCCCGTTGTTTCCCAAAGGACTCTTGAGCTTGATCGTTCAAGGTTGAATCTTTGAATTCATGGCAAGCTATGTTATGTTACAGTTCATTCAGTTATTTTCTTATTATAATAGGGTTGTAAAGAGCCAATATTCTTGTAGTACCCAAAGTCTGTAGCGTTCCAGATACTTTCGGCTAATTTTTAAGTGGCTAATGACCTGATAGCTTTGACTGAGGGTACGTGTTTTCTCAAACAGAATTACACATATGTGATAGGAAAATATCCCAAAAACACTTATTAAGACAACATTCTATCACTAAATTGAAGAATTTATTCGAAATCAAATATGATAAGCTGAATTTTTTTCTAAGACATTAGAGTCCAGTTGGTGGAATAATGGACTAAATTCAATTTTTAAGCTAAAAAAAAAGAAGCCACTAGATCGGTTACAGAGAATGTATTTTGATTCAAAATCGCATCTTTTCTATGTTCAGTTTCATAAAAAGGGATTCTAATGTCTGAGCGATAGATAGATTTTTGTCTGTCTAGTGCCCAAAGATAGATTATAGAAAATCTGTAAACCTTATTGATTGACTAGACAAATATAATGAATACTCCGCTATGGTTCTCGATGAGATGAACGACAAATCAAGACATCACTCAACTAACATTTCTAATCAGGGACAGAGATTCTAAATTTGACAGAACAGTGTGAACTACAGAGTTTAAATAGCACGACAAACATATCTAACACATTGTTGAAGTTGCAGAAATCTGTAGAACAAAGCGTAACCCAAGTTAGAGTTATTTTGAAAGTGTGACACCACTCTTGATGCAAGAAATATGGCAGGAGGTAAAACTGATATGGTTGTAAGAATCAGGAGAGAGTCATTGATATTAAGTGTTGCATATCGTATGCAATCCTATCGCACCATCCACCAGCAGGCTTTGTGCTGTGAAGTTCGCCAGTGGATGAATGTGATGAGTGTTGCATCATGTGAGAATTCTATTCATCATTCAGGACTGGATCATCGCCAGTTTCAAACATTCATCTCTGAAGCAGAGGCAGACTATGGGGATGTGTTATCTTCCCCTACCTCAGTTCGGCCATGACAAGAAATTCTAGCCTTTGTTTTGATATTTATCTCCTACTGAGAAAACAGGAGGTCAAGAGCATATATATATATATATATATATATATATATATATATATATATATATATATATATATATATACATGGGACCTGCTTTTCCAAGTGACGCGACTGTTGATCTGAGTGATATGTAGATAACCTTACAAGGTATAGGAAAGCTAGAGTCTGATTTGCATAATGAGGTGAAAACCCGTGGGGTAAGGGTTTATATATTTTCATAAGGCGGGTCACTAAAGGTATCTTTTTCATAACTCTCTTGCTGTAAAAAGAGATTAGCTGCTCACACCAGATAAGGATATGAACTCACAGTTCCCTATGGAAATATAACCTGATCCCCTCCATCTCGTGCAGTGGGATTTGACTAAAGATTCGGTGACTGCGATGAGCATGAAAAGGTTCTAAGAATGTTTCAGAATCACTTTGAAGTGTCACCATGTAATTCAGGTGAGAAGTATCAGGTGGGGCTCATTGAGAGCCAATGAGACTCTTAGAGACGAAGGTAATCTGTTGAACTTTTATTCACGCCGACCTGACACATTCGTGACCCTGAAGAAGTTTCTTGCTGGTACAGCACAGAAAACAAAAGACCAAAACAGGACCCGCCTTACCTATGGGTTCAATGGAATCCGAAATGACTAATGTTAATCTAGTTACTTTGGTAAGGTTGGTACTTCTTATCATTCATTGTTTTTGTTATACATTACAAAATCCGCTCTTCATGCCTTATTCTTTTACTTAAATTTCTGAATCAACTAAAACTTATCTTCCTTTCTATACTTATTCGCGGTTTCTCGAAGGGCAAGGTTGTGCTAGGAACAAATGAAGAACGGCCTCATTCGCCCACATCCACTCTTTAACTGTCGTGCATAACAGACTAAACGAGTGTCCCCTATATACATCCAGGCACCACAGACCTTTCTAACGTTTCCTTGACTGCCTCATATTCTCTGGTTTAAGATACTGTCAGCACGTTGCCCTCTCTTTATCCCCATTCTTATTTTCTCCTCTTGTCAACCTCCCTCACATCTCAACTGAGGACTAGCTATAACTGACTGATGCCTTCAACTTCAGAAAAATACATTGATGAACTTCTTTTACTCACATGACTCAAAATGTTCTCCGGTAGTTCCACGAAGGAGTCTTCTCCTTCAGTCGTATTGCTCAGATTCTCCCGAGTATACAAATCCAGAACTCCCTCATTACGAACTAACCTACCTACCAGAGTGCCACATCCGAAATTTCTCTCTTTGAATGTCACGAGATCTTCCAGAATCTTATAGTGGTATGGTCCAGAGCGCGTCCCTTCCCTTGGCATCAGGATTTAGATCAACAGTACCAAGGTCAAAACCTCCTGCCTTCGTCCTCCTCCCTCAGGTCCAGAAGAAATCGTCTTCACACATGGCTACGACCTTTTGAATTTTCTTCAGCTTCCTGACAACACTCTACAGTCTGACTCTTATGATCAAGCGCTTCTCTCAGTTTCTGAAAATGAATCTTTTCATTTACATCCCTGAGACGACGACCCACCACCTCTCCTCTCTCCCATCTCTCTCCTCTCAATAACAATCAAACTATCTTTCTCCTCATGCTTCAAGTCTACGACCTCGTCCTTCAGTTTTATAACACCGACCTCCTCAGTGTCACCAACCGGACCACCATCCCATTATAGCGTAAGGCCCATCTCCTTCATCTGAGTCATGCTCGGACCCTTCCATTCCTCACGGTCCTTTATCATTTTCACGACAGGGTCTCCCTTCCCAGCCATCACTGTCACGCCCTTGACATCCGCGCCTCCTTTGCAATTCCATGGTTCAGTTTTCACATCTCTCAGTAACGAGATCCAGCCATCCTCTCTCTGAGTTTCGATCCCGTTCTCATTTTTCTGTAATTACACCCAAGCCTAACTGTCCCGACCACTTCAGGGTCACGATCCTGACCTCTACAGCGTCACGACCCTGACCTCTATAGTGTCATGACCCTGACCTCTATAGTGTCACGACCCTGACCTCTATAGTGTCATGACCCTGACCTCTATAGCGTCATGACCCTGACCTCTATAGTGTCATGACCCTGACTCTATAGTGTCATGACCCTGACCTCTATAGTGTCACGACCCTGACCTCTATAGTGTCACGACCCTGACCTCTATAGTGTCATGACCCTGACCTCTATAGCGTCATGACCCTGACCTCTATAGTGTCACGACTCTACCTCTATAGTGTCACGACCATGACCTTTAAAGCGTCACGACCATGACCTTGACAGTGTCACGACCCTGACCTCCTTCGTGTCGCCGACCTAGACCTCATTTCTACGACCCAACTCTCCTCACTCACCTCAGTAACAGGATCCAACCCTCCCTCAGTGCCTTCAACTTAGTCCTATTCCGGCAGCGTCACGACCCAGCACCTCCGTCCCACTGTTGTAACTCAGGTACCCACCCTCTCCTCCCTCCCTCTACGTCTTCAAAAAGCCACCCGCTCTCGTAGTTCAAAACCACTTCTCGTCACTTCCTCTGAGTCACGACAAAGCCATTCTCAACCTACGACTCATAATTATTTTTCACTCGCCACGTCCTTGATCCAGGTTCCTCAGTGTCACGACTCACGCCTCTTCTCGCACACGGACCTCCTCCTTCAGTGATACGTCACAAGTTTCTAGTTAGATCCAGACTTACCCTACGATCAAGACTCAGAATTCTTCGCCGAAGTTTCTATACGATAGTTAATCGTACCTTTTTTTGTTCCACGAATAACTGCCATTTGATTCTTGTTTCGTAATTATGACTAAGTGTCAGTTTCATAAGTATCATTTTCGTAAGTATCAGGACGTAAGTGCTATTTTCGCAAGTACTAGTGTCGTAAGTATCAGTGTCATAAGCATCAGTTTCGTAAGTTCCAGTGTCGTAAGTATCACTTTCGTAAGTATCACTGTCGTAAGGATAAGTTTCGTAAGTATTGTGTCGTAAGTATAAGTTTCGTATGTATTCGTGTCGTAAGTATGAGCACTAAAGACATCATCATTTCGATGATTTGCGTTAGGTTCCACTGACTTTAGAGCACAGTTTATTTCATATGATAAGGTTTAACTACAATAAATATAGATATAATAAACATGATAGATATAATAAATATGATAAATATAATAAGGTTTAAGTACAATATATATGATAAGGTTTAACTACAATGGATATGATAAGGTTTTACTACAATAAATATAGATATAATAAACATGATAGATATAATAAATATAATAAATATGATAAGGTTTAAGTACAATATATATGATAAGGTTTAACTACAATGGATATGATAAGGTTTTACTACAATAAATATGATAAGGTTTAACTGCAATGAATATAATAAGGCTTAACCACAGTAAATATGAAAAGGTTTAACTACAATAAATATGATAAGGTTTAACTACAATGAATATAATAAGGTTTAACTACAATAGATATGATAAGGTTTAACTACAATAAGTATGATAAGGTTTAACTACAATAAATATGATAAAGTTTAACTACAATAGATATGATAAGGTTTAATTACTTACTTTTAATTACTGGGAAGTTAGGTTGAGACGGGAAGGGACCGTCATCTCTTGGTCGCCCGTAACATATCGCAGTCATCTGACCCCACCAAGAGAGGAGACCATTTATATTCTCTTCTTCTCATCCCGCGCAGACGTCCTTCTCTCTCTCTCTCTCTCTCTCTCTCTCTCTCTCTCTCTCTCTCTCTCTCTCTCTCTCTCTCTCTCTCTCTGTTGTTTAATATTGATGATTTACTGGGTTACGCGGAGGAAGGGCCGCTGCCTGGGGCCACGCAGCGCCGCTCCCCGTGGCTACCTCCCGCTTGGGACAAGCCTCCTGCTCTTTCATGTGCCGCCCGCCGACTCCCGTCCCAGCTCTCTCTTTTTCCCCCCTGCCTCTTCCCTCTCCCGCTAATTACGAAGAGCGCAGCTCCTTCACGGTAGAGAATGATGCTGTAATAGATTGCTGCTTTGCATGCTGGGAAGGGGAGGTTCTTGTTGTATTTATCGCACCCCCTCGATGCTTAACGGGACGTGGATGGGACGGCGTTTTCGCTGTGTCTATTCTAATTTCGAGCGTGTTAAAGCGTGTCCAGGGGCAGCGCCTTCCTTCGTGATTGTCGATAATTTCGTCTGTCACAAGAGGTCGACGCGCTTTTGTTTTACGGCTTCGGGGTTCGCTTGTTTTATGGAAGTGACTCGGGCGGCCGCTGGTGAGCCGCCCCGTCGCTCGTGCAGTGGGCACTAGCGGTGGGACGGCACCTCCGCCTGATGATGATCAGATGCAGAGCCTCAGATGCCCGTCTCACGCCTCACTGCCCGTCCCCCCGTGTTCCTTGCCTCACCAGACGCTACTGCTTTGCCACCTCTGCGGTAGAGTGGTGGCCTCGAACAAACACAAGAGCAACAAGAGTTTGGATACGTGATCTGAAGCGTGATTCTTACACAGTGCGTCACTGATACTCGGTGGGTACTGTGTGGTAAGAGCAAAGCGGATGAAACAGACCGAAGGCTAAAGAATCTCACGTTAAGCATTATGTCTGTGTGTGTATATAACAATTTGTATTTACATGATTTGATTGTACGAGGAGAGATTTCTACACTCGAGAGTCCTCCTATCCTAAACTTTCTTAACTAAGTTGCCCACTGAAATATCTGTTGAAAGCTTCCATTTACAGTTTCATTGCTTGGTCCATTCCAACCATCCTCCAACCTCAGACTATAAGCAGCACTTCTGAACGTCTTTTGTAACAAGATTATTAACCAGTTTCTTATCATGTCCTTTAGTTACTCTGGTACTGGTACTCTTCACTAGCAACGTTGTCTAACTCATTCAGAAACTTAAAGGCTGTAATCAAATCACCCTTCTCTCCTCTCTCCTCCCTCGTGGACAAATGTGCAGCCTTTAACCTCTCGCTGGAGTTCCTCTCTCCTAATCCAGGTACCATCATAGTTGCTCGACTCAGAATCATCTCAATTATATCTTTCTGCTTCTTTAGCTGCTGTGACCAGACTTTGGAAGCATCATCCAGGTTTGGTCTACTGCCATACTTTGAAAAGTTTACGAAATAATTCCTCATCCATCTACTTAAATGCGATTGTTATATTTGCCAGGAGACTTTGTGTGCCTCTTTTATCATTTTTCCAGCGACAGATTTCTGTAGTTTATTTCCGGCCTTCTCCCCCCCCCTTGTGTCCTGTAGCATATTGACCAAAACGAAATACGCCTGGTCCAGTCTACAGTCGTAATGGCACGAGCCAATGACCCTTTCCATTCCTGCTCGAAAACTGAACCAAATTCAAATTACATATAACAGTGTCATCGATGCTTGCTATTCTAAACTTACCTTCCCCAGTTAGCATCCCTGGCTATAGAAATGGAGTTTTCTTATAGCATCCATGGCTATAGGAATGGTGTTTTTATAGCCTCTATGGCTATAAGAATGGAGTTTTCTTCTAGCTTCCATGGCCATAGATATGAAGTTTACTTATAGCATGCATGACCATAGATATGAAGCTTTTATAGAAATCATTGCCATAAGAATGGAGTTTTTTTATAGCATCCATGGCTATAGGAATGGAGTTTTCTTGATGATATGTTACCTACAGTATGCGTCCCATATTTCATTTTGTTTTCAGTATGATCATATGTAATACAGAACCTCACAATCATCCTACAAGAGCCAGTCTTTAAACAATTATCTGACTAGTGGCAGAGACTTTGTCTTAATGACCTTAAGTTCCTAACTCCCATTCGATTCGTCAACATAGATATTTAGAGAGGCTATATATAGGTCGAAATTGTATGTAACCTGAGATATATCTTTAACACCTAGAGGATAGAGATTTAGGTGTTCAGACTTATTAAACTCGCGGTTGTAATTGTAAGTTTAATAGCCTCAATTACCTAGGCAATCGGTAGGCCTAAAGGTCAAATTATAAGTAATTAACCAACCAAGAAATCCGGAGTCATCTGCTTCTTACCCTAACGAGCTAGTGTGATTAGTCCACACTTATTCCCCATGAGGTCGAAGTTCTATTGCGAGAAGTATGATTACGAACTCATTTAGATATTCATACTACCTGCGATGAAGCTACACACACATCATTCATATTTGTAAGACAAGCAGACAGATATATGGCATTTGGCGTAACTCCATAATCTCGTAAAATACGTCTATCATTCTTTCTTTAATTTATAATATGCCACTGAAAGTTTCTACTTATAACTTAGCGTGAGACTTATAAAGTGTAAAGTTTTCCACATTAGGCAAGAGTTCGTGAGAATTTATCATAAAACATTACTGAGCGAGCGAGGATGTTCAGGATGTGGGTAACTGGCAAGACGGTGATGGACATCACTTACATGCTGGAGTTAGCCTTCCTCTGATTTATTTGTGGACCAGGCGATTGTAGGCGAAGGAACCAGACCAAGCAGGCACTGTAGCGGCAGATCTCGTGTTGCGACAAGATGAATGGGTCTAAAATGGTGAAGCTGCGGACGGCTAATGATGTCGGTAGTGCAGCCTTCGCGTGATCTGCTGATCCTCTGCTGTTCCCCAGCCATAAGACAACAGATGAGAGAGATGCTTACCTCTGCGTGCTGGAGTATAATGACTGACTTCATCCCAACAAGATTGCTCAAGCAGTCTTTTGTGCTTCATCACCTTAAAGGCGTAGATGACTGCTGGAAAACAATCGTCCAGCGAGGCAAGAGAGACTTATCCACAAGTTTTTTCTTTGGAATTAACTTTGGCAGTGAAGAGTCTGAGTACGCAGTAAAAGTAGATTTATTCTTGAATTTGAACTAAGCACTCCATGGGCCACATGCATAGTGAGAGTGTATGTAGTTTAAGATTATCTTTAACACCTGAAGAAAGTGTTGAAGATTTTTCGGTTGGTGGATGTAACTTACGTTAACGGCCTTAATGACCTTGGCAGTTGATCGGCCTAAAGCCAGTAGAACCAACCAACCTGAGTACTGAATGAAAACGCACTTGTTCCTTATTGCAAAAGGCGAGTAATTGTATGCAATTAAAAGGAGAAAAAAGATATATAACATTCGGTGATGATGAAACAACATACGATATTTCTGATTCTTTCGTTCGGCATTATAAAAAGGACTTCTTTTAGATCTGTTTTGTGTCTATTACAGCGAACGTTGGAATCCTCAGAAGTGGGAAAAGAGAATGGATATTTTCAGCTGAAATCTTTAGTCCCTCGTTCTTGTAAGAATGATAGAGAGCTCAGGAGTAAAATAACTGTTGTATAGATTGGAAATCATCTCTATCACTCCTTCTACATGGGTTCACGAATGGGAGAAGTCAACTCTGAGTGCAAACACATGCTTCAGTACGAGACGTTCGTCAACTTGAGAGCAGCTTTTGACGGAGCAAATCATAACGTTATACTTGAAGAACTATCTATTCGGGTGGATTTAGGGAAGTTGCGAGAATGGGTTGTTGACTAAGTCCGACAATGCCTAGAGTTCAGTGTCAAGGTTCATATTCAAAGGGGAAAAAAAAAAGGTGGAGTTAAGGGCCCGACAAGGATGCGATCTTGACCCCACTGCATATATGACATACAGTCTATCAGTTATCCTGGTGGTATCATCTTACAGGACAAAAGCATGAGTAATGTGCAGTTGACCGTAAACAACCTTCAGTGCACCATATGTCAGCTTGGGTTTTGTCATTACGAGAAGTTCTAAGTATTATTTCAGATCCTGTAAACATTTTAGATTGGGGTTTGTAATTGACGATAAGAAAATGAAGCATTAGTTCAGAAATTTCTTTTTAAGGGATTAGGATTATTCAGTTTTTTTAATATATGTGTTCGAGATCCACAGTTTGGGTGTAAATCAAATTGTTTAGTATGTGTGATGTTTATCCTTAGGAAAACTGGCAAAAGATATTCAATATTCATGACCATTTTAGATTACCTTTGAAACCTTTAGATTAGAGGGGGAAACGGTGCAGATAATCCAATTTCAAAGATAGTCTATTTCAGCTCAAGCTTTTCAGCTACGGACATATGCATCACCTCTGGTCATCCTAAAAAGCAAATAAGCCCTATTCAGAATCTTGTTGTCTCGTCGGGAATAACTTAGGGTGACGGTCTGTAACTCTCCTCGGACGCCAAAATAATTGTCGGGGTTATACGGGAAGTGGTGTTTACATTAATCAATCATCAACAAGTACGATGATCAACGTAATATATTGGACAATCAAGCAGGCTACGCACCCCTCAGTATTATGATGGATTATCTATCAAATAATGTGGTTATTCCATATTAAGAAATTGTGCCGTGATCGATCTGAGTAACATGGGTAACTTGATACTAAGGCACGAAAAGCATGAAACGAACCAAGAAGACAACTTACCTGATATTAAACCAAATAGAAAAGACGTGGGAGATGGTCTTTGGGAGACCGTCTGACCCAGCTTGCCAAGCACACACAGCACAAATAAACAGATACTGGTGCTGAGCATCCCAAGTGTTACTTCTCAAACTTGCAGCAACTTTTCAAACATGCTGGAGAAGCCTCGCGTAAGCACAATAGCAATTTCAACGGCGGCCAATCATTCAATGTCCAAAGGAGGAAGTCAAGAAGCTTTTGCTCTTCATTGTTTTAACACGGCGTCCTCGTAATTCACTAGTTTCTCACTGGTGTGCTCACAACAGTCCCGCAATGGCGTTAAGTCCACCTGCCGTAGTGCGTACGCAAGAACCCTCACCTGCTTCAGATGCTTGGAGTAGCTTCCCAAAGGAAAGAGGCTCGAAATATTGCCTAATCTGTTCGGACATGTGGCACTCTTCTGGCGTTTGCTAAATGCGTTCACAAGGTATTAACTCAAGCTGAAGAAAAGATATAAGCCTTCCCTCAACCTCATTGATGGAGGTTAGGGTATGATCTACGCCTGATTCAATCAAAAACTAGAATGTCATCCCGGAGACTCCAGCACCGCTCTCCTTGTGTATGACAGTGGAGGATGCGTGAACACAGGTTTGCGGCTGATTGCTGGATGCATTGGTCATGGTGAAATACGACAGGTCCATTTCAAACAAAACGCTCGTTTGGGATCACCTTGCTGTAAGGTAAGTAAGGAAATGTTGAGAGTATAGAACATATACATCAAGGCTAATGGCATTAATCTACTGAGGGAGAGGAAAAAAAAATGCGAATGTAATTCCAGGTCTGAGATACTAGAGGCTACCTGGAACGGTATCTTTATGTGTTAAAGTGTGTGATCAGTATGTAATACATTGCGTAGAGACAATTTGCTAGTTACTGGACGGGATAATTCAAGTGATAAACGGAGCACCACACAGCACCATACCAGTTTTGCGAAATTAAGAGTCAAGTGCTGCAGAACACAGCGTTGATGGTCGCTACTTTTCCCAATACTTTACAATCAGATGCAAATTCATATGCATGAGAGAGAGAGAGAGAGAAGGCGATGATTGACATACGAACCTTTTCACGACGGCAACATGCACTCACTTATCACAGAGAAAATTTCCTCTTTTTCTTTTGTAGTAAGTGCTGACCGAGAGTTTTGCTCATGCCATTTGTAAAATCATGCTGCCCGCATCTGAGCTGCCCTTGATGGAGTGTATGATGCAGCTAAACTGTTGCTGCAGACGCAGCGGCCAGCGCGTAAGTCTCGCGTTGGCGTTCTTAGAATTATGGATTGTGGAGAGTGGCATGTGACCAGGCAGGCCCTCGGGTGGACACCTGTCCGTAGTGGTAAAGACAGTACTTGGTCTCGAGGGAACTGCTCGAAAGTGGCGTAGTTTTCTTTTTTCTTAGCAGGTTTGAGGTTGTGGCTATGACAGGCTCCCGGGGTTTCCTTTTTTCTATTCCTTTTTGTGCGTTAGAGCGGTTCCTATCCTCTCGTTGGATGCATCGGTCAGCAGGATAGACGGCTCTTTCAGAAAAGTACGTAGAGTATTGGTTATCTACAGGGATGATTCTCCAGTT
>NC_092246.1:11804564-11889564 GCF_036320965.1 Panulirus ornatus
TCACTGTTACCTCTCATCGGGGGATCTCACGATGGGGCTTACCTTACTGTACTATCTACAGAGGGACTTCATGATCTAGTCTTAGTCACAGGATCTCCAAGGGTCCTAGACGAAACTGCGTGTTATTCAAGGGGATGATGGATCCTACGTCCATCCTGGTGAGGTAGTTGAGTTGGATCACAACCAATACCACTAGGCTGTCACGTCTCTCAGTACCCAGCTATCTAATGATATTCTTATTAACACTTTGTTGTCGTATAGAACTATGCTACGGATAGCTGAGTGTAAGAAAATAACAATAAACTCAGGGAAATTGTAAAAATGCCTTGTAAATTGGGTGATAAAGTAACTGCACTTGATGTATTATACCCAAAATATGTGATAAATCAGATAGAGTAATGAGTGATTCTCAACATCCTTTGAATAATAACTATGTGTTTCTACGATCAAGCAAAAGACTGTATTTACCATTACAAAAAGAAAAAAGCATGCAGACATAAGAATTCATTTGTATCAGTAAGTATTAAACAATACAATCATGTAAATTCAAAAAGATGATCAATCATTGTTTGTAACAGAACTGATGTCGGTGTGTGTATGATAACGAGGTTGAACCAAATCTGTTATCTACTGATGAATATGTATACTTTTAGCTACAGCACTTTTACATTATCATTTCCTCTTACTTTGTGTATGAGACTGAATGTGTATTATAACGTGGCTCTGGACCCACATAAAAGAGTTTCAATCAGTGTTATGTATTACAAATTGACTAAATAAAGTATTAATTAATCAATTATCATTTATATTTCTTATCTTCACCTGCAGTTTCGTGTCAGAGTTGTGGGCTGCGTTTATTCCATCAGCAACACAGCTAATACACACCTTGAGGACACACGGCTCAAGGACACATAGCTCAAGATTTCTCTCTCAATCCCCAGCTCACACATACTGCGCTTCTGGCTCTATAGATTGCTATAACTTACCTCCACTATCTAAATTCCTGCCATGAGGCATGAGACATCCTCTCATCCTGAGGGTGAGGTTATTGACTTATGAAGCTTATCATATACAACAGAGAATGATTGAACTCCTCCCGTACAGAGGATGGGGGAAAGCGTAGCCCTCACATTCTTGATGATCTGGAGAAAATTGTCTCTCACCCTTCTTACATTCTTACCATTCTGGCCATTGTCCTAACGCCCTAAGTCTGTTTTTCACCTTTGATTCTTTGACTTGTAGCTCCCCCAGTGGCTCATCTAATCACTCTCTTGTAAATGTAATCATCAACAGCACCACCTCCTCCTCCTCCTCCTCCTCCTTCAAAAACCCCTTGTAAACATGTGACATTAACACTGAAATAACGTCGACTGGAATATTTTACGAAATTTCTTCCTCGACTTTCTTTCGATAGATCATCGCCTCGTTTCTGGTGATGCTTCTGCACGTATATGAAAGGGTGCTGTTCCGGAGATGGAATCAAAAGTCTTTCCTTCCTTTACGACTACCTCCTCATTCAATCCGTGGTTTAGAACTCTTCTTCTGTGGCCATTTTGAGAGCCTGTTAATCGGCTATAGCGAAGCTCTCCTTCTATCCACTCACATTCAGCATTTATTTTCGTAATCAATGCAAGTGTGTTATCCACGGTGGCGATGCACTCCATGTCCAAAGGATATCCACTAAAAGATCTTTCTAGTCTTTGTCCCAAAACATCTAAAAAAAAACTACTGTCGTTCTACCTTCCCCCACTTTATTCTGACGGTACGATAGCTGTTTCTCCATTGACAAAGTAACACTTTTTGACTCTCTTTTCTCTAATTTGGGTGACTAAAATCCCCCCACCGCAGAAATTCACCATACTCATCATAGGCTCCTCCATATAGTCTTGTTTCGAAGGAGTGTGCGTCTGAATTGCCACTTTTGCTAGTTCGTCTGTTCTCGTTAGGTAAAAGAAAAGAAAAAAATTTCCCTTCTTCATGAAACCGTACTCTGGTAAGTCACTGGTACATTGCTTTTGCCTATCCAAAAGAAAGATGACCGTTCTAACCTCCCCAACAGCCGTCATGTTATTTTGATCTCTGTTTCCAAATTCTATAAATCCCTCCTCAACTCCCACATCCTCAAACGTCTTGAACATCGCAGTGCTCTCCGATCATTGGTATGGCTTCCAAATGGCAAGATGCATTGATGATATCTTTTCGTACCTTACTACTGTCTCGTGATCAACATAGTGTCTAGTTGCTTACGACTATAAAACTTTTCCCTGCTAATGTATCCCAATCCACTTGTCTTTCTGCTCAGAATCATTGAACATCCATTCTTCGGTTAGCCAAGCGTACTTGCATAAAAATTCTAGGAACAAATCTTTTTGGGTCCTTAACCTACTTTAGCCTCAGCTTCTGTAAGTCAACTTTTCCATCTTTTCTCCGACTTGAATACTCTATTTCTGACTCGCCAACAGATAAAGTCGTTCGCCCTGGTACCTTGTTTACCTCTAACTCAACAATGAATGATTCATCTTCTAATCCTTCGCCCCGATCTCCTCTCACTGAATATATGCCGTTTCCTATATTCTCCAAGCGCAGGTTCTTCCACGCACTCTTTCACCTTCAGGTGGACAATACGTACGGCTCAGACGTCGTACCTTACTGGGTTCTATGGGGATGTGCCTCTGAGCCAGTTCTAACCCTTTGTTTCTGCATCCTGTCTAAAAACCAAGACTTTTTCGTCTGCTAGGAAGCATGTCTTAGTACAGCCAATCCCTAAGAAAAGAGACCGTTCTAACTATTCCAGCTCTCACTTCTGTTGTCTCGAAAGTCTTTGAAAATCTCCTAAGCTTTCACTTTCTCAAACGCTTAGAGTCCCATTCCCCTCTGTCAAGATCGCTAGGATGAATTTCGAAGAGCTGGGTCTACTGGTGATCTTTTGTTCTTTGTGTATCACCTCTGGTCCTCATCTCACAGGAATTTTGGTGAGACTTTTGTCGTAACCTTCGACGTCTGTAAAACATATGACAGGATGTAGCATAAGTGTTTGCTTTCTAAGTTCCATTCGTTTAGTTTAACTGTTTTTCTCTTTTCTGGTTGAGAGAGCACAAGAGGGTGTGTGGAAACGGCTTGGACACATGTAGAGAATGAGTGAAGAAAGATTGACAAAGAGGATATATGTGTCAGAGGTAGAGGGATGTAAGGAAGCAGTGAAAAGATTTTGAGCGATCGGGGCCTAAACATACAGGAGGGTGAGAGGCGTGTAAGGAATAAAGTGAATTAGAACAATGTGGTGTACCGGGGTCTACGTGCCGCTGATGAATTGAACCAGGGCATGTGAAGCGCCTGGGGTAAACCATGGAAAGGTCTGTTGTGCCTGGATGTGGAGAGGGAGCTGTAGTTTCGGCGGATTACATATGAGAGCTAGAGATTGAGTGTGAGCGAATGTGGCCTTCTTCCTTTTTCTTTTTTTTTTTTTTGTCTTTTCCTGGCGCTACCTCGCTGTAAGGGGATGTATGTCCTGTGTGGCGGGGTAGCGACAGGAATGGATGAAGGCAGCAAGTATGAATATATAAATGTGTCTATATGTATGTGTCTGTGTGTGTATATTTATGTATACGTTGATACGTTTATGTATGTATATGTGCGTGTATGGGCATTTATGTACATATATGTCTATGAGTGATTGGGCCATTCTTCGTCTGTTTGCTTGGGCTACTTCGCTGACGAGGGAAACGCATTGAAATATGTAGATAAGTTATGCTATTAATATTTAAGTGTTTTGACCCCCTTCCTCAAAAAAAAAAGAAATATGGTCTTGATGAAGTCTCAACATGTATGCTACAGGAGAAGAGACTGGGAGGAGGAGATGAACTACTGACCAGTCTTCTTGACGAGTGTGGTCTGTAAGACAATGAAAAAGAGACTCAGAAATCAAGAGGATGATTTCTTGAAGAGCAATTACTATCGAAGTGACAGACATCATGATTTCAGAGGAGGGAGGTCATGTGTCATAAACCTCTCACATTTTTGCGAGAGAATTAGCTCCGTTGTAGACAAAAGAGAAGACTTAGTGGATCGTCTATATATAAACTGCTAGAAGGTACTTGACACTGTGCCACACAGGAGGGCTGGTAAAGATGCTGGATCTTCAAGCAGGAATAATGGATATATAGAAAGACTGACTATGCTGGTGCAGGGAAACAAAGGACACATGTCTGGGTGCCTTCTTGAAATGGATTGAAGTCACCAGTGGTAAGCCACAGGGTTCTGTTCTGGGGCCACTGCTCCTCTTCATGTATGGGAATATCTTGCCAATAGAACTATTTCCTTACTTAAACATGTAAGCTGATGGTGCCAAGGCAGTGAGTGAATTATCAAGCAGAGAGTATTGCATCAACGTAAAAGAAGACTTAGACAAGGTCCAAATTTGATTTTATACTTGAATAGAGCAGCTCAACCAGAATATAATGCGAATGAATAGGATGGGGTGCAGTGAAAGAAGTCCTCAGTAAGAAAATGATCGAGTTAAGAGTATCAAGAATATTGTCTATTATAAGCTGCAAGAATACGAGTGGAGGAAGAACATGGGAGATAGTGTAGTACCTAGCCTGCCGTCAGAACCCACCATTAGGAGAGCAGTAAAGAAGATAAACTGTCTACTGGTAAGTAGAAGAAATGCATTCAGTTGCTCGGGTAGGGGAGATACTCACCGAGCTATTCATACCCTCCATGAGACTAACTCGAGGATGTGCTTCATGAGTTTTGTCACCGCGCTTAAAAGAGCAAAATGTGCAAATAGAAAAGGTGTGTGTGTGTGTGTGTGTGTGTGTGTGTGTGTGTGTGTGTGTGTGTGTGTGTGTGTGTGTGTGTGTGTGTGTGTGTGTGTGTGTGTCTGTGTGTGTGTGTGTGTGTGTGTGTGTGTGTGTGTGTGTGTGTGTGTATGTGTGTGTGTGTGTGTGTGTGTGTGTGTGTGTGTTAGAGGCAGGGACAGAGATCGAAAAAAAAAGAATCAGATGGCTGAGCTACAAGAAGAGGCTAGATACCTTACTTAAATTCTGCACACAAAGGAAGAGAAAAGAGTAAGGGGTGACCTGATCACAAATTTTAAGTTTTTAAACCAGAGTCTTTGCGTAAGTAGCGAGCAGTCCGAGGAACGATGTAGGGATATAACAACCTGAGGACGTAGCATGGAATTAAGAAGAAAAAAAAATGATTAGTGAAAGTGAAAGTGGTGGGTGAACAGAATGAACTGATTGAGGAAACATTGATTACGGACTTGAGAGAAAAGTTTAAAAAGTTGTATGATACTGAGGGATGTCCAAGGGATGCAGCCTCACAACAAAAATTTCCTAGCAGTAAAGGACAAACAGTAATGAAGCACACACACACACACACACACACACACACACACACACACACACACACAGAACCATGAGCACACAAAAACATGAACACACGAGGAAAAAACAGAATTCACTCACATCTACTCTCTCGCTGTCATGTGTAAAGCAGCATAACCACAGCTCCCTCCCCATAACCAAGCCCCCTGACCTTTATGTCGTTTCATGTGGTTACTTCACATACCCTGGCTCAGGTCAAATACAGCACGTCGACCATCTCACCTAGAACACATTGTACCAATTTACTTTTTCTCGTGCACACCTTTCACCCTCCTGCATGTTCAGGCCCCGAAAAATCATAATCCTTTTCACTCCGTACCTTCATCTCAAATTTCGACTCCCCCTTCTTGCTCCCTCCATTTCTGACACATACATGATCTTTGTGAACCATTCCTCACTCATTTTCTCCATATGTCCAAACATTTCAGCACGCCCTCTTCAGCTCTCTCATCCACACTTTTCTTATCGCCACACCTCTCTCTCTTACCCCTTTTCTCATTCACTGGATCAAACAACCTCACACCACACACAGTCTTCAAGTATTTCATTCCTAACACATTCACCCTTTCCGCACATCCTATGCCTCGCATCCATACAACATCGTTGGTACTATAATAATATCAAATATACCCATTATTGCTCCCCCAAAGAAAGACCTTTTTTCCACACATTTCTCAACGCACTGAAAGCCTTCGCACTCTCGCCCAATCCATGACTCACTTTTGCTCCAATGGTTCCATTTGCGGCAATGTCCGCCTCCAGGTAACTAAAACATTTCACTTCTTCCAAATTTTCTCCACTGAAACTCATACCCCAACTATTCTGTCCCTCCACCCTCTAAACCTAATAAAATTGATAACCTACTTTTGTTTACTCACAACTTCCTTCTTAACTCAGTCACCAGCTTCTGCAGTTTTTCACTCGAATCTACCACTAGTGCTGTGGCATCAGCAAACAACAACTGACTTACTTATCAGGTCACCTCACCTTCTACAGACTGCATACTCGCTCCTCTCTCCAAGACCATTGCATTTACCTCCCTCACCGGACTAGCCAGATACAAACTAAACAGTCATGGTTACATCATACACTCCTGCCGCAGACCCATCTCCATCTGGAACAACTCGCTCTCTTCACTTCCAACTCGCACAAATGCCTTGTAATGTTGATCGAAACTTTTCATTGCTTCTAGCAGCTTTCCTTCCACACCTGAACCATTCTGTAAAAAGGCGCTGAGTTGAAATTTACAAAGAAAAAATAATGTATTGTTCTCTTGGGAAAAATATAATGTTTTTGATGATGGAAAGCAGTAACGCACCAGCTGGCTCCCACTTCTGCCGTTCTGGAAAACGTAGATCTAATCTGGCCACCCAGGTATAGTAGTCTGTTGCCAAATGGGATTAAGACAATTGAAATAGCCACATCAATAAATGATCAAACCAGTAGAAACCTGTGATATCATTAGAATCAATGCTTAGCTTTTAGCTAAACTAATGCAAGGGAGTTAAGGCCTTTGCTTAAATGTCAACAAAAGAATTATAGAATCTAAATGTTGACCGTTAAAAGAACAAAGGCCTGCGTTCGTAGCGATAACTTATTGATATCTGATGGGGGCTATGTGGGCCTTGCCAGCCGTCCACGGTGCGTTAGGCTGTAATGATGCCTGTGTGCTGGATGGACATTTGATCTCAACTGTATAATAGATTATTGCCAGCTTATATCCCCTCGGCTTCGCTGGCTCAGTCACCGTCTAGGTCCCATACTCCCAAGTTTTCATCGCCTCTGAGCAAATGGATGACTAAAGTAACTACCAATAATCAGAGGCAAAAGGTCTGTTTTGCACATTGGCCCTCCAGTACAAGGCTTGATATGCACGGTCTAAAATCAAGGTAGCTGGCTTAGGTCTCAATGAGATATATAGCTTTGACAGTGGCACTCAGAGCCCCGTGCCGTCTCAGCGAACATAAAAGAGAAAAAATTCGTTTCCATTTCATCTCATTGATGCTAGGGGTAGAGTGTCTTCCATTGTAAAGACGTATGTAAACAAGTCATCTGATTTCTCCCTTATCCTTACATCATCATCTATAATTCTTCCCCTAGTGTTCCTTAGTCTGATTAGCTTCTTTCAACTGATAATTTACGCCTGACGAATCTTTGGAACAGCAGTGGGTTATCCCTTGTAATGTCCACAATATTCTTCTCAAAGTTTCTTTGTTCCTCTTTTATCGTTCTATTGTGTTTGTTTCTGGCTCTGTTATACCTTATAAATGCCTGCTGGCTTTACAGCCTGCTTTGTCTTCCTGACCACACGTTGATAAGCTACTACGCTTCTTTATGTTGTTTGATAAACCACTTCTTCATCTTTCTCAACCTTCACTTTATATTTGTGGTTAATGGCATCCTTTACCACTTCATCAAAATAGATTCATAAACCTTACACCAAGGTGCTCTGGCTCCTGGCTACTGAACTCCATTTACCCAGCTTTTGTTACCCCTAGACACTCCAGGTTTATGTGTGGTATCCACGAGTATATCTTCTCTCTGGGTCTGATATCTTCGCTGTTTTACTAATCTCATTTACCTCATAATCAAGTGTAATCATTAGATAACGACTTTTTTTCCCAATATCATGCATGATATTCTCAATATCCATATTCGGTGTTTGTAAGAATTATATTTACACAGTAATGATTTTGTATCAGTTCCTCTCAATTTAGTGCGTACCTATATATATTCTGGATTTTTTGCATCATACTCTCTAAGACTTTGCGTCTCTATGACGCTCTGTCACCATGAGAATCCAAATTTCCCAAATGTATCTCATTATGATTAACTTCCTCCGTTAAAAGCGCTTTATCCTGTCTGAGAAGTGAGTGTTTAACTACATCGTTAACAGTTCTGATTGTTCCATCAGATTTATCATTGTATATTTGTTCTAAATCTTTAAAATCTGAGGACCGTATAACATTAATACAATTACAAACTTCCATAGAGTTACTCATCCCATTATGCGTAGACTGAGGCCATCTTCCTCTATTTCCTGAACTTTTGTTTTTCTCATATCAAGGTCAGACCCTTACCTCCCTTGTCTTTTCCCTCTCTCCTTCCATCATACACCCCTTTAGACTGAACAAGAGTGATCTTATCTCTTAAGTAAGCTCTGTTTTCCAAAACACAAGGAATGTCATGAGCATTTTTCCCTAATACGCTCCTTGAATTCCATCTCTTAACCATTTGCTACCAATCCATCAGTATATGTTTACAGTAATTTCAGTCTGACATTGAAATCACCCTTGTGTGTGTGTGTGTGTGTGTGTGTGTGTGTGTGCGTGTGTGTGTGTGTGTGTGTGTGTGTGTGTGTGTGTGTGTGCGCGTGTGTGTGTGTGTGCGCGCGTGTGTGTGTGTGCGCGCGCGCGCGTGTGTGTGTGTGTGTGTGTGTGTGTGAGTGTGTGCGTGTGTGTGTGTCTGTGTGTGTCTGTGTGTGTGTGCGCGCGTGTATGTGTGTGTGTGTGTATGTGTGTGTGTGTGTGTGTGTGTGTGTGTGTGTGTGTGTGTGTGTGTGTGTGTGCGCGTGTGTGTGTGTAAATCTTGACTGAAGTTCAGGATTACTAAATATGTGGCCATATAAATATATATATATATATATATATATATATATATATATATATATATATATATATATATATATATATATATATATATATATATATATATACATATATATATATATATATATATATATATATATATATATATATATATATATATATATATATATTCATTTACTTTGTCGCTGCCTCCCGCGTTAGCGGGGTAGCGCAAGGAAACAGACGAAAGAATGGCCCAACCTACCCACATACACATGTATATACATACACGTCCACACACGCACATGTACATACCTATACATCTCAACGTATAAATATACACACACACAGACATATACATATATACATATGTACATAATTCATACTGTCTACCCTTATTCATTCTAGTCGACACCCCACCACACATGATATGACAACCCCCTCCCCCCGCTTGTGCGCGAGATAGCACTAGGAAAAGTTAACATGGACCACATTCGTACACACTCAGTCTCTAGCTGCCATGTATAATGCACCGAAACCACAGCTCCCTTTCCACATCCAGGCCCCACACAACTTTCCATGGTTTACCCCAGACGCTTCACATGCCCTGGTTTGATCCATTGACAGCACGTCCACCCGGTATACGACATCGTTCCAATTTGCTCTATTCCTTGCACGCCTGTCACCCTCCTGCATCTTCAGGCCCCGATCACTCAGAATCTTTTTCACTCCATTTTTCCACCTCCAGTTTGGTCTTCCACTTCTCCTCGTTCCCACTACCTCTGACACGTAAAACCTCTGTCAATCTTTCCTCACTCATTCTCTCCATGTGACAAAACCATTTCAAAACACTCACTTCTGTTCTCTCACCCACACTCTTTTTATTAGCACACATCTCTCTTACCCTGTCATGACTTACTCGATCAAACCACCTCACACCACATATTGTCCTCAAACATCTCATTTGTAACACATCCACCCTCCTCCGCACAACTCTATCTATAGCCTACGCCTCGCAACCATATAACATTGTTGGAACCACCATTCCTTCAAACATACCCATTTTTGCTTTCCGAGATAACGTTCTCGCCTTCCACACATTTTTACACGCTCCCAGGACTTTCGTCCCCTCCCCCACTCGATGACTCACTTCCGCAAAATATGTATATACATATATATATATATATATATATATATATATATATATATATATATATATATATATATATATATATATATATATATATATATATATATATATATATATATATATATATATATATATATATATATATATATATATATATATATATATATATATATATATATATATATATATATATATATATATATATATATATATATATATATATATATATATATATATATATATATATATATATATATATATATATATAATCTGGTTGCGTCTTTTTATGTAAGAATCTCCTAAGCACCTTTTTCTGTACATTCCATCTGATAATATCGTCATCAACCGTCATTTGCTGCAGTCATCATTAGTTCCATGCGCGGTGTGTGGCAGCCAGGCGTCTCCCTGGACGGGCCAGGTAAGATGCCAGGATGTTGCACAAGCAATTACGTTTTATTCGATGAAACGAACACCCTTCTTCCAATAGTCGTGTAGCAATGTTCTGGTGTCGCTGGTGGAGACATCGGTAATGAATACTTCTGCCCAGGATACCCAGCATTACCTTGTCGCCCTTTGGTCAGAAGGAACCAGGTAGTGAGACCTCGCTATAGGCCATCACTACCCTCCTTCCCACTGGCGAGTGACTCTATTACATGGATCTCCCAAGTGATGTCTGGATTTATGTATTTTCCGGGGAACTGGACACGGATGTAACCTGCTGTAGAACGTGATAATACTCGGCGTTTGTCGGTTTATTGAGGAGGAGGTTTGGTGGTCCTTCCCTTTAGGGGAAGACCTTATTTAGTAAAGTATTGTTTCACGCATCACCAGACGAGGCTCTTCCTGATATATCAGTGGTTTGGGTACTAGATGCGGACGTCCTAAGCAGTAGACGGAGAGCGTGATGGGCTGATGTACATGTTGATCTCCGTCATGGATAGTTTCATTTTTCCCAGCATGAGCCCTGGCAATGCGCACCCATCTCGAGACGAACTATGCTTGACACACACTGTGCAGTTGGACTGTGCTCTGGATCTTCTCAAAATTACTGGATTGATATGTCTTTGAAATACTGACGGGGAGAGAGACACGTTAAGCAGATGCACTTTTGATTTCTCGATTACTCTGTGAGGTTACGAAAGGCTATATTTTTCTCTCCTGTGCCATTAGGGTACTTGTACGTATTCGATCAGATGGCTGACCACAGTCATTCCCAATCCTAATTTGGTGCTTAATCGTCAAAGATTTGGATTTTGCTGATGATGTGGTTTTTGCGGAGGTTATGGCAGATTTTGTCGCTGCCTCTTGAATTCCTAAATCATCAGTTGAGGCATTTGAGATTACAGGTGTCAGGAAGTAAGACCAAGATCCATTCGCTTAGCGAGCTGTTGGACACTGCCCATCTATTCTCCCGCAGATGTGGTGAGAACGTCGAGGTCTACCTCCAGATGAGACATGAATGTCGAGGCCTCTTGCAAGAGGGATAAAGCGAGGATTTCTAAGCTTCCTACAGATATGGGGTAATTGTTAAGTCTTCTTCACATGCGGTAAGGGCTTCTGAGTCTCCTGCAAAGTGTGATGAGGACTTCAGTACCTTCCTAAGGTATAAGATAGACGTCGAGATCTTTATTCTATTTCCATTAGAGAAAACCTGCTCCCAGCCTGCACACACACACACACACACACACACACACACACACACACACACACACACACACACGTAATTATATGTATATATATATATATATATATATATATATATATATATATATATATATATATATATATATATATATATATATATATATATATATATATGATAGAGTTGATAGAGATGCTCTGTGAAAGGTACTAAAAATATATGGTGTGGGAGGCAAGTTGTTAGAAGCAGTGAAAAGTTTTTATCGAGGATGTAAGGCATGTGTACGTGTAGGAAAAGAGGAAAGTGATTGGTTCTCAGTGAATGTAGGTTTGCGGCAGGGGTGTGTGATGTCTCCATGGTTGTTTAATTTGTTTATGGATGGGGTTGTTAGGGAGGTGAATGCAAGAGTTTTGGAAAGAGGGGCAAGTATGAAGTTTGTTGGGGATGAGAGAGCTTGGGAAGTGAATCAGTTGTTGTTCTCTGATGATACAGCGCTGGTGGCTGATTCATGTGAGAAACTGCATAAGCTGGTGACTGAGGTTGGTAAAGTGTGTGAAAGAGGAAAGTTAAGAGTAAATGTGAATAAGAGCAAGGTTATTAGGTACAGTAGGGTTGAGGGTCAAGTCAATTGGGAGGTAAGTTTGAATGGAGCAAAACTGGAGGAAGTAAAGTGTTTTAGATATCTGGGAGTGGATCTGGCAGTGGATGGAACCATGGAAGCGGAAGTGAATCATAGGGTGGGGGAGGGGGCGAAAATCCTGGGAGCCTTGAAGAATGTGTGGAAGTCGAGAACATTATCTCGGAAAGCAAAAATGGGTATGTTTGAAGGAATAGTGGTTCCAACAATGTTGTATGGTTGCGAGGCGTGGGCTATGGATAGAGTTGTGCGCAGGAGGGTGGATGTGCTGGAAATGAGATGTTTGAGGACAATATGTGGTGTGAGGTGGTTTGATCGAGTAAGTAATGTAAGGGTAAGAGAGATGTGTGGAAATAAAAAGAGCGTGGTTGAGAGAGCAGAAGAGAGTGTTTTGAAATGGTTTGGGCACATGGAGAGAATGAGTGAGGAAAGATTGACCAAGAGGATATATGTGTCGGAAGAGGAGGGAACAAGAAGTTGGAGACCAAACTGGAGGTGGAAAGATGGAGTGAAAAAGATTTTAAGTGATCGGGGCCTGAACATGCAGGAGTGTGAAAGGCGGGCAAGGAATAGAGTGAATTGGATCGATGTGGTATACCGGGATCGACGTGCTGTCAATGGATTGAATCAGGGCATGTGAAGCGTCTGGGGTAAACCATGGAAAGTTGTGTGGGGCCTGGATGTGGAAAGGGAACAGTGGTTTTGGGCATTCTTGCATGACAGCTGGAGACCGAGTGTGAACGAATGGGGCCTTTGTTGTCTTTTCCTAGCGCTACCTCGCACACATGAGGGGGGAGGGGATGTTATTCCATGTGTGGCGAGGTGGCGATGGGAATGAATAAAGGCAGACAGTGTGAATTGTGTGCATGTGTATATATGTATGTGTCTGTGTGTGTATATATATGTGTACATTGAGATGTATGGGTATGTATATTTGCGTGTGTGGACGTGTATGTATATACATGTGTATGGGGGTGGGTTGGGCCATTTATTTCGTCTGTTTTCTTGCGCTACCTCGCAAACGCGGGAGACAGCGACAAAAAAACAAAAACAAAAACAAAACAAAAAATATATACATATTTATATATATATATATATATATATATATATATATATATACATATATATATATATATATGTTGGAAAGGATCACAATTTTGCGCGTGATCAACATATTCCTATGAGTCCACAAGGAAAATGAAACACGGAAAGCTCCCAAGTGCACTTTCGCGTAATAATCACCTCATCACGGGAGACACAAGAGAGAAATATAAGTCAGTTGATATACATCGAAGAGACGAAGCTAGGACGCCATTTGGTAAACATGTGATTGTCCAAAACATACAACGAGCGTTCATAAACTTATCATTTTACAAATCTTATCAACAATAAAGTTATCTAATTTGTATAGACCATCACTAATATTAAGATTATAACTCTTTGTGTATTTGATAATAGAAGATTCATTGATATTTCTCTTGGTAATTGAGTTAGAGCTAATAACTGAGATGGCGTTACTCCAGTCAATACAATGATCATTGTTTTTAATATGATTAAACGAGACATTTGATTCTTGTCCCGTTCTTATACTATATTTATGTTGCTTAAGTCTAGCAGAAAGATCCTTATTAGTCTGACCAACATAAAATTTATCACAGTTTCCACAAGGCACTTTATAGATGCAACCAAGAGAATTTCCTGGTGAATTCCTGATTCAGATATTCTTTATAGTATTATTGTTGCTAAAGGCAATTTTTACATTAAAGGATTTAAGCAACATGGGAAGAAAGTGAAATTATTATTAAAAGGGAGAACTAAAAGATTCTTGGTGTCAATGGGAGGTTTGGGCTCAACTCTATAAAATGATTTCTTTGCTAACTTAAGGGATTTATCAAAGAACGGGACAAGAATCAAATGCCTTGTTTAATCATGCTAAAAACTATGATCATTGTATTGACTGGAGTAACGCCATCTCAGTTATTAACTCTAACTCTATTACCAATAGAAATATCATTGGATCTTCTATCATTAAATACACAAAGAATTATAATCTTGATATTAGTGATGGTCTATACAAATTAGATAAATATATTGTTAATAAAATTTGTAAAATGATAAGTTTATGAACGCTCGTTGTATGTTTTGGACAATCACATGTTTGCCAAATGGCGTCTTAGCTTCGTCTCTTCGATGGATATCAACTGACTGTTATATTTCTCTCTTGTGTCTCCCCTGACGATGTGATTATTACACGAAAGTGCACTTGGGAACTTTTCGTGTTTCCTTTTCCCCGTGGACTCATAGGAATATTTTTTTTTTTTTGCTTTGTCGCTGTTTCCCGCGTTTGCGAGGTAGCGCAAGGAAACAGACGAAAGAAATGGCCCAACCCACCCCCATACACATGTATATACATACACGTCCACACACGCAAATATACATACCTACACAGCTTTCCATGGTTTACCCCAGACGCTTCACATGCCCTGATTCAATCCACTGACAGCACGTCAATCCCGGTATACCACATCGATCCAATTCACTCTATTCCTTGCCCTCCTTTCACCCTCCTGCATGTTCAGGCCCCGATCACACAAAATCTTTTTCACTCCATCTTTCCACCTCCAATTTGGTCTCCCACTTCTCCTCGTTCCCTCCACCTCCGACACATATATCCTCTTGGTCAATCTTTCCTCACTCATTCTCTCCATGTGCCCAAACCATTTCAAAACACCCTCTTCTGCTCTCTCAACCACGCTCTTTTTATTTCCACACATCTCTCTTACCCTTACGTTACTTACTCGATCAAACCACCTCACACCACACATTGTCCTCAAACATCTCATTTCCAGCACATCCACCCTCCTGCACACAACTCTATCCATAGCCCAAGCCTCGCAACCATACAAAATTGTTGGAACCACTATTCCTTCAAACATACCCATTTTTGCTTTCCGAGATAATGTTCTCGACTTCCACACATTCTTCAAGGCTCCCAGGATTTTCGCCCACTCCCCCTCCCTATGATTCACTTCCGCTTGCATGGTTCCATCCGCTGCCAGATCCACTCCAAGATATCTAAAACACTTTGCTTCCTCCAGTTTTTCTCCATTCAAACTTACCTCCCAATTGACTTGACTCTCAACCCTACTGTACCTAATAACCTTGCTCTTATTCACATTTACTCTTAACTTTCTTCTTTCACACACTTTACCAAACTCAGTCACCAGCTTCTGCAGTTTCTCACATGAATCAGCCACCAGCGTTGTATCATCAGCGAACAACAACTGACTCACTTCCCAAGCTCTCTCATCCACAACAGACTTCATACTTGCCCCTCTTTCCAAAACTCTTGCATTCACCTCCCTAACAACCCCATCCATAAACAAATTGAACAACCATGGAGACATCACACACCCCTGCCGCAAACCTACATTCCCTGAGAACCAATCACTTTCCTCTTTTCCTACACGTACACATGCCTTACATCCTCGATAAAAACTTTTCACTGCTTCTAACAACTTGCCTCCCACACTATATATTCTTAATACTTTCCACAGAGCATCTCTATCAACTCTATCATATGCCTTTTCCAGATCCATAAATGCTACATACCAATCCATTTGCTTTTCTAAGTATTTCTCACATACATTCTTCAAAGCAAACACCTGATCCACACATCCTCTACCACTTCTGAAACCACACATAGGAATATATATATATATATATTTTTTTTTTTTTTTTTTTTTTTTTTTTATACTTTGTCGCTGTCTCCCGCGTTTGCGAGGTAGCGCAAGGAAACAGACGAAAGAAATGGCCCAACCCCCCCCATACACATGTACATACACACGTCCACACACGCAAATATACATACCTACACAGCTTTCCATGGTTTACCCCGGACGCTTCACATGCCTTGATTCAATCCACTGACAGCACGTCAACCCCTGTATACCACATCGCTCCAATTCACTCTATTCCTTGCCCTCCTTTCACCCTCCTGCATGTTCAGGCCCCGATCACACAAAATCCTTTTCACTCCATCTTTCCACCTCCAATTTGGTCTCCCTCTTCTCCTCGTTCCCTCCACCTCCGACACATATATCCTCTTGGTCAATCTTTCCTCACTCATTCTCTCCATGTGCCCAAACCATTTCAAAACACCCTCTTCTGCTCTCTCAACCACGCTCTTTTTATTTCCACACATCTCTCTTACCCTTACGTTACTTACTCGATCAAACCACCTCACACCACACATTGTCCTCAAACATCTCATTTCCAGCACATCCATCCTCCTGCGCACAACTCTATCCATAGCCCACGCCTCGCAACCATACAACATTGTTGGAACTACTATTCCTTCAAACATACCCATTTTTGCTTTCCGGGATAATGTTCTCGACTTCCACACATTTTTCAAGGCTCCCAAAATTTTCGCCCCCTCCCCCACCCTATGATCCACTTCCGCTTCCATGGTTCCATCCGCTGACAGATCCACTCCCAGATATCTAAAACACTTCACTTCCTCCAGTTTTTCTCCATTCAAACTCACCTCCCAATTGACTTGACCCTCAACCCTACTGTACCTAACAACCTTGCTCTTATTCACATTTACTCTTAACTTTCTTCTTCCACACACTTTACCAAACTCCGTCACCAGCTTCTGCAGTTTCTCACTTGAATCCGCCACCAGCGCTGTATCATCAGCGAACAACAACTGACTCACTTCCCAAGCTCTCTCATCCCCAACAGACTTCATACTTGCCCCTCTTTCCAAGACTCTTGCATTTACCTCCCTAACAACCCCATCCATAAACAAATTAAACAACCATGGAGACATCACACACCCCTGCCGCAAACCTACATTCACTGAGAACCAATCACTTTCCTCTCTTCCTACACGTACACATGCCTTACATCCTCGATAAAAACTTTTCACTGCTTCTAACAACTTGCCTCCCACACCATATATTCTTAATACCTTCCACAGAGCATCTCTATCAACTCTATCATATGCCTTCTCCAGATCCATAAATGCTACATACAAATCCATTTGCTTTTCTAAGTATTTCTCACATACATTCTTCAAAGCAAACACCTGATCCACACATCCTCTACCACTTCTGAAACCACACTGCTCTTCCCCAATCTGATGCTCTGTACATGCCTTCACCCTCTCAATCAATACTCTCCCATATAATTTACCAGGAATACTCAACAAACTTATACCTCTGTAATTTGAGCACTCACTCTTATCCCCTTTGCCTTTGTACAATGGCACTATGCACGCATTCCGCCAATCCTCAGGCACCTCACCATGAGTCATACATACATTAAATAACCTTACCAACCAGTCAACAATACAGTCACCCCCTTTTTTAATAAATTCCACTGCAATACCATCCAAACCTGCTGCCTTGCCGGCTTTCATCTTCCGCAAAGCTTTTACTACCTCTTCTCTGTTTACCAAATCATTTTCCCTAACCCTCTCACTTTGCACACCACCTCGACCCAAACACCCTATATCTGCCACTCTGTCATCAGACACATTCAACAAACCTTCAAAATACTCATTCCATCTCCTTCTCACATCACCACTACTTGTTATCACCTCCCCATTTACGCCCTTCACTGAAGTTCCCATTTGCTCCCTTGTCTTACGCACCCTATTTACCTCCTTCCAGAACATCTTTTTATTCTCCCTAAAATTTACTGATAGTCTCTCACCCCAACTCTCATTTGCCCTTTTTTTCACCTCTTGCACCTTTCTCTTGACCTCCTGTCTCTTTCTTTTATACTTCTCCCACTCAATTGCATTTTTTCCCTGCAAAAATCGTCCAAATGCCTCTCTCTTCTCTTTCACTAATACTCTTACTTCTTCATCCCACCACTCACTACCCTTTCTAAACAGCCCACCTCCCACTCTTCTCATGCCACAAGCATCTTTATATATATATATATATATATATATATATATATATATATATATATATATATATATATATATATATATATATAGAAAGGTATCCTAGCCAAATCCAAGCACCCATTTTGTCGACCTATTTCTTGAAGCGGATGAACAACTGGGTTGACTGTGGACTGACTGCAACCAGGATTTGAGCCTATGCGTTCGACCCTGGGAATCCCGTGAATGGGTCATGGGTAGCAGTGCTAACCGCTACACCACGGAAGTCCATAGAAGCAATCTTCTTTCTTTATAGGATATCTCATTTCCAACTAATTTTTCGACTTTCTTTTTCTAATTGCTTTACAATATTTAAATATAGTTCTTAAAATTTCTTGAATACCGTTTTCGTTCAACTTTTCTCGGCCACTCACAATGTACGGATTCTGTTACCGCTAACTGATTATCACAGCTCCTGGAACGGATCTCGTATTTGTAAAACAATCCCAAAGAATTCCTTTGCATCTTCCTTCCAGCAACAGAGACAAGATTTAAAAATATTAACCACTTTGATAAAGAGTAGATAAAAATGTTAAATAATGTGACAAAGTCGTGTTTACAGTTTCTTGTCAGCCCCACGGCCGTCCTGTTCCTCACCAGCGTGAGTACTTGAGGCCCTTACTATACCTGCCAGTACTTCCTGGTTCCTCACATGGTCAATGTGGAGGTTTCGTTGAGGGAACCTTTGTTACGCACTTGATGATTACGTCAGTTATACTTCATTCCATGATATGAAGATTAATCCTCACATGTTTGGGATGTAAAACTAGAAAACGCTATCTTATGTTAGATCTAATCGGATATATAGTTGAAGCTCTGTGGAGTTTTTTTTTTTTTGGTTCCAATTGAACAGAGATTTGTCTAATTCTAGATATCTAAAACACTTCACTTCCTCTAGTTTTTCTTCATCCAGTCTCACACCATAGCTAACCTGTCTTTCTACCTTGCTAAACCTAACAATCCTGTTCTATTCATATATCCTCTCAACTTCCTCCTTCTACACACTCTCCCAAATATCAGACACTAGCTTCTACAGTTTCTCACTCGAATCTTTCACTAGCGCTACGTCATTAGTAAACAGCAACTGACTCCCAGCCCCACCCTCTACAGTCTGTACACACGCCTCTCTCCAAGACTCTTGTACTTAGCTCCCTCAGCACCCCATCTACTCACCTTCACCTGGAAAAAGTAGATTTTAGTCTATGCTATCCATCCATAGATCAGAATGGGAAACACGCAAATATCACTGAGGTAGCTGGGCTACCTGATAAGTTTTCGAATCCGACCCGTGGTGTATATACATTTGTCGGTCAGTCGACATATTTGTCACTTCATGGGAACCGCGATTGATTGAATTTCACTTTACACCCATCGAGATTAGACTAGGTCACAAAAATAACACTTATTTTTAGGTGTCTGCTACCTTCGTGTAGCCGAGGTAGCCAGGCCCCATGCCCAACGTTCGAGTCCGACCTAGTGTGTGTGTGTGTGTGTGTGTGTGTGTGTGTGTGTGTGTGTGTGTGTGCGTGAGAAGCGGAGGGAACAAGGAAAAACTGGAGACAAATTGGAGGTGGAAGGATGGAGCGAAAGAAGATTTTGAGCGATAGGGGCCTGAACATGCAGGAGGTTGTGAGGTGTGGTATATTGGGGTCGACGTGCTGTCAATGGACTAAACCAAGGCGTGTGACACGACCTGGGTAAATCATGGAAAGGTCTGCGGGGCCTGGATGTGGATAGGGAGCTGTGGTTTCGGAGTATTACACGTGACATCTAGAGAATGAGTATGAGCGGATGTGGCCATTCTTCGTCTGTTTCCAGGCGCTACCTCGCTGACGCAGGGGTCGGCGATCGGGTATAGGGAGGAAAAGAGAATCTAAATGTTATTTTTTTTCTCTTTTCATTCATGCATTTGTGCTGCTTCCTGTGGGGCGGGTTGGCGTCGGGAATGGGTGAAGGCGTGCGATTATGAATATGTACTTGTTCATATGTGTATATATATATATATATATATATACATATATATATATATATATATATATATATATATATATATATATATATATATATATATATATATATATATATATATATATATATATATATATATATATATATATATATATATATACCAGAGATATGGAAAAGAATGGAAGAGTGACAAAAAAACCCAGAGTGTCGGAAAGACCACTGAGCGTAGAATTAAAAGGCAGGTGTTGTGACAAGATAGAGATATAGGGACACTGAAGCGATGCAGACTGACAGCTGTGTGACAGCTCAAGACGAGGGCGATGAAAGCACAACCTACAATCTCTTATCATAAAAAAGCCGCCGCCTCCCCTAATTGGGAATGCGATCACAGCTTGCTTCAGCAGACGTCAGTCATCGGGAAGAACTGGAGAATTGTTTTGCAAGCGAACACTTTTGTTGTGGGAATTGTGACTCCGAAGAAAAACGAAGAAAAAGATTCGTTCCGCGTGTTGTCGTATGAGTTGAGTTGTCAGGCGAGACGTGGTGGGTTGTCGTTGTATTGCATTTAATCCTTCTTGTTTCTCATAAGCAGACAACAACCACCCTTAAATACCATAGAGATATGCTTCCTTCTCCTGAGAAAGCGAAACTTAAATTTATTAATCAGTAATCAGCTATATGGATAAAGCTTACATCAATCCCATCTGTCATTCGGGACTCCGATGCTTTGGATGAGCTCAGTAGCAAGGAATAAACAGACAGAAGAGAGGAAACTTACCTGCCATGGAGTGAAGTGTGTCATGAGAACCTGCGACTAGCGTACTATAATTCCAAACGTCTTCAGAGTGTGTGTGTGCGTTTAGATCACGACAGCACCTCACTGCCAAGGCAAGACGTGTTAGAGAGGATGTTGCTGCTGTACGTCCGCATGTTACATCCACTTAATATGGCCCAACTCTCTCTCTACGGAGTCCATACCATGTCGCCTAGCCCTCTATACGGAGTCCATACCATGTGGCCTAGCCCTCTATGTAGAGTCCATACCATGTGGCCTAGCCCTCTATACGGAGTCCATACCATGTGGCCTAGCCCTCTATACGGAGTCCATACCATGTGGCCTAGCCCTCTATACGGAGTCCATACCATGTCGCCTAGCCCTCTATACGGAGCCCATACCATGTGGCCCAGCCTTCTATACACATTTCCTACTATATGACCCAGCCTGCTATACAGAGTCCATACTATGTGACCCAGCCCTCTATACGGAGTCCATGCCATGTGGCCCAGCCTTCTATACACATTTCATACCATGTGACCCAGCCTGCTATACAGAGTCCATACCATGTGACCTAATCTTTTATACAAAGTCTGGGGAAATATGTTTGAATTTTTCAATAAACGGCATTTATTGGTATGTTAAATATTTCTGATTCCTTTGAAGAGTCAATCAAGGAGCTTAGCTAGAAGGCTAGACGAAGCTGGTTAACAGAATTAGTCCATAGGTCTATGGCACAACCTCTCCTGACTGGACCTAATGCACACACAGAAGACGACACTCATTGTTCAGAGGATCTACCCTCTTGGTGGATAAGCTTTTAAGAATAGCGCAACCCAGATATAAAGTTTGTGAATTATACAAAGACGAAGAACCAAATGTATTCATCTTTTCTCGAATGAATACTGCATTCATCTACTTCCTTCAAACCTGTCTCATCCCTTCTCGTTCGATCTGCCTCTCGTCTTGACGCATCATCTACTTGGAGAAGATATCGTAATGGGTTAGACACAACTTTGTTAAATTTAATGCCACCAAAGGGCAGTTCCGCCTCACGACTTTTCTCTTTTAATGGTTTCCTAATTCCACCATTCAACACAGTGAACATACTTGGTATCATTGTGACAGCCAGCCTGTGTTAGAAACCTCACATAACACAGACTGCTAAGTCTTCCTCTAAGGAACTGGGAGTCGTGCTTATATACCGCTAAGTCTTTTCCTCTAAACAGTTGTTGTAACTGTGCAAAGTATTGATCCTCCTTTGCATGAAGTATTGCTCTCACATCTGAAGAGATTCTAGCTTTATATTCTTGATAGATGGAGTTGGGTCGATAGCAGTCGGAGTTATCAAATTTATAGTCTGAACTAAAACAATCCACTTGCCTCAAATCGCACTGATGGTTCCCTGTCCCTCTTCTGTAGACATTACTTTCCTTTCTGCTAAAGAAAGCTGGATGCATATGTGTGCGTCGGCAAGTTACTGCTCCATATATTATTGTATGGCCCTCGGCAACACAAGGGTGGATTCTTATGGTAACTGTTTTCTTCCCTTCACCTTAAGAATGTACAACTACGTGATGTACTTCCTAAAAAAAAAAACTTTGGTCTGCCCAGTTTTCGAAAGCAGATGTTCAACATCCATCATTTCATTCTAGGTGTATTTTCTCTTTTTTCCATCTTATCACTCTTTTAGATCTTAGTTAAGGGCTCTCTCCCCCGCTGTGGACCTTCGTCCGTAACTGCAGCCTCCAACATAAACATAAATTTCTGAATATCACCAACATAATTCCATTAGCTTAACACCACAGACTTAATCTGATTAGCTGACCAGCGAAGGGGAACATCCCTACAAAGCTCGATCAGTATGCTAGGAAGCCCATCTCTCTCAACCTCACTGCATAGCCCCTGGACTCAGCAGATAATGACTTCTATGCAGCTCTGACTTAGTACGTGTAAAGAAGGAGGTTTACGCAGAATAATCAAGAGATACAGAGGGTAAACACCTCTTCAAGAAGATCACCGCCCGAGGATCATTACCGTTGTATATATTAACCAATGAATATCAGTAATTCACTCTTAATGGCTGCTCTTTGTCGCTAATATCCGTTTAATTACCATAACTCACAGGGTATTGGACACAGATATACGCCCCGGTACGGCGTTGTTTGAGATGGTAAGAGCCTGTTGTATCTGTGACGTCAAGTATGACATTCGCATCCCACCTTCGGCTTCCCAACAAGATCTAAGAGTAATAATGTTGCTTCGAGTGACCTTATGGTGTATCAGATCCCCTTAGGGTGACATCCAGAGACTTATAGTGATGCGACGGTTACTCAGGCTGGCATCAGTACTTGCTCTATAGTACTTGCTCTATATATTCCTTCGTGTCAGCATTACTGATCTCAACTTCCGTCTCATTAAAGCTAAAATACCTAGGTAGGGTTAGTACTTTTTCTAACACACACACACACACACACACACACACACACACACACACACACACACACACACACACCTTATCCCCTTCTCCTTTTGTCTCTTCAAACATTTTTCAACCTCTTTTTCTCCCTTGGAGGCTCTTTTTCTCCATCAAAGCCTCTCTTTCTCCCTCGAAGCCCCTCTCTCTCTCTCTCCCTTGATACCTCTGTTGTAATATATCAGTGAAGAGGGACTCCTCACGATGTAGCAATTGCACAGACTGAATTTGTTTGCGGTATAGAGGGAGACATAAGAAACACACATCCAATCTCACAAACACCCACCCAAACACCCTCACACGGCCCCATCTCTGAACCTCAAGATCCTCCACACTTATGTGGGTTTGATGCAAGACTGTCAGCTGCAAGAGGGGTGTGCGGTAAGTGAATGAATGAAACCCACTCTCCCATTATATAATTTCTCATATTTAGCACATATTTACTACAGGAGTTTCTATGGAGCAGCACGAGCTATGAGTAAAGGACCAGACACTCAAATTTCTGGAGCTGCGTGGCATTGTCATGGACTCACACACAGACGAGGAGATATATGAAGAACTGAATGTTTGGTATACTTAACTGAGAATTTACAGCCCTTAAGACTGCTAAGCCAGAATAAGAGAGTGATATTTCCTTCATTTATGCGTACAAGATAAGGAGAGAAAACGACATATGAAGGAACGAGACCTTACCAGGTCCCATATCCTAGGTGATACATTACCATGTTGTGCTCAAGTCATGAGCAGAAAACGTAAACATTTACCTCCTGGATTGTTGCTGCTAAGACCGACCAGACGCTCTGTCCTTAGCATTAAAAAGGAAATAGAAATCACGCATGAATATAGATAACATGACACGAATAGTGAATGTCCTGACATAGGTTTAGGACGAAGAGTATGACTAATGCTCTAATCAAACTAGAATACGCATCAATAACTTGGATTCTTTACTTCAAATATAGACCTAAATCATTCTCACACATCCTACCTATTCTATGTAGTACACTATTTCCAGATAAGACTTGTATTTGAAACGCTATGCCAGACATAAAGCTGAAAGAATTTTAAAAGCAAAAGTCACTGAAGATAAAGTCAGTGTATCTAGATGCATATAGACAGCTTAACTTGACAGGGAACTGCAAGTAACCATCATTGATGCTTATCTACAGAAAAGACTTCCTGGACAACCAACTCCAAATTACCACCTCGGATGCGTAAGAGCAGTCACTCATCTTGGATAGATAACAATCATCTTGGATGGGTAACTCCAGACAGAGGCACTTTGAGGCAGTAACCACAGATGAAATCATCTCGGATAAGCAGCTAAACAAATACCACTTGACAGGTAACTATAGTTAGAGCCATCTTTTGACGATATATGACAGACAGTAACCATACGGAAGAAACTCCAGTCTAGAGAGAGAGTCATCTTGAGTTACTATGTATATCCTGGAAATGAAGTATATGAGGATGGTAAGTGGAGGATTACAGGTTGATCGTACATGGAATGAGATGGCTAAAAAGAGGTCAGTTAGTGAGCCTTAGTTTGATCGAGAAGGCCGACCAGGATGCGCTGAAATGGTTCGCACATATGGAGAAGATCAGTAAAGAGGGATTGGCACAGATAATTTATGCGTCAGTCAGATGAGGTGAATGGAAGGAGAAAGGGGAACCCGAGAAGGACGTAGAAGGATGGATTAAAAGAGGCTTTCGGGTTATCGTGGTCTGGACACTAAGGAGGATGATAAGTGCGCATTGGATAGAATAAGTTAGAGCGACGTGACGTGCTATTGATGTGATAACTGAGGTATATAAAGCGACCGAAGTAAACCATGGAGTACTGGGTGAGGTTTGGTTGTGGATAATAGACGCTTGTCTGAATATATTATATACGTGAAATAGTCAGCGGATGTGTGCGCATGAAGCCACTCTTGTTTGTTGCTAAAGCTACTTCGCCAGAGCGGGAAAGGCAATCTAGTGCAGAAAAATGAAAGAATAACTCGTGATTAACCTTGCACAATGGGCGTCTTAACCTATCTCATGTATTTCATATAAAGGAAACGTTACATCTTGATATATTCCAAGGCTTAAGTATAAGACAGCACCAGCATTCTGATGTGAATTGCTCTACACCAAGAAACATTAAAAGCTTGTGGGACGCAACACCTTGCGTGGGACAACATGTCTTATCCTACATGATAGACAAAACAGCATCACTCATGCACTTCAGTTGGAATCACCGCACAAGCAGCGTAGAATTCAAAATGTCCACCAACACTGACGTAGAATTACCTGTTCCATAAGACTGCTGTCGCTTGGGTTAACCTACACCATGAGTTACGTCACACCGTGGGTGGTGCTGAGTGGGTTACATCACACTGTGGGTGGTGCTGAGTGGGTTACGTTACACCATGGATGGTGCTGAGTGGGTTACGTTACACTGTGGGTGGTGCTGAGTGGGTTACGTTACACCATGGGTGGTGCTGAGTGGGTTACGTTACACCATGGGTGGTGCTGAGTGGGTTACGTTACACCATGGGTGGTGCTGAGTGGGTTACGTTACACCATGGATGGTGCTGAGTGGGTTACGTCACACCATGGGTGGTGCTGAGTGGGTTACGTCACACTGTGGGTGGTGCTGAGTGGGTTACGTCACACCATGGGTGGTGCTGAGTGGGTTACGTCACACCATGGGTGGTGCTGAGTGGGTTACGTTACACCATGGGTGGTGCTGAGTTGGTTACGTCACACCATGGGTGGTGCTGAGTGGGTTACGTTACACCATGGATGGTGCTGAGTGGGTTACGTCACACCATGGGTGGTGCTGAGCGGGTTACGTTACACCATGGATGGTGCTGAGTGGGTTACGTTACACTGTGGGTGGTGCTGAGTGGGTTACGTTACACCATGGGTGGTGCTGAGTGGGTTACGTTACACCATGGGTGGTGCTGAGTGGGTTACGTTACACCATGGGTGGTGCTGAGTGGGTTACGTTACACCATGGATGGTGCTGAGTGGGTTACGTCACACCATGGGTGGTGCTGAGTGGGTTACGTCACACTGTGGGTGGTGCTGAGTGGGTTACGTCACACCATGGGTGGTGCTGAGTGGGTTACGTTACACCATGGGTGGTGCTGAGTGGGTTACGTTACACCATGGATGGTCCTGAGCGGGTTACGTCACACCATGGGTGGTGCTGAGTGGGTTACGTTACACCATGGGTGGTGTTGAGTGGGTTACGTTACACCATGGGTGGTGCTGAGTGGGTTACGTTACACCATGGGTGGTGCTGAGTGGGTTGCGTCACACCATGGGTGGTGCTGAGTGGGTTACGTCACACCATGGGTGGTGCTGAGTGGGTTACGTCACACCATGGGTGGTGCTGAGTGGGTTACGTTACACCATGGGTGGTGCTGAGTGGGTTACGTTACACCATGGGTGGTGCTGAGTGGGTTACGTCACACCATGGGTGGTGCTGAGCGGGTTACGCCACACCATGGGTGGTGCTGAGTGGTTAGGCTCATACTATGTCTGGTATGGAGTGGGCTAGCCTAAACCATGGATGGTATACGGTGCGATAATCCACACCATGGGTGGTACAGAGTGAGTTGACCCTCACCATGGGTGGTTTAGAATGGGTTTAGCCCACACCATAGATGGTTTAGAGCGTGTTATCCTATTACATGGGTGGCACAGAGAGGGGTGAACTTACACCATGGGTAATATCGATTTAATCTACACCATGGTTGTTATAGCTTCAGTTAGTCTACACTATGGTTGTTATAGTTTAAGTTAGTCTACACCATGGTTGTTATAGCTTCAGTTAGTCTACACTATGGTTGTTATAGCTTGAGTTAGTCTACACCATGGTTGTTATAGCTTAAGTTAGTCTACACTATTGCTGTTATAGCTTAAGTTAGCCTACACCATGATTGTTATAGCTTAAGTTAGTCTACACTATGGTTGTTATCGCTTAAGTTAGTCTACACCATGGTTGTTATAGCTTCAGTTAGTCTACACTATTGTTGTTATAGTTTTAGTTAGTCTACACCTTGATTGTTATAGCTTAAGTTAGTCTACACTATGGTTGTTATAGTTTAAGTTTGTCTACACCATGGTTGTTATAGCTTAAGTTAGTCTACACTATTGTTGTTATAGTTAAGTTAGTCTACACCATGTGTGTTATAGCTTGAGTTAATCTACACTTTGGTTGTTATGGTTTACGTTAGTCTACACCATGGTTGTTATAGCTTAAGTTAGTCTACACTATTGTTGTTATAGCTTGAGTTAGTCTACACTACGGTTGTTATGCTAAAGTTAGCCTACACTATTGTTATAGCTTAAGTTAGTCTACACTACGGTTGTTATGCTTAAATTAGTCTACACTATGGTTGATATGCTTAAGTTAGTCTACACTGTGGCACGTATAATATGATTTAGATATCTTGGTACTTTACCTAGAGTTAGCCAATACCAAGAACAGTTGTCTGGTTAGCCCATTCTATGGGTAGTATAGTTTATTAGGCTGCCTGTGGGCAGAAAAAAAACTTGACCGAACGGTAAGATATTCTGATTTAGTTGACATCATATGGTCAGGATTGCTTGAACTAACTGGGGGTTCAATAGGGTGAACTCCGAGAGCCCGTACGCTACGGGGTATATAATCTGAGTCAGTCTACATCACGTAGATCCTAGTACAGCCAGAGATAATCTGATGGACAAGAGTATCTTAGAATCCGACACCACAAGTGATACAGCTCAGCTGTAACCATTAGAGGTATTGCTTGAGATGACGTAAAGCTACTGTACAATATTCAAGTTCAATTAAAGAACCGATGGTATAATGGTTGTTGATCTTGGTTATGGTTCTTATGGCACGAGTGAATGTAAACCAAAAGGTATAAACAATTGAACCTTTAACAATGAGACCACAGTCTGAAATAGCCTTCACTATGGACACTGTAGTCTGAAAGATCTTAAATCATACGAAGCAGTCACTGAGTTAGCCATGGATGATACTCCTTCAGCATCAAAAGCTCGCTTTAAGTTAGCCTGCAACATGCACACTTTATTTCGAAGTTGTCAGTAGATGGTAAGTAGTAACCTATTCCCTTGATGTGATAGCTCATATGGAAGTATATTGTTGAGCAAGTCTCTACCACTACGAAGTTCTTTCTGATGTTCCTCCACCTGTGCCTGTTACCCGACGGCATGACTGGGTATAACATACCAGTGAGAAGCGTCTGTCTATCCCCTGCCTCACCCATGGACCTCACCTGGGAAAACGGGTGTTCACTGTGACCCGGGGGAAACCAGGCGAGTCCCCTCCCTCATCTACGCTTCTGTTTGCAGAGCACGATTCCAGCTGCCTCAGTTACCGGTGCGTCATTTTCATTATGCTGATGTTTAATAGCGTCTAATGGGCCAGCGATGTTGCTTTATTGTATTAATAAGTATAAAAAGTTAATTAACCGTTCTTTGTTAAATCTTGTGAATAATGCCGGACATCATTCACGACCCCACCAAACAAGCAATCACCATAAATATCGTATTGAACAACAAGACAATGAGGATGGAAGCTTGGCAAGGTTTCTCAGTCTGCCTAGCTCTCGCATCTCATCAACCCCTCATTCTCCGGTTACATTACCATCTCATATATATATACATACATATATACATACATATATATATATATATATATTTTTTTTTTTTTATACTTTGTCGCTGTCTCCCGCGTTTGCGAGGTAGCGCAAGGAAACAGACGAAAGAAATGGCCCAACCCACCCCCATACACATGTATATACATACGTCCACACACGCAAATATACATACCTACACAGCTTTCCATGGTTTACCCCAGACGCTTCACATGCCTTGATTCAATCCACTGACAGCACGTCAACCCCGGTATACCACATCGCTCCAATTCACTCTATTCTTTGCCCTCCTTTCACCCTCCTGCATGTTCAGGCCCCGATCACACAAAATCTTTTTCACTCCATCTTTCCACCTCCATTTTGGTCTCCCTCTTCTCCTTGCTCCCTCCACCTCCGACACATATATCCTCTTGGTCAATCTTTCCTCACTCATCCTCTCCATGTGCCCAAACCACTTCAAAACACCCTCTTCTGCTCTCTCAACCACGCTCTTTTTATTTCCACACATCTCTCTTACCCTTACGTTACTCACTCGATCAAACCACCTCACACCACACATTGTCCTCAAACATCTCATTTCCAGCACATCCATCCTCCTGCGCACAACTCTATCCATAGCCCACGCCTCGCAACCATACAACATTGTTGGAACAACTATTCCTTCAAACATACCCATTTTTGCTTTCCGAGATAATGTTCTCGACTTCCACACATTCTTCAAGGCCCCCAGAATTTTCGCCCCCTCCCCCACCCTATGATCCACTTCCGCTTCCATGGTTCCATCCGCTGACAGATCCACTCCCAGATATCTAAAACACTTCACTTCCTCCAGTTTTTCTCCATTCAAACTCACCTCCCAATTGACTTGACCCTCAACCCTACTGTACCTAATAACCTTGCTCTTATTCACATTTACTCTTAACTTTCTTCTTCCACACACTTTACCAAACTCAGTCACCAGCTTCTGCAGTTTCTCACATGAATCAGCCACCAGCGCTGTATCATCAGCGAACAACAACTGACTCACTTCCCAAGCTCTCTCATCCCCAACAGACTTCATACTTGCCCCTCTTTCCAAAACTCTTGCATTTACCTCCTTAACAACCCCATCCATAAACAAATTAAACAACCATGGAGACATCACACACCCCTGCCGCAAACCTACATTCACTGAGAACCAATCACTTTCCTCTCTTCCTAAACGTACACATGCCTTACATCCTCGATAAAAACTTTTCACTGCTTCTAACAACTTTCCTCCCACACCATATATTCTTAATACCTTCCACAGAGCATCTCTATCAACTCTATCATAGAAAAGCAAATGGATTTGTATGTAGCATTTATGGATCTGGAGAAGGCATATATATATATATATATATATATATATATATATATATATATATATATATATATATATATATATATATATATATATATATATATATATATATATATATATATATATATATATATATATATATATATATATATATATATATATATATATATATATATATATATATATATATATATATATATATATATATATATATATATATATATATATATATATATATATATATATATATATATATATATATATATATATATATATATATATATATATATATATATATATATATACATTTATATATATATATATATATATATATATATATATATATATATATATATATATATATATATATATATATATATATATATATATATATATATATATATATATATATATATGATTTGGTGTCCTCTACTCATCAATTCACTGCAAAATGTGTGTGATGTTTATAATTACACTTTTTCTTGCTGGTGCTGGTCAGTCAGTAAGTATATTCTGCACTGTTAACGAGGTGGACAGCAGGAGGTCTAACGTATTTTGATAATTGGGTCGTACGCCGGGGTTACAAGGCTGACCGTCACTGCCTACTTCAATGACTTTAGGATATCTTGATAACTAGGGTGTAAGCCAGGAGAAACAAGGCTGGTCATTGTGTACCCCAACGGCTTTATGCTAACTATGGGTTATCATTTCATAACAAAAAGTTGTATTCTTACTTGCCATCTTTTCTTATTTCTTCTTTTTTTGCAGCGGGAAACATCCCGGGTTTTGTATAATGTAACTAGTTATTCTATCTTCATTTTCATACCTGATCGTCCATGATTAGATGTTAGGGAAAGAATTATTTACACTTACTGAATGTCGCAAGATGACGGAGCGTCATTCCGCGGGTCAAGGATCGTCTGATGTACAGCGGTGTCTGCACGTCTTGCAAGGTGTCCACTCAGCAATTCAAGAAGGTGACAGATCGAAGATAATCAGGCGGTGTTCTCTTGGTGAGAAAATCTCATGAGGAGATCGGAGATCCTGTTATTGTATATAGGAGATGAGGGCCAGACAGGTCACACACACACACACACACACACACACACACACACGTATACAAAACCTGACCATGACTCACGCACGGGTTCGCCCAGGTTTGAGTCGGGGGCGCGGCAGTGGGCCCAGAGCCAACCCCAAGCCCCTCGGGGCTGGTCGAGTAATGGATACCTTGCTTAGGCTGGTGTGTGGGTGGGTGTGTACTCGTAGAAACATGGTACATACATACAAGGTTAAGAGACGGAGCAAGACTAGTAATCACACACACACACACACACACACACACACACACACACACACACACACACACACACACACACAGGTAGAGGTTAGCAGGCAACAATCGACCAGGCAAGTCCTACAACATCGGTCTCAGGAGGTCTAGTGAAGGCGGTGCAATGAGCCAGCACTACAGTGGCTGTCAAGTTCCTTTGTCTCTCCCAGGTTCCTGTCTTTTCTTTCTGCCTCACATATCTAAGCGCGTTGCTCGTATTCAGTCCACAAACCACTTACTACTTTTCACTATTAGTGCTAAATATTCCTGTGGTGAGCGCTACGCGCTAGACCTGCATATTGACAAAATTCAAGCTTAAAGACAGCAAGAGATGGGGCTTTACCAGTGTAGAAGTTCTAGATATTCCTGTGGTGAGCGCTACGCCCTAGACCTGCCTATTGACAGAATTAAAGCTTAAAGACAGTTCAAGCGATGGGGCTCTACCACTGTAGACCCATTTTCTTCCCACTGAAGAAAAACGTAGTTATGATTAGTTAATTTCACACAGAACCCGTCTGCATTGACCACATGTCTCATTTCCAATTTCAGTCTGTACTACACTCATCCCCTCTCTTGGTTTATGTTCTTCCTCATTCTTTCTCATCCCCTCATTCTGGTTATTCCTGTCCATCCTTATTCTTTCACCCTACCTCACCTCTTTACATTCGCCCTCATCTTCACTCATCCTTCCTGCACCTATCCTGAGTATTCTCTCCTCTCCTCCTCCCGACTCACAGTCTTCAGAACACAATTGTTCGTTTCTACTACCTTCCTCATCACCTTATCACTCACTTGGCCCTCTTCTATGTTCCTTCTTTTTTGGAAGAGTAAAACCGGAGGGGAAACCCCCTTCATACACCCCAGATTGCTCTCTCATCCTCACATAAAGCTGGGAAGACATTCACGGAGGGTATGGTATCAGATACCACGGACGTTCTCACCTTGCACAAGAACACGTCCCCCTTTTGTAATCACGTCTCAGTGACGAGCCATAGGCTTGAGTCTTAAGATTACACGTTGCCCTTGATTGGTAATGTGTGCAGCGGCCGCGTTCATCACACCGGCTATAATTGGGACCTGAGTAGTTGCCGCGATCACTATCAGTTGTTGTATGGCTGCGGGTGGCCTCATTACATAAGTAGGCTGCCATGAACACAGCCCAGTCGCCGAGCAGGCATTCGTGCCGGTGCTGTGGGGGTCCCCCTTGGTAATGGTAATGACACTGGGGGAATTTTAGTGTGCCTCTACATCTACGTGTTTTTATGGTTGGTTACGGCCGTGGCAAGGATGTCTGGTGCCGGGCAGACTGTAACCACTTGCTCCCTCTCTCCGCCAGTGGCTCACGTTAAAATCAGGGACTTTTTGCCGTCCAGGATCCAACCTCACCTTCAAGTGGCCAAATTATCCCTCAGCTGTGATCCCGAGGGATATTCATGAACAAAGGAAATGGTTTTATGCCACGGTTTCCCCAGTTATCACGAGGTCCTTATCAAGTCCTTTATTGAGAATGGGTAACACAGAGAACCCAGCGACGAACTACTAGGCAGCCAGGCAAGCATAACAGCCTGCAGGACCCTCGCCACACACACACACACACACCTTAAGGGCATAACACTACATCACACATTCAATTAAAAGAGATATACTGGCGTCCTAATAGCATAAAGTTTCAGGAAAAGTGTTGCTGCCTCAAGCGCGTCTCCCTCATATGACCAGCACATAGCTCACAGGTGCGACCTGACTTATGCTCACATGATGCAAATTTAATGAGAGAACAAATATGACGAACGTGCCAGAGCTTTGTCCTTTGACGTGTGTGTGTGTGTGTGTGTGTGTGTGTGTGTGTGTGTGTGTGTGTGGAAGGTATGAGGGTGAGTGTAAGGGTGAGACTGTGTGTTGGGTAGTGTCGGTGACACTTGCTGAGCGATGAATGTCCACAGGGAAGTGTAGGGATTAGCGGCGAGTATGTGTGTGGGTGAGACCGAGATGGTGAGTGTGTGCGTAGGTAAATATGAGACCGTGTTGTGGTGAGTGTGTGCAGGGAAATATGAGACTGAAAGGGAGGAAATTGGTAAGCGTGAGAATGGATGGCAGTTCAGGCAAGCAAGAAAGTGTGCGACAGAGTCAGAAGAACTATCGACCTCACGGAGTTTTAAGGTGTGTACAGGAGTACTGAAGACTTACCTCTGATGATGATCCTTGTCTCTCTCCCAGCGGCACAACGCCACAATAACGAGCGCTGACGACTCCATCACGAGTTTATCCTCCCCCTGCGTCATGATCGTCTCAGTTTAGTCCATAACCAGGAGCTATCGCTCTTCGACACGAACTTCCATCGTCCAAATGCTCGGTTCAGTACTCCACGAAAAGCGTCTTTAACTCCTCTGTCCTCACTGAACACCACAGACTGGCCTGTGCAATCAGAGATATGAGAGAGAGAGAGAGAGAGAGAGAGAGAGAGAGAGAGAGAGAGAGAGAGAGAGAGAGAGAGAGAGAGAGAGAGACTTCAGTTCTTGGCACATCGCCTCTCTGCCCCATGACAGTGGCGTAGAGTCTCCACCAATTTACAGCACATTAGAAAATTTATGTACTTGCCTTTTTCTCAGATCTGCTGATAAAAATCTAATGAGACGGCCGAGTGAGTCATCCCGCCGGGCCGACATCCTGACGCACCGTTGTTAAAGTACAACCTTGTTAGGGTGCTGGCCCGGGCGTCGCGCCTCACAGAGAAGAGGGTAGTACGTTCGTGGACAAGGCCGGACGTAGACTTCACCTACCGCAGGTGTTGAGGTGGGCCATGGTACGTACTGAGGTAAGTGAGGGAACAGTGAGGATCCCGTTGATCTGATGGACTCATATAACCTCAGTATGGAGTAGTTTTAAAAGTCATCTCAGCTAATTATCATTTATCTTCACTCACACCGCTATGTTTTAGCTTAAAAGTTATCTCAGTTCACCGTCATTTATCCTCACTCACACCACTATGTTTTAGGGACTAGCTTTAATTATGCTGGCCACATCCATTAATGCTGTGGGAATTAGCTATATGATGAGTGCAGCAGAGTGAGACCTTTTGTTGTCTTTGATGGTGAGATAATGAGTTGTATATATTCATAAAGCTATTGTTTCTAGATGGATTCTAACTGTTGATGAAGTCATTGTAGGATACATCTCAGAGAGAGAGTTTTCTCAGTCCAAGTTACCATTGACGACACACACACACACACCATCCTCCCGGCCCACCCCAACACACCCTTTATATCTTGATGCCTGTGTTTTACATATCGAGAGATATATTCTAATGCTATATCCTCTACCGAATTTATTCTCTAGATCGTCTCTGATCCGAATACACTATGTCATCGAATAGGAGCGAAGGATCGAAGGATCTAATGGGATCTAAATCTATTCATCTTGTGTAATCATAGATTAAACAAAACTCACCTCTCCGCAGTGACCTTTTAGCTATGTCGATCTCGTGTGAGTAATAGCAATGATGGTTTTAGCCTGTGGTCAGGATGTGGAGTCAGGGAGTGGAAAGTGAGGAGACAAGGGTGAGTCTTGCACGTACAGTGGACGCCACTGGAGGGGGAGGAGGCACAGAGAAAATGTTGAGCCCACACACTCAGTGGAGGTCGCTGGGGAGGAGGAGATATAAGTACAAGTTTGAGCCCCACACACTCAGTGTAGGCCGCTGTGGAAGGAGGCATAGTGGTGAGGGTGAGTCCCACATACTTAGTGTAGGCTGCATGGGAAGGAGACACGGAGGTAAGGCTGAGCCCCACACTCACATAACGAAGGCCGCTGGTGAGGAGATATAGAAACACCGACACCCCAAAAACACACACACACACACACACACACACACACACACACACACACACACACACACACACACACACACACACACACACACACACACACACACACACACACACACACCACCTGGTAAGTTTGAATTTGAGTAGTGGTGAACATTTCTTCTACGCTTCTTGACACTCTGTTCTTACAGGTCAAATATTCTAAGGTTTATTCCCTCATTTCAACCGTCATCCTGAGGTCTCATTATGGAAGAAGTCTCCATTTTCTCCAACAACCATCTTATCCGCTCACTGACTCGGACAGATGAGCCACATGCATAGTGAGGGTGTGTGTGTGTGTTGTCTTAACATCTTGAACACCGGAAGATGTTAAAGATTTTCTGTTAGTAGCTGTAAGTTGAGGCTGACTGCCTTAATAACTGTAGCTCTTGTGTAGCCACATCAATCATTAGATTCCCTGTAGCTCTGTCCCTTGTGTTCTCCATTTTGTTATACGCTTCTCTTTAACGTTATGCGCCTGTCACCTTACCTTTTACATCAGAACCATGTATCCTTAAAGACTGAAGACTTTCATATGTTTCATAAGGACTGGAGACTGTCGTAAGTTTCGTAAGGACTGGAGACTGTCATATGTTTCATAAGGACTGAAGACTGTCATATGTTTCATAAGGGCTGAAGACTGTCATATGTTTCATAAGGCCTGAAGACTGTCATATGTTTCATAAGGACTGGAGACTGTCATATGTTTCATAAGGACTGGAGACTGTCATATGTTTTTTAAGGACTGAAGACTTTCATATGTTTCATAAGGCCTGAAGACTGTCATATGTTTCATAAGGACTGGAGACTGTCATATGTTTCATAAGGCCTGAAGACTGTCATATGTTTCATAAGGACTGAAGACTGTCATATGTTTCATAAGGACTGAAGACTGTCATATGTTTCATAAGGGCAGAAGACTTGAGGACAACTTCATTCCTGTTTTCCTACACGTTTTAAGGACTTATAAACAATAAATCCAAGAATACAAAACCTCGTAGATATAGGCCCTACCCATGCTAAACCTTTCAGACACGAGCAGTCTTTCGCATCACTGTTGCATCGTTCCTAAAGTTCTATGATAACAAGATAACAAGACGGTCCTCGGTGTCATGTTTGACCGGCCTTGCTAGTGTTACTATCCTAGAGCCTTGGTATCAGTGTCTCACGAATCCATGTCCTTAAGACAAGATTCCCCGTACCTAACTGTACTATGAAATATATATCCTCGTAAAATTTTTCTTTCCACTCCATTATCTAAAATCTGTACCTTGCTGAAGTTTACGAAGCTATTAACGTAAACAACAAGTGATTTTCATATCTCCCTGGTTTTCTGATGAGCATACATTAATTGCGAATGTATTTCACCTTCGTATATTCAAGCCTAGGTTGAAAGCATGGTACGAGAAAACTTATGATAAAGTTCATTACAGTAATTACCAGTCCCCTACCTCCCTTGACCAATGTAGGGTAATAGTGGTGTATAATTAATGGCCCCGTGCGACGCACTTCTTAATTGCCAATGAATTTCAACAGGCCACATACGCTTTGAACGCTATCGCGTTGGGCGGCATGACAGTGTCGTCCAACCGTAAGGATTTGGGCTAAAAGAACACGTATTCATAATGTACAACCACTCTTTAGACCTTAACACTTCAGGATCTAATGGCTTTAAGGTACTGATTTAGTTCACAGTTTTCTCTCTCTCTTATCTCGCGACACAATTTGAATTTAGATTACTTCATTTCATGGACGAATAAGAACTGCACTTCATAAGGCATAGGCTTAGAAATGATTAACATGATTAATGTGATTTAGTATGGGAATGTATTCACAGAAAATCGAGATTGTGAGCTAGTTTAGAAGGGGATAAAAACCTCAAAGGAATCCATTGAGCTATTCTTGCTATTTGCTCTCTTGAGAGTATTAAAGCTTCGAACTTCCTACATAGGAAAAGGTCCGAGACGTAATGAATATCTAGAATACTAGATCTACGATCTAATCAATTGATTTAGGTATAGAAGAAGATATGCTAGCTTGAGACAAAAAAAAGGTTCATTCAAAAATGCCAAGGAGGAAAGATGAGAATAAGAGTGGATAAAAAGGTTATTAGGTTTTAGCACTGAGGGAGAGACGGGCTAGATAAAGTGTAAGTTTGAACGGAGAGAACCTGGAGGAAGTAGAGTGTTTTGGATCCCTGTTAGTGAACACAGCAACGAATCGAGCCATGGAAACAGCAGTGAGCCATAGGGTGAGTGAAAGGGTTAAGGCTTTAAGCACATTGAGGAGTGTATGGCAAAGGAGTGTGTGGGTAGAGATGACTATGTTTGATGATTGAATAGTAGTCTCGATGGTGTTGTGTGGATGCGAAGCGAGGGCCTTAGATAATAAAGGTACAGATAGGGTGGAAGTGTTGGGAACGAGGTGTAGGACAATATATAGCGCAAGGAGGACTGAATGACTAAGAAATGATAGAGGAAGATAAAGGTGTGGTAGTACGAGCAATACACAGGTAAGCACACGTGACCTTACTGACCCTCCGAGCAATACGCAGGTAAGCACACGTGACCTTACTGACCCTCCGAGCAATACGCAGGTAAGCACACGTGACCTTACTGACCCTATCGAAGAAATACCAAAATGTCTCTGAGGTTGAACAACTCCCCAGTCACTGGTGGTAGTCATGCCTCCAGCCACACGGCTCTCTTAGCCCACCAGACCAAACGTAAAAAGAAAAAAAAATGGTGACAAGATAAGGCCTTCTGCAGACACTCTGTACGCAACAATACTGGGAGAAGTTTACCTGCAGTAGATTCAGGGCAATTACGACAAAGACAGCGGACTAATTTGAATATGTCAGGTTATCCTATAAGTTTATGAGCCAATCTTCACATCAGTAATTAGATAATGGTAGAGGTAAGTGAGTTGGAACATGTTAATGAGGACGACTGATGGTATCCGCTGGGCAGGTCAGAACAGTGTTATCAATGCTCACACACAATAGAATACCTGGCATTGATTAGGGTGTGTGTGTGTGTGTGTGTGTGTGTGTGTGTGTGTGTGTGTGTGTGTGTGTGTATGTGTGTGTGTGTGTGTGTGGTGTGTGTGTGTGTGGGTGTGTGTGTTTTTTTTTGTATGTGTGTGTGTGTGTGTGTGTGTGTGTGTGTGTACATGCACAGGAGTAAAGACACGGTACACACATTAACAGACGTAGCAATACAAATGTAGATCTCTCTCCGTAAGACACATATACTCACAATAGTCATTACATCTCTTTGTTGTTAACAACATTCCACACTACTGTTATTGCTGTGAATATAGGAATGTCACGTAACAAAAGTCTGGAAATAGGAACCAAATTGAACAAATCCCCTTTTTTTTCAGAGCTCTGTAGAATACAGGTCATAGGGCCATTCACATCTAAGTTCGAGCTGTGTTTACCTTGCATTAACTCTGTTGATAAAGATTGTACACATGTTTTCGCTTTGTTAAAATGAAGAGTAGGACATAATTACTTTTCCCATGTTGAATCTATTCAAAATATTAGAAAGTCAGTCGTTACATGTACGTAATGTCTGAAAAGACATAATCCAAATGAACTTGGCATGTCTGAAGTAAAAATCTCGAAATATAATGTGGTCAGGTGTGTAATATCATGAGGAGGGCAAACCCTCACTTCTCTCAGAGGTATGTGAGAGCCAGCCGATTTCGCATGAGGGAATGAAGCCAACAGAATAAACTCCATAACCAAACCTCAACGAGACATCTGTTGAGCTGAACCGTAAAGGAATTAGCCAAGGGAATGATAGAGGCTTCAGGTGTGAAGTATATTCAAGTGAAGATTGAAGGAGTAGAGTGTAACTTTATGGGGAATGTACAACGGGCATATTTGCGAGATAACATCTGGGGGGAGGGATGAGAGAGAGAGAGAGAGAGAGAGAGAGAGAGAGAGAGAGAGAGAGAGAGAGAGAGAGAGAGAGAGAGAGAGAGAGAGAGAGAGAGAGAGAATGTCCAATATGTAATACAAACAGGTGATAAGATCCAGGCAAGTGATAAAGGTAACCACAGCCGACTTCATAGTCCAGAGGGCAAAGCAACTCAAATGGAGAGAACCTGAATAAACAAAGTGAAATAGACATATGAAGAAACAGGCGAAGAAAATCAATAGAGGATAGAGAGAGTGTAAGTGAAAAGAATAACAAAACAAATAATGATTTCATGATATGTATCACAAAAGAGTTAAGGAAAATGGTTTTAGTCAAATAAATGAGTTTTGACTATTTTCTGTGAGTTCTGAGAATTTTCTATGAGTTTTGAGTATCTTCTATAAGTTTTGAGAATTTTCTATGAGTTTTGAGAATCTTCTATGAGTCTTGAGTATCTTCTATGAGTTTTGAGTATCTACTGAGTTTTGAGTATTTTCTATGAGTTTTGAATATCTTCTATGAGTTTTAAGTATCTCCTTTGAGTTTTGAGAATTTTCTATGAGTTTTGAGTATCTTCTTTGAGTTTTGAGAATTTTCTATGAGTTTTGAGTATCTTTTAGTCCATATTGGACCAGGACGGTAGAACGTACAGTGGAGATCCTCCGCATCATATTCCATATAGACTCTGATTGCTCAAAGTGGATCCCACAATAACAGCTAAAATGTACGTCTCTCTAAGTCAGTCCATCTTAGTTATATCTGTATCATCTGAAATTCTGAGAGTGTCTAGAGAGATTGCATTATTACCGATGCTAGTTTCTGAGTTATTCGATAAAAGCAAAAAGAAACACACAAAATGGTATCCAGAAAATGGCAAACTCGCGGCAAAATATTACGTTATCATCTGTTGGATAAAGAAATCAAATCATGAAATATTGATGTATTACTTAGGATAGGGGAGAAAGAATACTGCAGATGTATTCCCTGCGTTTCGTAGGAGGTGACTAAAAGAGGAGGGAGCCTGGGGCTGGAAATCCTCCCCTCCCAACGTCGATAATTAAGAACCATTGCAACACAAACCTCGCCAGGTGGTAGAGTGACCCGCATTGTATCGAGACAGACTTCCCCAGAACTTTTAAAGGGGAAGTAAATGTTTATAGTTGTGTTACTGGAGTGATAGTTTTCATACATGGTGCTCTGACAAGAAAATAGTGAAATTGGAAAAGAATGTAGCTTAGACATTGAAGCTTATTCTTTCATTGAAATGTGAACAAATGGAGCATTTTTCAGAGTGTTAGAGATGGAAAGCAAAAAGGTGTTTTTCATGAATGTACTGGAAAACTTGAGGTCCAGATAAACTTTTGGTCTGTCAAGACTTTATTATGGCGGATGACCAACTACCTACCCTCATGTATCCAAGATATGGTTGTACTTTGTGTAGTGAAGACAATTGAGAAACATCATAAGACAATATTCCAGTTTCATGATAAGAGAAGAAGTGGACCAGGCAGTATGATACAGTGGTTAAATTGATTAAAACTACTATTGACGTTTGTGTAAATAAGTTATACATTTCCCTTTTCCATGGCCAGAGGTTGAACCATTGTGTGACATTCGTTTTTCATTTCATTTCCGGCTAGAAGTTTCAGTTTTCTAAATTATTTCTTACATTTTTCATATATATATATATATATATATATATATATATATATATATATATATATATATATATATATATATATATATATATATATCCCCCCCATTTTAGAAAGTTAATACAAGGAGGGGAGGATTTCCGGCCCCCCGCTCCCGTCCCCTCTAGTCGCTTTCTACGACACGCGAGGAATACGTGGGAAGTATTCTTTCACCCCTATCCCCAGGGATAATATACATATATATATACATACACACACACACACACACACACACACATACGCACATACACACACACACACACACATACATATATATACATATGAAAAATGTAAGAAACAATTTAGAAAACAAACTTTTAGCTTGAAATGAATGAAAAAATGAATGTCACATAATGGTTCAACCTCTGGCTATGGAAAAGGAAATGTACAATTTATTCACACAAACGTCAATAGCAGTTCTCATCAATTTCACCACTGTATCAATAAGCTTCAATGTCTAAGCTACATTTTTCTCCAACTTCACTATTTTCTTGTCAAAAACACCATGCATGAAAACTATCACTCCAGTAACACAACTATAAACATTTACTTCCCCTTTAAAAGTTCTGGGGAAGTCTGTCTCGATACACTGCGGCGAGGCGACGCGACGCTGACACAATCACTGTCACAATATCACTTCTGCCTCCTCAAGTCAATCTCTCAGCCACAGTGCAGGCCTTCATCGTCGAAATCGGTCTTGTCTTCAGACGTCTCCTCGTAATCACATCCTCGCACGGTACGGGGAGGAAGTTCTACACCCGCGAGATCCTTATCTCCTGAGCCTTCTCGAACTCTCCCACATCTTTCTATTCCTTCTCCTCTTTTAAGTCCTCTTCATCTTGTTCTCATCCTTCATTGTGGTGGAGGACCCAGGCAGCCCGCACCCTGAGACTTAGGCACACGCGACCAACCACAAAGCAATATGGCTTCTTTCTTCTCTTCTGGCCTTCCCCGGAGTCGTATGTCCACCGTCTTACGAATTTAAAGTAATTCACACATTTGTGATGTTTTCTGAGCGATGAAATGTCCAGGAATTTACGATACTGATGGTCAGAGCAGCGAGGGCTTGGTGGTAGAGAGAGGGAGGGTCTGCCACCGTCGCTCATAGGGTGGGGGAGGGGGCGAAAATTTTGGGAGCCTTGAAAAATGTGTGGAAGTCGAGAACATTATCTCGGAAAGCAAAAATGGGTATGTTTGAAGGAATAGTGGTTCCAACAATGTTGTATGGTTGCGAGGCGTGGGCTATGGATAGAGTTGTGCGCAGGAGGATGGATGTGCTGGAAATGAGATGTTTGAGGACAATGTGTGGTGTGAGGTGGTTTGATCGAGTAAGTAACGTAAGGGTAAGAGAGATGTGTGGAAATAAAAAGAGCGTGGTTGAGAGAGCAGAAGAGGGTGTTTTGAAATGGTTTGGGCACATGGAGAGAATGAGTGAGGAAAGATTGACCAAGAGGATATATGTGTCGGAGGTGGAGGGAACGAGGAGAAGAGGGAGACCAAATTGGAGGTGGAAAGATGGAGTGAAAAAGATTTTGTGTGATCGGGGCCTGAACATGCAGGAGGGTGAAAGGAGGGCAAGGAATAGAGTGAATTGGAGCGATGTGGTATACAGGGGTTGACGTGCTGTCAGTGGATTGAATCAAGGCATGTGAAGCGTCTGGGGTAAACCATGGAAAGCTGTGTAGGTATGTATATTTGCGTGTGTGGACGTGTGTATGTACGTGTGTATGGGGGTTGGGCCATTTCTTTCGTCTGTTTCCTCGCGCTACCTCGCAAACGCGGGAGACAGCGACAAAGTATAAAAAAAAAAAAAAAAAAAAAAATATATATATATATATATATATATATATATATATATATTTATATATATATTATCCCTGGGGATAGGGGAGAAAGAATACTTCCCACGCATTCCTCACGTGTCGTAGAAGGCGACTAGAGGGGACGGGAGCGGGGGGCCAGAAATCCTTCCCTCCTTGTATTTTAACTTTCTAAAATGGGAAACAGATATATATATATATATATATATATATATATATATATATATATATATATATATATATATATATATGTGTGTGTGTGTGTGTGTGTGTGTGTGTGTGTGTGTGTGTGTGTATATGTATATCCCATTTTTTACGATTGTAGCCCCAAATTTTATTACTTTATCTACCAAAATAATCTTGTGTTACAAAAAGTGGAGATCATGCAGGATCATCGGACAACACTTGGCTGGCTCTGAGACCCCAAGTCCACGGCTCCATAAAGCGCTGAAGCATCGGTAGGAAAATTTACCAAGTAATTTCTGCACGTTTGTTATGCAGCTACATAAATAAACTGATCATTCCCCCTGTTGGTCTTACAGCGTTAAATGTATCGAAATTACAAGGCTCTGTGTGCGTGTGTGTGTGTGTGTGTACCTTCCAGCACTAGCTGGAGACTGGAAAGTGACGCACTCGCACCTGCAGGAGGAGATTGTGGAAGGCCGCGGGAAGGATCGGGAGGGAGAGGAAGAAACACGAAAATAGAAAAATGTTTTAGTGATTGTAAATGTGTCTTGGATTCTAAGGTTGCAACGTTTAGCAGTTCATTCTGAACACGCAATCATATGAAAATTACAGCAACAGTTTGTATTTATGAAGTGTTAGGGATTCGAATCCTGGTTGTGGCAGTCGGTCCACATGTCAATCCGGGTGTTCATCCACCCAAAAGGGTTGGTCGAAAAGGTAGGTACCTTGCTCAGGCTAGGATATATATTCATATTTATTATACTTTGTCGCTGTCTCCTGCGTTAGCGAGGTAGCGCAAGGAAACAGACCAAAGAATGGCCCAACCCACCCACATACACATGTATATACATACTTGTCCACAAACGCACATATACATACCTATACATTTCAATATATACATATATATATATACATACACAGACACTTACATATAAATATATATATACATATATATATATATATATATATATATATATATATATATATATATATATATATATATATATATATATATATATATATATATATATATATCCCTGGGGATAGGGGACAAAGAATACTTCCCACGTATTCCCTGCGTGTCGTAAAAGGCGACTAAAAGGGGAGGGAGCGGGGGGCTGGAAATCCTCCCCTCTCGTTTTTTTTTTTTTTTTTTTTTTTTTCCAAAAGAAGGAACAGAGAATTGGGCCAGGTGAGGGTATTCCCTCAAAGGCCCAGTCCTCTGTTCTTAACGCTACCTCGCTAATGCGGGAAATGGCGAACAGTTTGAAAAAAAAAAAATATATATATATATATATATATACATATATATTTGCTGCCTTTATTCTTTCCCGTCGCCACCCACATGAAATAACAGCCCCCTCCCCCCGCATGCGCACGAGGTAGCGTTAGGAAAAGACAGCAAAGGCCACATTCGTTCACACTCAGTCTCTAGCTGTCGTGTATAATGCACCGAAACCATAGCTCCCTTTCCACATCCAGGTGCCGCAAAACTTTTCATGATTTACCCCAGACGCCTCACATGCCCTGGTTCAGTCCATTGACAGCACGTTGATCCCGGTCGCTAGGATATATATATATATATATATATATATATATATATATATATATATATATATATATATATATATATATAATCTTTTTTGTCTCTTATGCTTAATCGCCGTCTCCTGCGTTAGCGCGGTAGTGCAAGGAAACAGACGAGGAATGGCCCAACTCACCCACATACACATAAACGCCCACACACCTACATATACATACATATACATTTCAACGTATACATACATATACATACACAGACATATACATATATACACATGTACACATTTATATTTGCTGCCGTCACCCTTTCTTGTCACTACCCCGCCACACACGAAATATCATTTCCCCATTCCCCCTCTCCAGCGAGGTAGCGCTAGGAAAAGACAACCTTTGCCACATTCGTTCACACTCGGTCTCTAGCTGTCATGTGTAATGCACCGAAACCACAGCTACCTTTCCACATCCAAGCCCCACAGACCTTTCTATGGTTTATCCCAGACGCTTCACAGCCCCGGTATACCACATCTTTCCAATTCTTTATTCCTTGCATACCTTTCACCCTCCTGTATGTTCAGGCCCCGATCACTCAAAATCTTTTTCACACCACCCTTCCACCTCCAATTTGGTCTCCCGCTTCTCCTTCTTCCTTCCACCTCTGACACATATATCTTCTTTGTCAATCTTTCCTAACTCATTCTCTCCGTTTGTCCATACCATTTCAACACATCCTCTTCTACTCTCTCAACCACAGTCTTTTTATAACCAAACACCTCTCTTATACTTTTATTACTTAATTAAACCACCTCAAATCACATATTGTCCTCAAACACTTCATTTCCAACACATCCACCCTCCTCTCCCCAACCCTATCTATAGCCCATGCCTGGCAACCATATAACATTGTTGGAACCACTAATCCTTCAAACATACCCATTTTTGTTCTCAGAGATAACGTTCTCGCTTTCTACACATTCTTCAACGCTCCTAGAATCTTCGCTCCCTCCCCCACCCTGTGACTCACTTCCGCTTCCATGTTTCCATCCCCTGCTAAGTCCACTCACAGATATCTAAAATATTTCACTTCCAGTTTTTCTTCATTCAATCTTACTTCACATTTAACTTGTCCCTCAACCCTACCGAACCTAGTAACCTTGCTCTTATTCACAATTTCTCTCAACCTTCTTCTTTCACAAACTTCTTCAAACTCAGTCACCAACGTCTGCAGTTTCTCACCCGAATCAGCCACCAGCGCTGTATCATCAGCGAACAACAACTGACTCACTTCCCAACCCCTCTCATCCACAACAGACTGCATACTTGCCCCTCTCTCTAAAACTCTTGCATTCACTTCCTAACCACCCAATCCATAAACAAATCAAACAACCATGGAGACATCACGCACCCCTGCCGTAAACCGACATTCAATGGGAACCTCTCTTCCTCTCTTCCTACTCGTATGCATGTCTTCCATCCTTGGTAAAAACTTTTCACTGCTTCTGGCAACTTACCTCCCAAACCATACACTCTTAAAACCTTCAACAAAGCATCTCTATCCACCTTATCATATGCCTTCTCCAAATCCATGAATGCTATATACAAATCCAGCTGTTTTTCTAAGTATTTCTCAAATACATTCTTCAAAGAAAACACCTGATCCACACATTCTCTACCACTTCTGAAACCGCACTGCTTTTCCCCAATCTGATGTTCTGTACATATTTTCACCCTCTCAGTCAATACCCTCCCATATAATTTTCCAAGAATACTCAATAAACTTATGCCTCTGTAATTTGAACACTCACCTTTATGCCATTTTCCTTTATACACTGGCACTATGCATACATTCCGCCAAGCCTCAGGCACCTCACCAAAGACCAAAAGTCATACATACATTGAATATCCTTACCAACCAGTCAGTAACACAATCATCCTCTTTTTTTTATAAATTCCACTGCAGTACCATAAAAACCCACCACCTCGCCGGCTTTCATCTTCCGCAAAGCATTCACTACTTCATTCACTCTGTTAACCAAACCATTCTCCCTGACCCTCTCACTTCGCACACCGCCCCGATCAAAACACCCTGTATCTGCCACTCTAACATCAAGCACATCCAACTAATCTTCAAAATATTCACTCCATCTCCTTCTCACTTCATCACTGATTGCTATTACTTCTCCATTTGCCCCCTGCACCGATTTTCCCATTTATTCTCTTGTCTTGCGCCCTTTATTTACCTCCTTCTAAAACATCTTTTTATTCTCCCTAAAATTCAATGATACTCTGTCATCGCTACTCTCACTTGCCCTTTTTTTTCACTTCTTGCACATTTCTCTTAACCTCTGCCGTTTTCTCTTATATATCTCCCAGTCAATTGCACTACTTCCCTGCAAAAATCGTCCAAACGCCTTTCTCTTCTCTTTCGCTAACAATCTTACTTCTTTATCCCACCATTCACTACCCTTTTTCAATCTGCCCATCTCCCACCTTTCTCATACCACATGCATCTTTTGTACAAACCACCACTGCTTCCCTAAATACATCCTATTCTACCCCCGCTCTCCTTACGTCATTTGCTCTCACCTCTTGCCATTCTTTACTCAATCTCTCCTGGTATTTCCTCACACAAGTCTCCTTTCCAAGCTCACTCACTCTCACCACTCTATTTTCCCCAACATTCTCTCTTCTTTTCTGAAAATCTCTCATATTTTCACCTTCGCCTCCACAAGATAGCGATCAGACAGCCCTCCAGCTGCCTCTCTCAGAACAATGACATCCAAAAGTCTCTCTTTAACACGCCTATCAATTAACACCTAATCCAATAACGCCCTCTGGCCATCTCTCCTACTCACATACGTATACTTACGTATATATTTCTTTTTAAACTAAGTATTCCCAATCACCAACCCTTTTTTTGCTCACAAACGCACAAGCGCTTCACCAATTCCACTTATAACTCTGAACACCCTATGTACACCAATTTACCCTCAACTGCCACATTACTTACCTTTGCATTCAAATCACCCATCACTATAACCCGGTCTCGTACATCAAAACTGGTAACACACTCGCGCAGCTGCTCCCAAAATACTTGCCTCTCATGATCTTTCTTCTCATGACCAGGGGCATAGGCACCAATAATCACCCACATCTCTCCATCCACTTTCAGTTTTACCGATATCAATCTGGAGTTTACTTTCTTACACTCTATCACATATTCCCACAATTCCTGCTTCAGGAGGAGTGCTACTCCTTCCCTTGCTCTTGTCCTCTCACTAACCTCTGACTTTACTCCCAAAACTTTCCCAGACCACTCTTCCCCTTTACCTTGAGCTTTGTTTCACTCAGAGCCAAAACATCCAGGTTCCTTTCCACAAACTACCCATCTCTCCTTTTTCCTCATATTAGTTACATCCACACAAATTCAGACACCCCAATCTGAGCCTTCGAGGAGGATGAGCACTCTCCACATGACTCCTTCTTCTGTTACCCCTATCTATCTATCTATATATATATATATATATATATATATATATATATATATATATATATATATATATATATACACACATAAGATGGTCTTGATTAAGCGTCATTTGCTCGTGCCGATCCTAGCTAACATAAAAAGACATCCAAAAGATATGTTTTTAACTTATCCATATGATCATTCTAATCATGGCATGTCATTATATGCTTTGAGAGACCTCGAATATGAGGAAAAATTATCAGTTATCATAGATGCATCATTATCTGTCGAATGGAATCATGACGCACGCTCTTGAATTGTGTACTGTGCTACAGACAATGGGGTTCAGTATGGAGAATGCCATGTACTTCCTATGGAACTGGATCTTTTCATGAGCGTAAGTAAAGTGTGACTGATGCAGGAGGCTTGTTGTATATGTCAAAGTATTAGTCAATGGTAGCGGTATCCACACCCAGGCAGGAGTGAAGAGCAATGAAGATCTGACCTTTAAAAGGAAAACTGACTGCAAGTTCCGAGGGAAAAAGAAGACAATAAGGAGGGAAAAGGGTTCTAGAGCTTCGCTGTGGAAGGAAAACAGTAGATGATGAAACGACCTTATTCTTGAGTTGGCGACGTTCACATAATATTGGAAAACAAATGGAGCTTAACTTAGCAGGTTAAGCTTCACTGGACAACTGAACTATTGCTAAACACTAAATAATTGAAGTATTACTGAACATTGGATCATCAGTGAATAACTGAAACATTACTAAACATTGGAACATCAGTGAACATCTGAAACATTATTGAACATTGGAACATCAGTGAACATCTGAAACATTACTGAACATTGGAATATCAGTGAACAACTGAAACATTATTGAACGTTGGAACATCAGTGAACAACTGAAACATTACTGAACATTGGAACATCAGTGAACAACTGAAACATTACTGAACATCGGAGCATCAGTGAACAACTGAAATATTACTGAACATTGGAACATCAGTGAACAACTGAAACATTACTGAATATTGGAACATCACTGAACAACTGAAGAATCATTAGATATTTGGAACATAGCTAAAAAAATGCACTGAAGTTTGAAGCTTACCAAAACTAGTGGAGAATTAATTTTCACAACATGATCACAACTGAGGCATACTTTTGCCTTTGCCATGTTGGGAAATTAAAGAAAAGAAATTGGGTGTGTGTGGATGAGCAGAGAATCACTGAAACCATTGGAGGATTTATGGAAAAGTGGAACATTGCGAAACTAAAACACATCTCAATACACGCTGAATATCATTGAGACAATGGAAGATAATTTGACAAATGGCACGTTGAAAAACAAATTAAAAAGTGTAATATCACTATACAAGTGGAGCACGAATAGATCTATCAAACAATTGTTAATAAGTGAACCATGAATTAACGAGCGGAACATTGCTCGACAAGGAAAGAAAAAGAAATTCTTAAATAAGCTGAGCATATCCAAGGCACTCACCAGGGGCTTGAAAAAAAAAAAAATGGGTCTTCATCACACACATTGAACCTCAGGTGAACAAATGGAGCAGAAATAAACAAGATGAGCACCACTAAACAAATGGTGCGTCGCCAAACAAAGGGGCCATTACTTACGTGATGGAACATATACTAAATAACCAGAGCGTAACTGAACGAGTGAGGCTTCGTTTAACAACCGGAGCCAGAGATGATAATATCTTCACTGGAGAAGAAAGAGATAAGAAATGTACATTGTTTTACAGACATGAAGTCTCTGTGAACGTGTGACGACAGTACACTTGTCACCAGTGTTATATGATATAGATATAATCAGGGAGAGGACACGTCTCTATTAGCGGGAGTGGAATCAAAAAGCCGTCTGTCTCGTTAATTCTCTCAAAGCATCATTATTCTCCAGCCGTCCCCTCTCTCTCTACGCCACGATGTTGCTGACCTCCTCCTGTTCTACGAGTATCCTTTTGGCAACACTCTCGTGAGCTGGGCGCTGGTGTACCTAATACCAAGCCTTGATCCCGAGAGACATGCGTCTAGCTATTGGTTCCCAAAGTTTCTGTGTGACGACCAATCACTCGAGGACTGACCGTTGTGATATCTACTTCTTCCCTCGAACGGCTAATATTTGGTTTTCTCTCCTTTTCCTTGTCTTTCCCTCTTCCCATAAGCTGTTCACCTTAAAGAGTCTGGTCCAGAAATACTCGTATTCTCTAACTCCTTCCCCTTCACCCAAGATGACTTGATTGATGTATATTTTGTGTGGGTTTGTGTTGGTCACTGTAAGAAAAAGTATTTCCAGTTGCCATACCAGCAATAGAATATATATATATATATATATATATATTTTTTTTTTTTTTTTTTTTTTTTTATACTTTGTCGCTGTCTCCCGCGTTTGCGAGGTAGCGCAAGGAAACAGACGAAAGAAATGGCCCAACCCCCCCCCCCCATACACATGTACATACACACGTCCACACACGCAAATATACATACCTACACAGCTTTCCATGGTTTACCCCAGACGCTTCACATGCCTTGATTCAATATATATATATATATATATATATATATATATATATATATATATATATATATATATATATATATATATATATATATATATATATTTATTTATTCTATTTTGCTTTGTCGCTGTCTCCCGCGTTAGCGAGGTAGCACAAGGAAACAGACGAAAGAAATGGCCCAACCCACCCTCATACACATGTATATACATACATATACATACATACATATATATATATATATATATATATATATATATATATATATATATATATATATATATATATATATATATATATATATATATATATATATATTGTGTGCGTGTGTATGTGTGAATGTGTCATCAGACTTCAACTGCTGGTAGTTACACTGCGGGACAAAAAATTGTCACCTTTAACTTTACTGTATGATGGTTGACACATCGAAGGAAGGATGATCCTGTCATACAATTTCTTTCCAGAAAGGAGTCTATCACTATCCTTCTTCTGTGTGGAGCGCAACCTCATAGTCCCATTAGTCCCGTAAAAGGAAGTCGTGGGGTTGTAGAATGATGATAGATAATGAGGAATTATGATGATAAGGATGAAAGACTTTACAATCTGAATTTAGAATCAGAAAGTTTTACGAGGTTGTATATTCCTGGCCGATCATACATCTCGTGGTATGTTTTCCTCGCATGGGATGAAGGTATTTACTTCTGCTGGTGTGCGGCTTTGTGGCCAAAGTGTGCATAGAAATTGTGGTGTTTAGCGTTCGCTACGAGGGAGATTTTTCCACTTGATAAACACATGTTGAGTGGCCGGTCCCAGCAATCAGCAGTCTGGAGGTAAGAGAAACACAGATAAACAAATTGAGGTTAAAAAGAAGACAAAAGAATATGGTTATCATTATGTTGGCACCCGACTCACTGAAGACCAAGAAATATGTGTGTATCCCTCCATGTAGATATATTCTTATACACAGAAGTCATGAGGAAGACTGAGATTAACGTATATATTCTTGGTTTTCCCTAAACCACTTCATGACCCTTGCTTCTGCCTGGTAACATCTTTTGTATATTACATCACTCCATTTCACTTTAATCTATGCATGCCTCTCACCTTCCTGCATGTTCAGGCCCAGATAACTAAAATTCCTTTCCATTTCACCATTTCATGTGTACTTTTCGAACTCCCTCTTGTTCTCCCTCCGCTTCCGACACCTACATCATCTTCGTCGTGTTCCTTCATTCACGCTATACATATTATCCGAACCACATCAACACCCCGCCTTCAGCTCTTCCTCAATTATACACTGTTTATTACTATACCCTTCTATTTCACCATCATTCCATAAACGATCAACCTTCCTTTCGCCAAATATTGTCCTGAAGCATTTCGTTGCTAGCACATACTCGCTCTTCCAATCTTTTGAATCTAGGGCCCATGTCCTCCCATTCATACAGCACAGCTGGAACTACCATGCCATAAAACATATCCATCTTTACCCTTACACACACCGACCTCTCTTACCACTCCCTCCTTAGTGTACCCAGTACCTTTGTCCCCTCACATGTGTCACCTCATTTCCCATAATCCCATTTGCTGCCATATTCGCTCCCAGGTAACTAAAACACACCTTCTAACAGGCTATATCCATTCAAACTCGCGCTTAAACCAACCACTCTAAACCCTCTGCTAAACCTCATAACTAAAAGACCCTCCATCACCAGCATACTGTAGACAAGGCCCCGTCTTTTGGACTGTCGCATTTTACCTCGTTCACCACCAGCCAGCCACGCTCACTTTCTTTTACGTTGGAAGCTCCAGTTGCGGACAGAAGTCCACATTGAGGCCGGGCCTTACTTGAAATGTAGAGAGGATTATGAAAGGGAAAAAGAAGAGAGAAGGAAAAGTATTTATGATTTTAGAAGAAGTGAAAAACCTGTCTTTTAAAACGTGCCAGGTCATAGTTATTGGGAAAGACATGAGAAGGTAGAGAGTTCCAAAGCTTTGAGGTGTAAGAACAGAAACAGTTATCAAAACGACTCACCCTTGAGTACATATTCAAATCAATCATACTCCTTCATCTCAGGGATTTCTTTTCTGTTTCACTAGCAACTTCATATCTTCATCCAACTTCACACTACCGTTTCTCAAACGCCCACATCCCCCCCCGCACACACACACACACACACACACACACACACACACACACACACATGCCAGACACTTCACCTGCACATGTACGCAAAGCATCCCTAAATGCCTTCTATTCCTACACCTTCAAAGTATCTTTTACTCTCACCTTCTGCCATTCCTCATCCAATCTCTTACGGTATCTCCGCACACGAACCTCTCCTTCGAACTCACCCACTTTTATCCATATTCTTCCAAGATGAAGGAGGACATATAGGAATGTGTAAAAGAGTGGTAGGAAGTGAGACCCAGACTGATGTGGGCAACAGTAACTTAATATGACGAAAAGTGGTGTGTGACTGTGACAGTGTTTAATCCCTTAGCATCGAGGGGAGTGAGATAGATGGACGAGGACGAGTGGTTGGGGAAGCGCTAAGTTTATCAGCAATAGTGACATGAAGGATTTGAATCTATTCGCTCGACCCTGGGCAATCCGTGAATGCGTCACGGTCCGAAACGCTAACCGATACACCACGGGATCCATAAATATCATGATATAGTCATGACATAAGAATAGAAAACATCAGGTATGATACATCGCTCGGAAAATGTAATACGGGAGTCTGAGGTCATGGTCAGTGAGGACGCAAAAAGGACGATGAGAGAGAAAACCAAACTCAGAGATGAGACACGGTCGTGGAAACTCCACAGTCCTCAACAATATCTTTGGGGACATAAATTGGGAAAATGGAATTTCATGGTCGGAATACAAAACGCTGCTATGGAAGATCCTGCGAAATCTGTAATGAGAGGGTTAGTGCGTGGGGAACCTTAGGCGGCAAACAGTGAGAGGAGATGAGAAAAGAGAGAGAGAGATACGGTCTGATAGAAGATGTCAAAAGGGGAAAAGAGTTTAGGTTTCTACTAAGAAAATTCAGGTACACAATAGCCACTCAGTGTAGGAGAGGTATAAGACAGCGAGTATAGCAAGATAAGAAAGTATTGCAAGTATATATGATTATGGCAAGATAAAGGAAGGAGAAACAGAGCAACTTTGAAAGGAACATATTGTAGATATAGCAAGGGAAAAATCTAGAAATGAATCTGGGTTAAACTGTGAGTCATAAAGTGCACTTCGAGAAGCTGAAGGATTCGGGGAGGAGAATTGCTGAGGAAGTACGAGAAAATATCGAGGCAGTGAGTGATATGCGAAAAAGTGTAATCACTTATATACTTGTAACCCACTGAGGCACACGATTTTGATGAAGTCTCTCCGTACGTGTTCAAGAAGTGTGCAGAAATACTTGATGGAGAGCTTGAGTATTTTCTTAAAAATGAAAACGTTGGAACAGAGTTTGGCGCCACGGAAGTGGATTAGAGCAATTGAATCGCAAATCTTTAACAAGTTAGGTGAAACATATACCAAACAACAGGGCAGTGTCTATAACGAGTGAAGTCTGTAATGTAGTTAGTAAAGTTAATCAGAGAGCAAGCTGATGATTTCTAGCAAATTTGAATTTCTTAGATGAAAGACAACACTGGTTCAGATGGCAGGGTCTCATGCGTAGCAAATCTCTTGGACTTCTGTGAAAGGATGAACTCTGTTTTAGACAAAAGATATGGATGGGAGGATTGTGTGTTCTAGGACTGTCAGAAGGCATTCAACACTGTACCACATAACAGGTGGTAAAAATAATCAATTAATAATCATCCCAATAGATGAATAAAGAGGACGCATATCAGAGGAGGTTCTTCGAAGTGGGTATTGGTTACCGGTTGCGCGTCGAAGTGCTATGTATTAGGAAGCTAATTGTTCTTCTTCTATATCACTGACTTTCCAGAAGGACTGGATCCATTCCTGACTTTGCTAACGAATGACTCTAAGGTACTGAGAGAACATGGAATGACGTGGAATGTACGAACTTACAATAGAACTTAGACGCGCTCCATTTTGGTCCGATGAATGGTTACTGAAGTTCAAGTAACCGCAAATTGGTGAGGATAGGACACAGTGGAAAAAGGATTGGATATGACCATGTTCTCTGTACCCTGGTAGACAGCTGGCTGCGTACATGAACCTGTGTGTAAGAAAGATCCGGGAGACGGCGCTGTACCCAGCCCATAGCCAAAAGTTCACATATTGAGGCAATAAACTGTCTGCAGTTAATTATAAATTTACATTTAAGGTTATTGGAAATGAATTAGAATATGCTTCTCAAATCTGGTCACCTTGCTTAAAGCAAAAACATGAACTAGTAGAGGAGGTCTAAAGGATGATAATAGAGATGGGACCTAAAATAAGAGGGCTATTACAGGAAGAAGTTTGAGGCCATAAATTCAACCACGATAGGAAAAAAAAGAAGTAGTGGAAGAAATTAATTACGACTTTCAAGTTTCTAAACTAACTTGATGAAGTCATTAGTGAGAAGGTTTTTAAAAGGTGCAAGTCATTGCTGGAAAGTAAGCAAGAGACTTGTTGAAGCAATGTAAGGAAGTGATTTCTTATAGAGTTGTGAATTGATTGCATAATTCGTGGGTACAGACTGTTTGAAAATGTATACGAGTAAAGCAAGATCAATAAATGAGGCCCATCGAGTTTGGAATTTCCTCTCCGTACAATACAAATAGATGATTTATTACACACACACACACACACACACACACACACACACACACACACACACACACACACACACACACACACACTAATGCAAATGAAACATGCCTGCAGATACATATAATTACATTATTACCAAGAACATACAAAGAAAACGACGTTTGTCACTGCCATACTTCATATCAACAACACCAGTTTGTCTTAACTTCAGTTATGTTATTAAGTGATCGAGAGGTTATAATTACAGTCCTGTGATGCAAGTTACTTGTCATCTCGTGAGGTGATATATGTGGAGCCTGTTCTCTCTGAAACGGTCACTAGTACATAGGTGCACAGAACTCCTGTTTCAAATAGAACTTGCTTCTGTCTCGCGTGCATCATGTGTAAGGTGTTCTCCTCTCCTTGCCCTCATGGTGCTACAGTTGACGATCTCCCATATTAAAGCGGCAAAGATAAGTGCATATCACGCCTTATGGGAAGTAACTGGCATGTGGTATGTTTGACTGGTTGGGTATTCGCCTTTTCATCTGCCTGGGTTGACATGCAGGCCGTCAGCATCAAGCGACATCCACAAAAGCGAAAAACCCTCAACACCTTCGTCTGATGCATGTTAAAACCCACATAGACCTTCATTATGTATGTGGCCCTTAGTATGCCTCTCTGTTATGAGAGTGAATACTACTTTTTTGATATACATGTAACTGTCTTTTGACAAATTAATGGCGTCTTTGATACTATCCAAATGAACCAACCTCTGCATTTTACCAGTAAGGGTTCCGTCTACTGATATCACCTAAGCCACTATTCCCGTATACCATCCACACTTGCACTTCCTCTGCCACATTGTGGCTGATATATACAGGAGTGGCAGGTGTAACTAGGGCCGGGGAGGATAACGACCCAGCAACACCATAAACCCCTCCACGCTATCCTTCTTCAAGATGTCAATTAGCGTTCATTATTTAGCTCATTAAGGGTCATCAGGAGAGGTTGTGGGACTTAATATATTACAACTACGCTTGTGGTAATAACAAAAAAATTCTCGTGCAAGCTTCGTCTTTACTGAGGGTTGACACGGAAAGGGAAGTGATTACCCTGAGCTTCAAGACAGAGGTTCGTGGGGCGACTGTGAGAGAGATACACGGCCTCACTCATGCAACGAATGGAGGAGAGACAGACAAACAGGCAGGCACCCAGGTAGAGAGACAGAGAAACCAGACGCCCATCTGTACTAAGGTAGTAGTGAGACACGAATTGCTTATAAGGATTTGATTCTCAGTGTCTCGACAGTCGTCTCCCTCAGGAGAAATATATCCTCTTGAGAGAGGTAAATGTCGAGACGTTGAGAATTAAAGTGTAATTACCAGCTCGAGGCTCATTGCTACCTTACTACCTATACGCCAGAATGGACAGCAGACACACATCGATCATGAAGGCACCAAGGGTGTGGAACTCCCTCCCCGTACTGTACAAATTGGTAATGATAAGGAATTCTCTCTCTCTCTCTCTCTCTCTCTCTCTCTCTCTCTCTCTCTCTCTCTCTCTCTCTCTCTCTCTCTCTCTCTCTCTCTCTCTCTCTCTCTCTCTCTCTCTCTCTCTCTCTCTCTCTCTCTCTCTCTCATGTAAATCAGTCTGAAAAAAATTCTAGCATTGAGTGCCCGAGAGCCAACCAAACCTAGGCCACCGAAAAAGGTAGGCGGACAGCGTACCAGTGGACCACCGCTGGGTCAAAACCAACCTCTCCTGAGCTGCCCACACAACAGCTCCAGGTTCCCCGCCCACACAGTGTGTGTCAGCAGAGTGAGATTAGGAGAGAGAAGAAGTTTTAGCCCACCGCTCCCACCCCTTTTAGTCGCCTTCTCCGACACGCAGGGAATACGTGGGAAGTATTCTTTCTCCCCTATCCCCAGGGATAATATATATATCATATATATGGATTTTTTATGCTTGTTCGTCGTTTTCCATGATAGAAATAAGGCGCCAGGAAGAGTATCCGCATTCACACATATCAATTTCTAGGTATCAAGTGCAACGTACTGAAACCACAACCTCGTATCCACAACCAGACTCCACAAACCTTTGCATGATATCTCCGTGCACGCCTTTCACGCTCCTGCATGTTCAGTCCCAGACTGCTCAAAGTATCTTTCGTTCCATCACTCCCCTTCTTCTTCTTCTTTCCACTCCGGACACGTAGACCCTCATCGGCAACTCGTTCATTCTCTTTCAACCACGTTCTTATTACCACACCTCTCTCACACCTTTTTAGTCAGACCACCTCACACAACATATTGTACTCAAATATTTCATTTCCAGCATATCCACCCTCATTCGTTCATCCTCATCAATAACCCACTACTACCGTCCATACAGCTTCATTGAAACTATGATATGTTCAAGCACACCCATTGTCGCCCTACCACATAACGACCTCTGTTTCCACACATTCCTCAATATTCCATTAAGACTCACACCCCAGCTATCTTTCTCTCTGCCTCATCAAAACTATTAACCTTGCTTATATTCCCATCTGTCATCAACTCCCTCCTTTCTCGCACTCCCAAACTCAGTCGCCAGCCTCTGCCGTTCCTCATTCGAGTCCTCATGAAACAACTGCCTCACTTTCCCCATTTTCCAGGTCCCTCTCATCCCCTACAGACTGCATAGTCGCCCATCTCTCTAAGACTCATGCATTTACCTTCCTCATCACCCCATCCATAAGGAAATCAAACAGCTTTTGTGACATCAAACAACCCTGCCACAAAACCAAGCTTCATCTAGAATCATTCGCTCCCGTCTTACTCGTACACACGCCTTACGCTCTTGATAAGAGCGTAAGGCGTAAAGCTTCTAATAGCTTTCCGTTGACACCTACTTTTTTGTTCCTTTACATTTATACAGAGACATTATAAATGTCTCCTTCCAAACCTCAGGCACCTTATCATGAAATCCTAACAAACAATCAACAACACAGTCACTCTCTCTATTTAGAAATTCAAATGCACTCCAGCTGCCTTGCCGTACCTCGCCATACGCAACTTTTACTACTTTTTCTCTCCTCACCATCTTCTATGAATCTCTCACTTTGTACAACCCGACCAAAATGCCCTACATCTGCCATCCTATCATCACGCACGTTCAATAGTCCTTCAGTATACTCAGTTCACCTCTTCCTCGCCTCGTCACCTACCTGTTACCACTTTCCAATCTGCCTCTTCACTGATGCTCCCATTGTTCCCTTATTTTTCTCACAGTATTTACCTCCTCTCAAAATATCTCATTCTCCCTGAAGTTTACTGGCAATCGTTCATTATAATTCTCATTTGCCTTCATTTTTCAGCCACTGCGTCTTCCTTTTGACCTAATGCCGGTACCCCTTGTACAACTCTCAATGATTTGTACTCCACCTTGTAAGTACCACCCATACACTTCTCTTTTCTCTTTCACTAACTACTTTACTTCTTCATCCTACCACTCTCTATCGTTTCTCATCTGCTTAACTCTCACCTCTCTTGCATATACCAGAACTACTTCCTTGTATACCTCCCATTCCTCACCACTCCCCTACCTTCGTTTACTCTCACCTTCAATACTCATTCTTTCTTGGTAATTCTTCGCACACGTCTCTTTTCCAAGCTATAAGATACAATCAAAATTACATGCTTAGAATCATTACATTACTTTGCATGTTACTAAAATGAAGATAATCACTATTTAAAAACATATCAATATATACTGGTTAAATGTAATCCTCAGAAATGATACAATAACTTACACACAAAAAAAAAGTAGATCATAAAGAGCACACCACAAGCAGTTAAAGTGCAAAGAGGCAAAAGACACAGACACAATATAGTGTTCCTAAATTAAACAACGTTATTCATCTGAGCCGCCCGGTCATTACCGCTTAAGCTAGGCTTTGTTTTGAGGTGATTCAAGGACACATTATCCTCCCGGCACAGTTATTGTAGAATTATGTATAATGTGCGTTTAACGAAGAAGGCTTTTGCTTCGAAAGCCACATACTTGTATGATGAAGCCTGCCATGGTCCTGTTCAACTTTACGGTGCGGAGATCACTTAGTGGGTCCAGTATACGATGCTGGTGTAATGTACAACGAAAGGAATAATCCACTGGGGACTGACAACCAAAAGGCACCCTATTCTTCAGTTTGAATGGTGATCCTCATGTAAGATAGTTAGTTAAGACAGTATGACATCTACGTCAGCTTTTTCTTCAGGTTCTCGACTGCATAGCAAACTAAGAATGAGCTACATATGTTTTAGATTTCATGAAGTACATAGTTTGAGAAATAAAGGCTGCTGAGTGCATGGGTCGAGTGGTGTTTCAGAGAGTGTTAGTATGCATAGCGCTTCAAATTTGGAGGGAACAATGTTGCTTTCGGCGTAATAGAGAATGTGTGGATCAGGTACTCACTGTAAAGAAAGTGTACGAGAAATAGAGAAAGAGAAAGACATTTGTGTGGAGTTTATAGATCTGGAGATGGGGTATGAGAGGGCTGATAGGGAGGCTCTGTAGTAGATGTTACGAAAGTGTGGTGTGGAAGGAAAGTTGCTAGTGGCAATGAGGAGTTTTCATCAAGAGAGTAAGGCGTGTTTCCGAGTAGATGAAGAGAACGGTGAGTGGCTCGAGGTGAAGGTAGATCACTGGCACGGGTGTGTAATGTCTCCATAGCTGTGAGACGAGTGAAGTAAATGCAAAGGTCTTGTGGTAGATTCGAGTGTGAAACTGTAGAAGGTGTTGTCTGAGTTTAAGAGTGTGTGAAAGGAGATAATCAAGAGAAGAAATATAAAAAAAGGTTAGTTGTCAGGTTTACCAGTGAAGTGAGCAAGGTTATTTGGAATGAGTTTAGGTGGAAGGAATATGGTGGAAGTGGAGCGTTTTAGATACCTGGAGGTGGATATGAAAGCGAGTTGAACCACAAGAGCTGAAGTGAGAGATAGAGTGCATGATGGGGAATATGTGAAAAGGGAAGCCGCTGTCTTTAGGGGCAAAGATAGGTATAGCAGTTCCCTCGTGTTGTATAGATGGGAGGCGTGGCCCTAAGATGGAAATGTATGGAAGAAGATTGGTGTGTTGGAAGTGGAATGCTTGAGGACAATATGTTGTGTGAGGGGGGGATTGATCGAATAAGAAATAGAAGAATAAGAGAGAGGTATGTGGTGTTACGAATAATGTTTTTGAAGAAAGTGGAGAGGTTGTACTGAAATGGTTTGAAATTTGGAGAGAATGAATGAGAGGGAACAACTAACTGGGGAAACCAGACAGGAAGTGTATAAGGAGAGAGTGATTGATGCTTTGCGTATTCGGGGCCTGACCATGCAGGAAGGTGCGAGGTGTGCAAGGTATAAAGTGAATTGGAACGATGTGCATTAATATGGGACGACGTGCCGGGCTGAACCTGGGCATATGAAGCGGTCGTGGAAAACCATGGGGAGGTCTGTGTGACCTGGAGGTGGACAGAAGGCTCTGTTATCGGTGCTTGAGTTGTAACAGCTCGAAATGGATATAAGAGAATGAGATCATTTCTTTTTCTATTCCGGAGCTAATCCATTAATGAGGGAAACGGCGAACATGAAGTAAGAAATGAAAAATACATATGCTTATCTGAATTTGTTATGTTCACATGTAAATTAATCGCATCAATTTTTCCCTTGTACACCCTAGAGTCGAACCCAGGCTATCGAGAACAGCAGGAGGACTGTGTACCACTAGAGCATCAATGCGACACAGTTGTTCATATTTACCGGTGAACATTACATTTTCTGATGTATAGACATTATCAAGACGCCCGTGAGCCGACTTGAGGCGCCTTCAGGATCAGGGAGCGGGCGACCTGTCACGCCTTACAGACCCTCAGTACAGTGGACGAGGCACTGGAGCTGTCGACAGCAGTTCCAGAATGACAAGTTCTGTCCCATCGGTGGTCCAGTGGTACGTTGTCCGACTGATGCTCTCGGTAGCCCAGGTTCGATACTCTGGAGTTCAGCGGTATAGTTGTTCATATATATATATATATATATATATATATATATATACATATATATATATATATATATATATATATATATATATATATATATATATATATATATATATATATATATATATATATATATATATATATATATATATATGTATATGAAATTAATACTTGCAGCAATCAATTTTCCTTGTCAGTATGATTATAAAGTCAAGTAGAACTGAGAGGTGGACAAAAAGTAACAAAGTTATATTTATTTGATTAAATGTCAGACCAATTGACGCATAGGAGTATAGTTTTCAACAGAAGCTTTACCGGCCAATAAAACTCGAAAATTTATTGGCGTTTTGGATTACGCTCCGCAGGGGATGCCAGCCCGCTTCCTCCTCTCTCCAGGAGTGGTCATCTGGTGGTTGGTGATGGTGGTGGTTGAGTCAGTCAGTCACGCACTCAACCTACGAGCCGAAGGAGGGAAAGTTTTGCTGGTATGAACATGACATGTAGAAGTAGAGAGCTATGCTCCGGTGAAGACGTGCATGCCATCAGCGATACGCTGGATGATATCTTCTCTAGTTGAGGGCGTGTCTCCCTGCCATCCAGCTTGTGGTATGAGGAAATCATACTTTTAACCAAGAAGAATAATGTGCTCATGACAGCGTGCATAGCATTAACATGCTATGTCGATGAATGAAAATAGAAAAAAAAAAAAAGACAGTGAATGTATAAGTGGATAAACCCATGAATATTATATATGCTGAATAAATCTAATGAGAAAGAGCAATTATCTTAGGAATTTTTTGGGGTACTTGATCTACTGAATATATGAACACCCCCCAATAGAAGTGTGCCCCATTAAATGGACAACAAAGGACATCAGTTTTCGTTCAGAGATTAACGAAGAGATGAATCACAGAACAAATTGAAGTTAAGAGTCTGTGTGATTAAGGTGATAGATGGTTGTTACTATACCGGAATTATAGCATAGCACGAAATGGTAAGTATGTAATATACGTTATGTATGCGATACCAAGAAGGAAAAAAAAAAGGAATGATTAAGACAAGAAAAAACATACATATACGAATGCTAATGTTCAATAAACCAGATGTAAAGAAAGAGTAGTTTTACGTGGAAAGTAAATTTGTTCGTGAATCAGAGAGAAAGGTGACATCAACTTGAAAATCATCGTCACACTACAACGCTCATGACGTTTACTGAAAACCTACAACAGCAGGATAACAATATGAACCGGGACTAGACCACAGGCTGTGAGCAGATGCAGGTGAAACATACAAGCATATGGGCAGCAGATGCCCAAGGTCTTGTTCAGTCTCTGACGATATGGGATACGCAGAAGGTGTTCGTGTGCTACTGAGATTCTGGCCAAATATGTATATAAGTAAGATGGGTTGGCAAAGAGATTACTGGGGTATGTTAGGATATGTGATGAGGAACATAGAATGGCGAAGGAAGAACAGCAGAACCCGACATAAATAGAACAACCAGTGACAGAGATCATACCAGAACATGAGAGAGATCCTACATGCTTTAGAATAAAACATAAGTAAGAGATATGAGGCGCGACTATGGTAGGTGAGAAACTACGTAGATCGCTTCTAATTACAGCCCAGACACAGATTTGTTAGCCACGACGCCCTATTGAAAATCATAAGGGAGGAAGAGGTACGTATAAAGAAATGATATGGGAATGTAAGATCTCTCTCTCTCTCTCTCTCTCTCTCTCTCTCTCTCTCTCTCTCTCTCTCTCTCTCTCTCTCTCTCTCTCTCTCTCTCTCTCTCTCTCTCTCTCTCTCTCTCTCTCTCTCTCTCTCTCTCCATCTATCTATCTATATATAAATGTATCTATATATAAATCTATCTGTCTATCTATCTATCTATCTATCTATCTATATATATATATATATATATATATATATATATATATATATATATATATATATATATATATATATATATATATTTCATGCACATTCATCATGCCTCCCATTAGAGAGATACTGCCAAGAATACCAAAGGTATGACCTCATTCGTTACTGTAGTTGACATGTCTAAATCACCGAAGCCACTGACCGTTATCTACAACCAGGCCCAATAGACCGTGCTGAGGTTTCCCCCGACCACTTCATATACCCTAGATCAAGCCGCTAACAGTACTTCGTCTCCTGTATACCACATCACTCCAATTTTCTCTATCGCTTACACCCCACATACCCTCCTGCGTGTTCATCCCCCGAACGCTTAGGAATGTTTCATTTCATTCCTCCACCTCCTCCTTAGTTCCCCGTTTTCCATGTTCCCTCCATTTCTGATAGGTATACCATCTTATCCTCTCCTCACTTATCATCTCGGTATCTAAGCCATTTCAGCACACTCTCTTAGCTCTCTCGTACATATTTCTCTTACTACCACACTTCTCTCTTATCTCTATCATTTCTTATTCATTCAACCCTCCTTACATCCTATATTGTCCTCAAACATTTCATATCCAACACCACCCTTTCCTTTACATAATTATCTACGGCTCATGTCTCGCATCTATACAACAACGACGGGGCTAACCATACCACCAAACATACCCATCTTCACCCTGAAAAGGAACCTCTCTCTCCACACATTCCTCAATATGCCCAGAACATTTGCCCCTTGGGCCATCCTATGTCTCACTTCAGCTCTCATGGTTCCATTCGGTGCCATATCCACTTCCAAGTGCATGAAAAGCCTCTCTCCTTCCAAGTTCTCTCCATTCATACCTATACTCCAATTAGTCTGTCTCTTTACTGTTAACCTAATAACTATACTTTTGTTCATATTTCTTTCAACTTTCTTCATTTGCACACACTGCCAAATTCTGAGTGTAGAAATACTCCCTTTTTTGTATTTCAGTTTCAAAAAGTTGAAACAGAGGAAGGAGCCGAGTGGGGAGTGTTTATCTTCCTCAAAGGATTGGGCGTCTAAATGTAACCAAAGTGAGAAAAAGAGACAGGTAAAATTTGAGGAAGAGCCTGGATGATCTAGATCTGTGTGAAACAGCTTAAGGGCAAGGGGAAGAATGATTTGGGAATGGTGTAGGCAAAATCATTACGGAAGGTGTAGCACTTCTGTTGAAGGAGGAATTGTAGGAATGTGCGAGAGTGTAAGGAAGTGACACCCAGACTAATGTGGGTAGAAATGAAGCTGGGTTATGAGAGGTGGCTGAATTCTAATGCTTATGTCCCTAGAAAACATAGGACAAAGGAAGCGAAGAGAGCGTCTTTGGGGAGTAGCTGAGCTGATGTGTCAGTAATTTTGATGCAAGTGATCGGGTATTAGTGATGCATGATTTGAAAGTGAGTTAATAATGTGACAGTTCAGAGTATAATCGGGAGATATGAGGTAACCAGTGAAGTGAATGAAATCGGTGGAAAGTTTGTGGAGATGTGTGCGGATGAATGACTTGTGACTGAGAATACGTACTTTAAGATGAGGCCCATAACAGATATACGTGAGTGAGTAGGGTAGATGATAAGCGGGCAGTATTGGTTTATATACCAATCGATAGCCGTGCAAAAGAGAGACTCTTGGATGTGATTGCGATGGGAGAGGCAGCTGCTGGGGTGACAGCACATTACTAAGCGGAAGCGCGGATGAAGGTTCGTATAGGCTTTAGGAAAAGAAGAAATTACGTAGATGGACAAAGGGGTGACTGTGACCTTGGAGTAGAAGCCCTGTGTCAACAGATACCTGAAGAGATTAAGATGGCAAATCTATTCAGCTGACACTAGGAAAAAAATAATGATATATATTTCCGTATGAATATACCGGCGAGTTGCTGCCTCCCTCTGCCGCCAGGGAGAACGTGTTATGACAGTAAACCGAGGATTTCTTGTGGCGCTAAGCTGCCTCGTATGTTGAGGCCGGGACTCGAAGCTCCCGGCACTAACACAAGAACATATATCCTTCCAAACCTTATACGATAAAATTCTTATTTCTAATTTTTTTTTTCTCCCTCTCTATCTTTGTCTTCCTCTCATGGCGTTTGCAGTGTATGAAGACTAAGACTGCCTTGTTCTATGAAGCAGTGGATTATCAGCGATGCCATCATTACTTAACGATCTATCCACGATTTCAATAACTGTTCCTAAATAATGCAGTCATGTGATGTGATCACCCGTGCCCCAATTCGATGCCCTTTTTTTTCGCCAGTATGAAACTATAATCCTACAATGATGTAAGTTGAGGAAGTCACCTGAAATACTTCCTGACAAGTGGGAGTTCATTCCACTGAAATTCAGACTTCTCTTATCTAGCATTCATGTATTTTGTTCCCCATTTATGGTCTTGCCTTCTTCTTGGCAAGGGCTCAGTAAACACACACTGAATTAAAAGAACAACATGACCTGACGTCTTGAATCCAGCACAGTTCCCATAAATAGTGACGCCATGCGAGACGGTAAATTGAAAGTTTTTTTTTTTCAGTATTGATAATAATAGATTTGTGTGAACAGATTTAAATCCTGCCATATTTATAAGCGATCTCCTCTTTATTTTCTCGAGTTAACTATTTATAATTCATAAGACTGTTGATTATTCTAAGCGTGTATGTTTTAAGGGATATGGAGATTATAGCTACGTTTTCAGTCTCTCGAGAAGGGTAAATATTTGGTTAAAATGTTTGTAGAAGACACAATTGTACATACCAAAAGTGATTTATATATATATATATATATATATATATATATATATATATATATATATATATATATATATATATATATATATATATATATATATATATATATATATATATATATATATATATATATATATATATATGATAGAGTTGATAGAGATGCTCTGTGGAAGGTATTAAGAATATATGGTGTGGGAGGAAAGTTGTTAGAAGCAGTGAAAAGTTTTTATCGAGGATGTAAGGCATGTGTACGTGTAGGAAGAGAGGAAAGTGATTGGTTCTCAGTGAATGTAGGTTTGCGGCAGGGGTGTGTGATGTCTCCATGGTTGTTTAATTTGTTTATGGATGGGGTTGTTAGGGAGGTAAATTCAAGAGTTTTGGAAAGAGGGGCAAGTATGAAGTCTGTTGGGGATGAGAGAGCTTGGGAAGTGAGTCAGTTGTTGTTCGCTGATGATACAGCGCTGGTGGCTGATTCATGTGAGAAACTGCAGAAGCTGGTGACTGAGTTTGGTAAAGTGTGTGGAAGAAGAAAGTTAAGAGTAAATGTGAATAAGAGCAAGGTTATTAGGTACAGTAGGGTTGAGGGTCAAGTCAATTGGGAGGTGAGTTTGAATGGAGAAAAACTGGAGGAAGTGAAGTGTTTTAGATATCTGGGAGTGGATCTGGCAGCGGATGGAACCATGGAAGCGGAAGTGGATCATAGGGTGGGGGAGGGGGCGAAAATTCTGGGGGCCTTGAAGAATGTGTGGAAGTCGAGAACATTATCTCGGAAAGCAAAAATGGGTATGTTTGAAGGAATAGTGGTTCCAACAATGTTGTATGGTTGCGAGGCGTGGGCTATGGATAGAGTTGTGCGCAGGAGGATGGATGTGCTGGAAATGAGATGTTTGAGGACAATGTGTGGTGTGAGGTGGTTTGATCGAGTGAGTAACGTAAGGGTAAGAGAGATGTGTGGAAATAAAAAGAGCGTGGTTGAGAGAGCAGAAGAGGGTGTTTTGAAATGGTTTGGGCACATGGAGAGAATGAGTGAGGAAAGATTGACCAAGAGGATATATGTGTCGGAGGTGGAGGGAACAAGGAGAAGAGGGAGACCAAATTGGAGGTGGAAAGATGGAGTGAAAAAGATTTTGTGTGATCGGGGCCTGAACATGCAGGAGGGTGAAAGGAGGGCAAGGAATAGAGTGAATTGGAGCGATGTGGTATACCGGGGTTGACGTGCTGTCAGTGGATTGAATCAAGGCATGTGAAGCGTCTGGGTAAACCATGGAAAGCTGTGTAGGTATGTATATTTGCGTGTGTGGACGTATGTATATACATGTGTATGGGGGGGGGTTGGGCCATTTCTTTTGTCTGTTTCCTTGCGCTACCTCGCAAACGCGGGAGACAGCGACAAAGTATAATAAATAAAATAAAAATATATATATATATATATATATATATATATATATATATATATATATATATATATATATATATATATATATATATATATATTATGGTCTCCCTACAACTCACAAAGATGGATGTTCCCTCAGACCAATTACCTCCTCGGTTAATTCTTCTGATTATAGATTATCCAAATGGTTAGTTAAACACCTTAACCATGTTTAGGAAAAATCTCTTCATCGCTTTGATTTTGTAGATGAGGCTAGGAATATAAACTTCCCTGAACGTAAACTCATTAGTTTTGATGTGAATTCCCTAAAGTCCCTGTTGATGAAACCATCACTTTCCTAAGGATGAAAGTACCTTTCCCCTGCCCATAAAAACTTTGTATTTCCAACATTATTTTGTAGACAGAAATTTGTTCTTGCCAGGGGAAATCCCCTTAGTCCCATTCTCAGTAACTTATTCATGGAATACTTTGAGCCTGAAATTCTAACTTCAATCAGTAATCAACTAAAAATCTACCTTAGATGTGATGATGATGTGTGGTCCTTACGGCCATCTTCCCAAGATTGTGATGTTTTCTTTTCTTAAATAACATCCAACCCACCATCAAATTTAAGATTGAGTGGGAAAAAGAAGGAAAACTGCCATTTTCTTGATCTGATGAAAACTAAGGATCTGATCATTTATCCTTCAAGAAGCCTACGGACACTGACAGTCATATTCATTATCATTCAGTACATAATTTTTCAGTAAAAACTCTGTCGTTATGTCTATGGTTTTGTGTACACTACGTTAGATGAATACAGTCATAGAAGACGCATCTTTAGGCAATTATGTTATCCTAAGTTCTTTTGGAACAAGGCTTACCAGAAGGCTTACTAGAAAGCTATTATTAAGATGAACAAATGTTTTTTCATCAAATTCTTTCTGATTTCTTCAAGTTGTCTAATATATCTTTTTATATGGCTGGGGACGTTGTGCCATATGACTTCAAAGGTTGTCGTGACGTTTCGGTGTGAATCCATCAAATCATCTTCAGAAGCGTGTGTAGAAGTCAATAGAACAGGTGGGACTGATTTCAGGTAGCGTGGCTGTAGGTGGATGATACCTGTCGGCAGGTGTGTAGGTAGCGCTGCGTGCTCATTGGCTGTTACATGGTACTGGGGTATGTAGTTATAGTGACTTGTCTTGCCCCATATTCGGATTGTTGATCTGTGGCTTTTTTCCTTGGTTGTCAAGAAACAACATCCAAAAATCAACATTCAGAACACTGGCCAATAGACGATATTACAACTATATCCACCAGCACCACGTAACAGCCAACAAACAAATATCAGAAACCAGAACACGAATGGAACCAAGATGAGAAGAAAAGAGAATGAAGTAGTATGTTTCAGGAAAAGAACCTTGATGTTCAAACTTTGACTGGAACAAAGCTCAATAGTAAGGGCAGGGGAAAGAATGGTTTGGGAGCGTCTTAGAAGTAAAGTCGGGAGTCAGTGTTAGGGAGAGACCGTAAGAATGGGTAGAGTTGCTGGTGAAGCCGGAGTTATGGGAATGTGTGAAAGAGTGTAAGGATGTGATCTCCAAACAGATGTGGGTAACAATGAAAGTGGATTAAGAGAGCCTGGAGCTTATCAGTGCTTTTGCAACCGGCCATGAGAATGATGATGAAGAGGAGCAAGTTTCTTTGGGAGCAGCTGAGAGAGTGTGTCAGCAGTTTTGATGTAAGAGGTCGGGCATTAGTGATGGCTCATTACAATGCGAAAGTGACTAATGTGGCATAAGTGATGAGGGTATAAGTGGAGGTCGTGGCTTATTTAATAAGATGAATGGAAATGGTGAGCAGCTTTGTGGAGTTGCATGCTGAAGAAGGTCTGTTGAGTGGGGATACCTGGTTTAATAAAAATATATGTAAAGTATACGTCACTGACAGAGAAAAAATGGTCAGAGGACATTTGCTGGATTGCTTACTAATTGATGATCGCACAATGGAGAGACTCTTGGATGCAAATGTGCTGAAAAGTTTGTGGGATATCTGATCATTACCTGACTGAGGCTAAGATGAAGATTTGTGGAAGTTCTTGGAAACGAGGAAATGGTATGCGTAACAAGAGGGCGGTGAAAGTACTTGAGCTTGAAGAGAGACATGTGTGAAGAACTACCGAGGAAATTGAATGTAGGGTGGCATAAAGTGAGAGTAACGGAGCTAAGGCAGCGGGTGAGAAATAGAAGGTATCTAAGGAAGCAGTGCTGGTATGTACGAAAGAGGGACTTGGAATGCGTAAGTTGGGAGGTGAATGAGAAAGGGTAGTAATTGGCGGGATGAAGTAAATTTGAAAGCGAAAGAGGAAAGAAAGGTGTAGAGTGTCTGGGTCGGGGAGAAATGCGAAGTTAGAGTCGTGGCAAGTGGCTTGGTGAAGAGAAAAGAGGTGGTGAAATCCTTGCGTATGATGAAATGCGGCAAGGCGGCTATCGTGGATGGTACTGCAGATGAATTATTAAGAATGTGGTTGACTGTATTGTTGACCTGTTTGTTTGGATTTTCATTGCATATACTGATCATGAGGGAGGTGCTTGAGGACTGCAGGAGTAAAAGTATAATGCCATTATATAAGGAAAGGGGGGGGAAAAGGTGAGTGTTCGAATTATAAAAGTATAGGTTTGTTGAGTGTAGCTGGTAAGTTGTATGGAAGAGTGGTGATTGAGAAGGTGGTGGCATGCACAAAACATCAGGTAGGAGGAACGCTGGTTTCATGAGTGGTAGAGGACGTGTAAATCAGGTGTTTGCTTTGAAGAGTGTTTGAGGAAAAAACTTAGAGAAGCAGGGCTCGTATGTGGCTTTAATGGATCTGGAGAAAGAGTAAGGTAGGGTTGACAGAAATGCTTTGTGAGAGGTGTTACAAATATATGGAGTAGTAGGAGAGATATTGGAAGCAGTGAGGAATTCTTACGAAAGAGAGTCAAAAGTGTGTCTGGGTAGGTAGAGAGTAGGGTGAGTGGTTCCAGTTGAAGTTTGTTATGCTGCAGGGGTGTGTGATGTCGCTATGACTGCCTAATTTGATTGTGAATGGAATGGTGAGGCAGGTAAATGAAATGACCTTGGAGAGAGGAGTAGGTAAGCAGTCTCAAGTTGGTGAGCGGGGCGGGAAAGTAACTAACATGTTGTTTACTGATGACACTGTACTAATGGCAGATTTGAGTAAGAGATTACAGATGATGTCTGAGTTTAGGAGAGCGTTTGAAGGAAAAAGTTTGAGAGTAAATGTGAATATTTCAATGTTATTAGGTTTAACAATACAGAGATACAGGTTAGCTGTGGTGTTAGTTTGAAGGGTAAAAACTGGAGGAAGTGGAGAATGTTAGATACTTGGAAGCGGACATAGCAACGAATGGAACCATGGAGGCGGATTTGAATCATGGGTTGGGTAAGGGGACGAAGGTTCTGAAATCACTAAGTTAGGAATGTGTAGAAAGAGATGCTATCTAGAAAGGCGAAAATACGTATGATTTAAGGTTATGAAATATGGGTTATAGATGAGAATATACGGAAGAGAGTAGATGTGTAAGAAATGAAATACTGAAGGACAATATGTGGTATGAGGAGGGTTGATCGAGTAAGGGAGTAAGAGAGCGGTGTGGTAAGAAGAAAGTAGTTGAGAGAGTTGATGAGGGTTTCCTGAAATTATCTGGACGTATGGAGAGAAAGGGTAAGATGATGCTGACGTGGATGATATATGTGTCAGTACCGAAGGGGGCAAGAAGATTGAAGAAACCACATTGGAAATGGTATGATGGAGTGTAAAGGCATTTTGAGTGTTTGGAGCCAGAACATATATTAGGGTAAAAGATATGCACAGGATAGAGTAAACTGTAGCAGTGTAGTATACAGAGGGGACGTGCTGTCACTGACCTGAACCAGGGAATATGAAGCAGCCAGGGGAAACCATGGGAAGATCTGTGGGGCCTGGTTGTGGATGGGGGTTGTGTTTTCAATATGTTACAGATGAGGGAATGAAGCCTTTTCTTCGTCTGTTCCTGGCGCTACCTCGCTGATACGGAAAACAGGGAAAAATCAAGAAAGGACTTCACGGCCCATTTTGTGAGGTCGCTGCAGAAGGTAAAGATGGACCTCTATGGAAGGAGAAGTTCCTTGACAAGACTTCATTATCTTTCTTGTGATGATAATACAACTTCGCTAAATGTAGCTTTCCCTTGTGATGTAACCTTAAGCAGGCAGAGTCCACCATCACAAAATACTTCCAATACAATTTCACTTTAACTTGTTTGGTGCTCCATTTCTTGCAATAGCACTAAACCCATACCACCCAATCCAGGCCGTAGCCAACCATAAACCCGCTACTGGAAACAAAAGATACACTTTAGCAATCTATATTCACAGTCTCCCACCCACCTCACAAGCAAATGTGACAGGGATCAAGCACTAGCACTTAGTAATAATATGATAAGCACCAAACAATTACACTATTAACCCAGCTTTTAATTCTACCCTATCAAACATTCAGTTCATCAAATATCACGCTCCTTAGGCAAGTACGAATTTCACTTTGATAGAAATGCTTTTGTGAAGAGGCGTTACGAAAATATGCTGTGGCAGGAAAGGTCTTACATGGAGAGCAGGATCTTTTAAGCTAGAGTGTAAGACGTGTGCGCAAGTAAGAGAAGACTATGGTTGCTCATCTTGTGTATGGGAGGAGTCTTGAGGAAGGTGAATACGAGGGTCTTTGACAGAGTGGCAGGTCTGCAGTCTGATGTTTGATATTGAAACTATAGCAGCTGATTTCTGAGTTTGGAGAGTGTGTGAAAGGAGTAAGTTGAGTGCAGATGTCGATAAAAGAAGGGCTATTAAGTTTAGCAATGAAAAGATGCAGTTTATTTAGAGTGTGCGTTAGAATGAAGAACACTTGCAGGAAGTGGAGTGTTTTAGATACCTGGGAGTGGACACGGTAGTGGAGAGAATCATGGGAGCTAATGTAAGTCATAGGGTGGGTGAAGGAGTTAAAGCTCTAGGTTCACGAGAGAGAGAGAGAGAGAGAGAGAGAGAGAGAGAGAGAGAGAGAGAGAGAGAGAGAGAGAGAGAGAGAGAGAGAGAGAGAGAGAGAGAGAGAGAGAGAGAGAGAGAGAGAGAGAGAGAGAGAGAGAGAGAGAGAGAGAGAGAGAGAATACTTACGAGCTCTTGTGGCGAAATTTTGCCAAATGGTTGGGCTAAGGTTAGGGCTAGGGCTAGGCCCAAGACTAGGGCTAGGGCTAAGACTAGGTTTAGGATTAGGACGTAGCGTTCACCGCACAAGAAAATCTAGAGTTACGAAGAACGAGTTCTTACCAGTTTATAACAAGCCATGTAACATGCATGACACACAAACACCCACACACAAAAACAAGAAATCAGAATTAACATATTCTATTATAGTCAAACGGGTTCTGGCTGCTGAATACTTTGAGAGACGGGAGGTAGAAGACTGCGATGGCTGGCAGACATAAAGAACGGGAAGACAGAGTGCTGGTGGTGGTAATGCCTGGCTGGCGTGCGCGGCATATATCGTCTACACTTGCAAGAGCTCTGTGAGGTTACCCACCCCGATCCAAGAGCTTTATGTGAGCTATCATCATAAGTCTTCGTCGCTTGGACTTCGCGGGTCTCCCCAGGCGAACTGATATAATGCTGCATTGTACACCTGTTGGATCCTCAGCTCTTGGTGAAGTAGGAGATAGCCAGTGATAGCGATATAATCATATGCAATCTTCGTTAAAAGAAGCGTATTGAACGGGTCAAAAAGAAAGAGGCGGATTACTTCCTCCATGAGAATTGATTAATTCGATTGCTGTTGATAAACTGAAGATAATCTATGAATGTATCAATTAACTCCGTCACCCCTCCTAAGAGGCATAGCCCGTTTTCTTACCCAGAGTTCGTAACGGGCGAGTGTACGTTGTAGACTGACGCCAGTGTGAGGGGATGGTCAATGCTATCCATTTGTGGTCACTGGTGACAGTTTTCCCAAAGGCAGACACCAAATCTGCCTGACCTGATGCTTGCATGTGCTTGAACAAGTTCATATGTAGACATACAGATACGATAAAGCACACACACACACACACACACACACACACACAGCGTTGCTGATCATGTGTCAGCACGGGCCAGTCTGAAGTCGGATCCGAATGGGTTCGAATCCTGAGCGTGGCAAATCGGCTTACAGTCAGACCAGGTGTTCATCCTCCTCTCATGACTGGTCGATAAATGGGTACCTGGCTTAGGCTAGGGATATGTGTTTGTATAAAGCAGTAAATAAGGAACATCTTATTGAACTCAACCTGCCATTCAGCTGAAAAAAACACAGCTGAGGGATTATATAACTGAATAACCATAATAGTAACTACTTGATTAATTACATAAGATCAAAGTGGGACTGGATACCTCTACGCTTGAGATAAGCACTTGGTAACGTCTGCTTACAAAGTACAAGAATTTATACAAAGCAAATTTTATAGTGTATATATCATCCATTCAGTGCTGATTCGGTGAACTTTAAGTGATGTAAAGTTACATGTTTGTTGAACTATAATAGCATTGTGTTGACATAAATAAAGTATTCATTGGTGAACATCAAGAAATATAATGTTATATACTTATTGAATTGCAGCAACACTATGTTGTCAACACATATTACTTATTCAACACTGAACATTAAAGGATGAATATTTTCACACTGGTTGCGTTACAGCAACACAGTAGTTGACATACACATAGATATTGGAAAACTGATCTATTTGCTTGCTTAGCTGTGAACATGTCTATGGAATGTTTATGACCGTCACAGTAGTAGGTATGGTGCTATTCTTGTACCTGTTCAGCGCTGGCTGGTACATGGTGATTGTGGTGACGGAAGTTGGTCAGGCGATCGCCCCTCTGACCCTCGAGGAAATTTATGGAGAGGCTGTGGTCAGCTGGGTGGGTCACAACTCCTGTGGTCAGCTGGGTGGGTCATAACTTTCGTGGTCAGATGGAATGGTCACAACACCTGTGGTCAGCTGGGTGGGTCACAACACTTGTGGGCAGCTAGGTCTCAACTCCTGTGGTCAGCTGGGTCACAACTCCTGTGGGCAGCTGGGTCACAACTCCTGTGGGCAGCTGGGTCACAACTCCTGTGGTCAGCTGGGTCACAACTCCTGTGGTCAGCTGGGTCACAACTCCTGTGGTCAGCTGGGTCACAACTCCGTTGTTTACACTAAGGAGACCACATCTCCAACAGAAGCCTCACTAGTTCACTGGTAAAGGTTTCTAAATTGTATTTCTCTCTCACAGTCAGAATCAGTGGAGGTAGACACTCGAATGAAGATGGTAGCTCCAATCAGGCGTAATCCAAATACCAAGCTTAGGGGATAGTGAGCGAAAGAGAGCGTTCAGGTCGACATGGTAATCTGCAGGCGGCTCGAGAGGGTCTCTAACACGCATCCAATCCCTTCGAGGGTTGGACGATGTGTGTGCGCGCGCCCGTGTGTGTGTGTGTGTGTGTGTGTGTGTGTGTGTGTGTGTGTGTGTGTGTGTGTGTGTGTGTGTGTGTGTGTATACATAGGAGTACATTTATGCAAGCTTAAGAGACGGGTCAACACGAGTGCAAAACTCTCTCCTTGCAACACACAAATAGTTATCACAGACAAACACAGACACACACACACACACACACAGACACACACACACACACACACACACACACACACACACACACACACACACACACACACTGAAAGAGCTGGAAAAAGAATTTCAGAATAAAAAGAGAATTGCTAGATAAGGTAACGTATCAGCGTACAGAGGTAACAGTAGACTGAATCTGAGTGTACGGCAAATAATAAACTGATTGACCCAGAGGGAATGGCACGTGTATACAGCACATGGGTAAAAAGTGAAGTAGAAATAGAGCTCAAATTGACACTATTATGATGGAAAGGAGTCAGTGAGAAAGTAGCAAGAGAACCCACGAGATATATTTACAGAAAATTAGAAAAGAGGCGCAGCATCTGGGCTCAGTGGCACAATATATATATAGGAGAAAATATCGAATATATAAGATAGAAAACAGGTAGATTAAAAGAGAGAAGCTGAAATACTGAGTTGGACACCATCATTACAGGGAAGTATAAGTTCAGAGGCACTAGGTTAGCCATATTACTCGATCTATCAGAAGAATGAAGTGAATCCACGCAAGACATATCAATAAGGTGGAAATACTGCGGAAAACAGTAGAAGCAGCGCACATAAACGAATGGTTTTGAGTAATGATGATATAAAGATGTGGATGATATAGTAAATTAGGATACCGTCTGCGTGGGAATTCATGAGAAGTTCATTGACGTACGTAACGATGATAAGCTCCACATTTATGTATATGTGAAAGGCAGAGCGTGTATGTGAAAGAATAAAGAAAATAAACAACCACCTTCTTTGACCACAGAATGTCATACCTCACAAACCTGACCGGCTCACAATACAGAGTGTGACATTTTGCAATTCAGAGAAGCTTTTGTCGACTTTTGAGATCTGGATTGTCATAATGTCACCATTAGTGTCTCAAAAAAAAAGAGAAAAGACTGATATAAAGAACACATGAGAGAAGAGACCTCGACATATACGACACGGTATCTATATATATGAAAAATTATATTCCCCTGGGAATGAAGGAGTGGAGAGTGGGTTCTCAAATGGGTCAAGATTGGAACCTTCTGATATTCCTCTCCTCTGTTCGTGCCCAAGCTAACAACGTGTAAACCTACCTGAACGTGTATTCTCGTCACACAAGCTTCGTGAATGGAGAAGATGGCATTTATGAGTGTTGGGAATTTATGATATGATATGTTTATGACGACTCTACTCAGATCATATCATGAGCTATGACGCATTGGTCTGATCATTTACAGTGCGGTTTAACACTACTGATCAGATCATTTACAATGAGGTTTAACACTACTGGTCAGATCATTTACAATAAGGTTTAACACTACTGATCAGATCATTTACAATGAGATCTAGCACTGGTCAGATCATTTACAATGAGGTTTAACACTGTTGGTCAGATCATTTACAGTGAGGTTTAACACCACTGGTCAGATCATCTACAATGAGGTTTAACACTGTTGGTCAGATCATTTACAATAAGGTTTAACACTACTGATCAGATCATTTACAATGAGATCTAGCACTGGTCAGATCATTTACAATGAGGTTTAACACTTCTGATCAGATCATTTACAATGAGATCTAGCACTGGTCAGATCATTTACAATGAGGTTTAACACTACTGATCAGATCATTTACAGCGACGTTTAACACTACTGATCAGATCATTTACAACGAAGTTTAACACTACTGATCAGATCATTTACAACGACGTTTAACACTACTGGTCAGATCATTTACAACCAGGTTTAACACTACTGAGCAGATCATTTACAACGACGTTTAACACTACTGAGCAGATCATTCGCTATGATGATTGACACACCAGTGGTCCGATCATTTACAATGACGTCTTGACAACGCTGGCTGGACTGATGAGTGGTCTATAGAATTCAATTTCTAGCATTTCTAAGATAACAAAAAAGAGGAAAAGGACATGACTGACGGATCCGTACCCACAACCTGGTCAGGAAGGAGATGTAGGAACTCAGCCGCAGAATAGATCTGGGAAATAGATATCACGGTTGATTTCTCGCTGAGGAAGCAGATTAGTCGAGGGGCAAGAGACGTATATGATCAGTTAGCGAGTATTGGGATAGCCCTCAAATATATGGACAAGGATATGATTAGGAGCATTCCCATGATGGACATTAAACTGACATACGCTGCACCAGTCTGGTTCCTCATCTGATAAGGACGAAGTGATGATAGAGAAGGAACGAGGTAATGCCTGGAAGTGAGTAAAGGAGCGGAGAAGCGTGAGTTATGAAATGAGACGAAGATGGTAGGGGGAGATAAAAGGAATGGGTGAAAAAGCTGCCCACCTCCTCATGCGAAGGAAGGTTAAGGGTATAAATGGCTGATGGTATAATGACCTGTAGATTCCCAGTTGGGTTCGAAGGCAAAAAAACAAAGAACAAAGATCTTGATAGGAGCGGAGGCAACAACGCCACTGCATTCATTGAGCAACTAATGAATAGATGTGTTGAGATTTATACCACATAATTTTGCATTGAATTGTATGGGGGAAAGCAATCGTTGGTAAAGTGATTCTGCAAGACCTGCGAATTCGGTTAAGGGGTTCCCAAGATAAGGATATTATGTTAACAAATGGGCAACTATTGGTATCAACTCACCATTGAAATAGTGATGTCCTGCTCGTTGTTAAATCTCATTTAAATCCCATAGAAGGAAAAGTGTTGTAGCCATTGGGCTACATTTTTGTAGAAATTAAGGATAAAGTACGTAAAGAAAAATACATTCAGACTACTTTATTCTCCCGCTGCACAGACATCAGAAACAAATGAAAGGTTTTGTGATTAATTAGCAGAAATTTGTAATGAACTAGATTCTATCATAGTAGGAGATTTTAACATAAACGTTATAATGTTTATAACGTTTATAATGTCCAAGTTGGAGTAAAATTTGTTAAAAGTGATCATCGACAAACTACTTTTGAGGTCACTTTCAGACTAGATCTAAAGTTGGTCAAAATTACAGTAGCGAAGAAAAAAAAAATTTAACGAGCAAATCTAAATACTCTTTGTATTGCTTTTGACAGGCAAGCCTGGGATGATATAGTCGATGAAGATGGTCGTAATGGTGCTTGAAAGAGCTTCACATAAACCTTCAAAGCTGCAGAAGGAACATACGTAACTAGTGCGAAGTAGACAGTCTATTCCTAATGACAAACTAAGGTGGTGGGACGAGGAAGTAAAAAAATGCTTATCGTCTAAGAAAGTAACTTATATGAATATCAGAGAATGCAATGCCCTGCATGATAGAGTTAGGTATGTGACTTTTCTTAAAGAAAGTAAGAGAATTATACGACAAGATAAACGTCAACATGAAGCGTATGTTGCTTAAAATAGCAATAGAAACTTGAAGGAGATTCACACTTATGTTAGAAGCAAGAGAGTCATTACCCAGTCAATAAGTCTCTTAACTACGGAAAACAGTGACTAATTTCGAGACAAAGAAGCCATAGCAAAAAATTTCTAACATTTTTTTTCATCTGTTTCAAGGACCTAAGATATAACTCGTGTCCCGAATCCAGATTCATTCATAAGACAGTGGGAACGTTCTGCAATAAATTGACTTAGAATCCGAAGACGTACTTTCAGTAATAAACGAAATGAAAATCAATAAAACAGGCAGGCTCTTTTAGGCTTTAATCGAGAACAATGAAAGAGGCGAAAAATGAAATAGTTAAGCCTTTGACTGCCATTTTCAAAAAGGCACTTGATACAGGGAAAGCTCCAAATGAATGGAAGTTTGCCAATGTAACACCGATGTTAAAAAAAGTTGATAAGTCACTATCCGGAAATTATCGTCCTATTAGCTTAACGTCTGTAGTTGGAAAACTCATGGAAGCCATCATCTGAGATAGAACTGAAATTCATTTAGAGAATAATCATTTAACAATAAACGATTCTCAGCATGGCTCTCTACGAAATCGCTCATGTCTGACAAACCTGCTTGATTTCTTTTATGATATAATCAACATGAATGAGGAAAGTAAAGCTGTTGATATTATCTATCTAAACTTTCAAAAGACTTTCGATAAGGTTCCGCATCAAAGATTACGAGCAAAAATTAAGTCACATGGGAAATTGGTTAACGACCGTAAACAAAGAGTAGCGATTAGTGCTCAAGCCTCAGAATGGTTGTACGTAACAAGTGGAGTGCCACAGGGATCAATCTTGGGACCGGATCTCTTTTTCATGTATGTTAACGATAGTGATAATGGGCTACATTGCAAGATATTAAAATCTGCTGATGATGCAAAGCTGGGAAATAAATCTACAAATGAACTCAAACTTAGTCTACAGCTTCAAACTAACAGAGACAAAATGATGAACTGGGCTCATAAGTTGCAAATGGATTTTGATATCGATAAGTGTAAAGTTTACGTATTGGTAGTGAAAACGATGAGGCAAGCTACAGCATGAATTCTGTTGAAATGCAAAAGGTAAATGAGGCAAAAGGATTTCGGTGTAATAATCTCTGATGACCTAAAACTAGGTAAGCAGAGCAGAGAAGCAGTGAAAATAAGTGAACGAAATGCTTGGTTTTATGGGCAGAGTCTTCGAAAACATACTTAACCTTTGAAATTTATTGGTACGCCTACATTTTGAATAGTGCATTCAGGTCTGGTCACCTTACCTAAGAAAAGACATAAAGGAAAGAATACAACGTCGAGCTACCAAGATGATTCCTTAACTGAGAAACAAGTCCTACAAAATGAGATTAAACAACTTGATTCTATTTAACTCGGAAAATAGAAGGCCAGGGGGGTGATCTAATACAAGCACTCAAAAAGACTAAAGGCTTTGACCATTTTGAACTAGCGAGTTACCTAAGGCTTGATTCGGCGCGATTTTGCTCATAGTAATGGATACAAACTCGTGGGCAAACAATTTACCTCGAGTGATGCAAAGTACTCTTTCTTCAATAGCATTGTTAGTACATGGAACAATTTGCCAAGCATAGTGGTTGAAAGCAGTATCATAGATACGTTTAAGAACACGATTGATGAATACTTCGTCTCAAATCCACGACTTTCAATATTTACTCCTCCATAATCACAGTGACAATTTACACAATATTCTTGACGAATTATCGATATGGCTTCTATCTTTTACCACATTGTTCTGTGCGCTTCTAACGGCTTCCACTACCAAAAACAACCTTAAAAGGACTCAATGGTCTGTTGCTGTTTGAATTCTTTTGTATTTCTTAGTATACCTTCACACGAGTCCTTGGTGATATATATAACGAGGAGAAGTGGAACACCAAATTGGAGGTAGAGAGATGGAGTTAAGTTGATTTTGAGTGATCGGGACCTGAACATGCAGGAGGGTGAAAGGCATGCAAGGAATAGAGTGAATTGGAACGATGTGGTATACCGGGGTCGACGTGCTGTCAATGGATTGAACCAGGGCATGTGAAGCGTCTGGGGTAAACCATGGAAAGTTCTGTGGGGCCTGGATGTGGAAAGGGAGCTGTGGTTTCCATGCATTTTTACATGACAGCTAGAGACTGAGTGAGAACGAATGTGGCCTTTGTTTTCTTTTCCTAGCGCTACCTCGCGCACATTTAGGGGGAGGGGGTTGGTATTTCATGTGTGGAGGGGTGGCGATGTGAATGAATAAAGGCAGACAGTATGTATTGTGTACATGTTTATATATGTATGTGTCTGTGAGAGTATATATATGTATACATTGAGATGTACAGGTATGTATATTTGCTTGTGTGGACGTGTAGGTACATACATATGTATATGGGTGGTTTGGGCCATTCTTTCGTCTGTTTCCTTGTGCTACCTCGCTAACACGGGAGACAGCGACAAAGCAAAATAAATATAAATGAATATATATATATATATATATATATATATATATATATATATGAGTGGGAGGGGTATAAAAGAAAGAGTCAGGAGGTCAAGAGAAAGGTGCAAGGGGTAAAAAAGAGGGCAAATGAGAGTTGTGCTGAGAGAGTATCATTAAATTTTAGGGAGAATGAAAAGATGTTCTGGAAGGAGGTAAATAAAGTGCGTAAGACAAGGGAGCAAATGGGAACTTCAATGAAGGGGGCTAATGGGGAAGTGATAACAAGTAGTTGTGATGTGAGAAGGAGATGGAGTTTGTATTTTGAAGGTTTGTTGAATGTGTTTGATAATAGAGTGGCAGATATAGGGTGTTTTGGTCGAGGTGGTATGCAAAGTGAGAGGGTTAGGGAAAATGATTTGGTAAACAGAGAAGAGGTAGTAAAAGCTTTGCGGAAGATGAAAGCCTGCAAGGCAGCAGGTTTGGATAGTATTGCAGTGGAATTCATTAAAAAAGGGGGTGACTGTATTGTAGATTGGTTGGTAAGATTATTTAATAGATGTATGATTCATGGTGAGGTTCCTGAGGATTGGCGGAATGCGTGCATAGTGCCATTGTACAAAGGCAAAGGGGATAAGAGTGAGTGCTCAAATTACAGAGGTATAGGTTTGTTGAGTATTCCTGGTAAATCATATGGGAGGGTATTGATTGAGAGGGTGAAGACATGTAGAGAGCATCATATTGGGGAAGAGCAGTGTGGTTTCAGAAGTGGTAGAGGATGTGTGGATCAGGTGTTTGCTTTGAAGAATGTATGTGAGAAATACTTAGAAAAGCAAATGGATTTGTATGTAGCATTTATGGATCTGGAGAAGGCATATCATAGAGTTGATAGAGATGCTGTGTGGTAGGTTTTAAGAATATATGGTGTGGGAGGCAAGTTGTTAGAAGCAGTGAAAAGTTTTTTTATCGAGGATGTAAGGCATGTGTACGTGTAGGAAGAGAGGAAAGTGATTAGTTCTCATTGAATGTAGGTTTGCGGCAGGGGTGTGTGATGTCTCCATGGTTGTTTGATTTGTTTATGGATGGGGTTGTTAGGGAGGTGAATGCAAGAGTTTTGGAAAGAGGGGCAAGTATGAAGTCTGTTGGGGATGAGAGAGCTTGGGAAATGAGTCAGTTGTTGTTCGCTGATGATACAGCGCTGGTGGCTGATTCATGTGAGAAACTGCAGAAGCTGGTGACTGATTTTGGTAAAGTGTGTAAAAGAAGAAAGTTAAGAGTAAATGTGGATAAGAACAAGGTTATTAGGTACAGTACGGTTGAGGGTCAAGTCAATTGGGAGGTAAGTTTGAATGGAAAAAACTGGAGGAAGTAAAGTGTTTTAGATATTTGGGAGTGGATCTGGCAGCGGGTGGAACCATGGAAGCGGAAGTGAATCATAGGGTGGGGGAGGGGGCGAAAATCCTGGGAGCCTTGAAGAATGTGTGGAAGTCGAGAACATTATCTCCGAAAGCAAAAATGGGTATGTTTGAAGGAATAGTGGTTCCAACAATGTTGTACGGTTGCAAGGCGTGGGCTATGGATAGAGTTGTGCGCAGGAGGGTGGATGTGCTGGAAATGAGATGTATGAGGACAATATGTGGTGTGAGGTTTTTTGATCGAGTAAGTAATGTAAGTGTAAGAGAGATGTGTGGAAATAAAAAGAGCGTGGTTGAGAGAGCAGAAGAGGGTGTTTTGAAATGGTTTGGGCGCATGGAGAGAATGAGTGAGGAAAGATTGACCAAGAAGATATATGTGTCGGAAGTGGAGGGAAAGAGGAGAGGTGGGAGACCAAATTGGAGGTGGAAAAATGGAGTGAAAAAGATTTTGAGTGATCGGGGCCTGAACATGCAGGAGTGTGAAAGGCGGGCAAGGAATAGAGTGAATTGGATCGATGTGGTATACCGGGGTCGACGTGCTGTCAGTGGATTGAATCAGGGCATGTGAAGCGTCTGGGGTAAACCATGGAAAGTTCTGTGGGGCCTGGATGTGGAAAGGGAGCTGTGGTTTCGGGCATTATTGCATGACAGCTAGAGACTGAGTGAGAGCATAATGTGGCCTTTGTTGTCTTTTCCTAGTGCTACCTCGCACACATGAGGGGGGAGGGGGATGTTATTCCATGTGTGGCGAGGTGGCGATGGGAATGAATAAAGGCAGACAGTGTGAATTGTGTGCATGTGTATATGTGTATGTGTCTGTGTGTGTATATATATGTGTACATTGACATGTATGGGTATGTATACTTGCGTGTGTGGACGTGTATGTATATACATGTGTATGGGGGTGGGTTGGGCCATTTCTTTCGTTTGTTTCCTTGCGCTACCTCGCAAACGCGGGAGACAGCGACAGAGCAAAAAAAAAAAAAAATGTATATATATATATATATATATATATATATATATATATATATATATATATATATATATATATATATATATATATATATATATATATATATATATATACAAATATATATATATATATATATATATTTTTTTTTTTTTTTTTTTTTTTTTTTTTTTTTTATACTTTGTCGCTGTCTCCCGCGTTTGCGAGGTAGCGCAAGGAAACAGACGAAAGAAATGGCCCAACCCCCCCCCCCCCATACACATGTACATACACACGTCCACACACGCAAATATACATACCTACACAGCTTTCCATGGTTTACCCCAGACGCTTCACATGCCTTGCTTCAATCCACTGACAGCACGTCAACCCCTGTATACCACATGACTCCAATTCACTCTATTTCTTGCCCTCCTTTCACCCTCCTGCATGTTCAGGCCCCGATCACACAAAATCTTTTTCACTCCATCTTTCCACCTCCAATTTGGTCTCCCTCTTCTCCTCGTTCCCTCCACCTCCGACACATATATCCTCTTGGTCAATCTCTCCTCACTCATTCTCTCCATGTGCCCAAACCATTTCAAAACACCCTCTTCTGCTCTCTCAACCACGCTCATTTTATTTCCACACATCTCTCTTACCCTTACGTTACTTACTCGATCAAACCACCTCACACCACACATTGTCCTCAAACATCTCATTTCCAGCACATCCATCCTCCTGCGCACAACTCTATCCATAGCCCACGCCTCGCAACCATACAACATTGTTGGAACCACTATTCCTTCAAACATATATATATATATATATATATATATATATATATATATACATATATATATATATATATATATAAATATATATATATATATATATATATATATATATATATATATATATATATATATATATATATTTTTTTTTTTTTTTTTTTTTCAAACTATTCGCCATTTCCCGCATTAGCGAGGTAGCGTTAAGAACAGAGGACTGGGCCTTGAGGGAATACCCTCACCTGGCCCAATTCTCTGTTCCTTCTTTTAAAAAAAAAAAAAAAAAAAAAAAAAAAAAAACGAGAGGGGAGGATTTCCAGCCCCCCGCTCCCTCCCCTTTTAGTCGCCTTCTACGACACGCAGGGAATATGTGGGAAGTATTCTTTCTCCCCTATCCCCAGGGATATATATATATATATATATATATATATATATATATATATATATATATATATATACTTAATTTGTTGACCTGCCCTAATGGGAGGATGAGCAACTGGGATGGCTCTCGACGGCGTGCGTTCTTGAGCAGTTTATGA
>NC_092246.1:11894564-12027064 GCF_036320965.1 Panulirus ornatus
TAAGGGTATAGGAGAGAAACGTGAGTATGTAGTTCGGAAGGGGAAAGAGGCCCTGGGAAGTCAGTCAGGTGTTGTTTGCTGATGACACAATAGTGGTGGAAGAGTTGAGTGAGAAGCTACAGAAGTTGGTGTCTAAGATTAGGAGAGTGTGTGAAAAATGGAAGTTGAGAGTATACGTGAACAAAAGCAATGTTATTAAGCTTAGCAGATGAGAGGGACAGGTTAGCTGGGGTGTGGGTGGAACAGGGAAAAGTGGAAGAATTGGAGTGTTTTAGTTACCTGAGAGTTGAATATAGCATTGAATGGAATCATGGAAGTGGTGTTTTGAAAGAAAGGGCGTTATTTGCGAAGGTAAATGGGTGTGTTCCAGCGATCTTAAATGGATGTAAGGCATATAGATGGAAAGGTGCCGAGAGGGTTGAATATGCTGAACATGAAATGTTTGAGGACAATATATACTTAAGAAATAAAAGAGTGAGAGAAAGGTGTCTTAATAAGAAAAGTGTGTTTCAGAGAGAGAAGACGGTGGAAATATGTTGGATATATAATAAGAATGAATGAGAGAAGGTTGAAAAATCAGGATCTATGTTTGAGAGGTGGAGGGGGGAAAAGACGAGGAGGAGACCAAATTTGTGATGGAGGGATGGAATGAAAAGATTCTGAGTGACTGAAGCCTGAGCAAGGAACCTGAGCGAATATGGCTTTATCTTTGTCTTTTGCTGGCGCTACCTCGCTAACGCTGGAAACGGCGAACAAGTATCACAAAGAGAGAGAGAGAGAGAGAGAGAGAGAGAGAGAGAGAGAGAGAGAGAGAGAGAGAGAGAGAGAGAGAGAGAGAGAGAGAGAGAGAGAGGGAAATATATATATATATATATATATATATATATATATATATATATATATATATATATATATATATATATATATATATATATATATTGTTATTATCATTATTACTTGTCGCTGTCTCCCGCATTAGCGATGTAGCGCAAGGAAACAGACGAAAGAATGGCCCAACCCACCCACACAAACATGTATATACATACACGTCCACACACGCACATATACATAACTATACGTCTCAACTTATACATATATATACAGACACAGACATATACATATATACACATGTACACTGTCTGCCCTTATTCATTCTCTTTCGCCACCCCGCCACACATGAAATGAAAACCCCCTCCCCCCGCATGTGCGCGAGGTAGCGCTAGGAAAAGACAACATTCGTTCACACTCAGTCTCAAGCTGTCATGTATAATGCACCGAAACCACAGCTCCCCTTCCACATCCAGGCCCCACAGAACTTTCCATGGTTTACCCCAGACGCTTCATATGCCCTGGTTCAATCCACTGACAGCACGTCGACCCCTGTATACCACATCATTCCAATTCACTCTATTCCTTGCACGCCTTTCACCCCCCTTCATGTTCAGGCCCCGATCACTCAAAATTTTTTTCACTCCATCTTTCCACGTCCAATTCGGTCTCACACTTCTCGTTCCCTCCACCTCTGACACATATAACCTCTTTGTCAAACTTTCCTCACTCATTCCCTCCATGTGACCAAACCATTTCAAAACGCCCTTTCTGCTCTCTCAACCACACTCTTTTTACCATCACACATCTCTCTCACCCTTTCATTACTTACTTGATCAACCCACCTCACACAACATATTGTCGTCAAGTATCTCATTTCTAGCACATCCACCCTCCTCCGCACAACTCTATCGATAGCCCCCGCCTCGCAACCATATAACATTGTTGGAACCACTGTTCCTTCAAACATACCCATTTCTGCTTTCCAAGATAACGTTCTTGACTTCAACATATTCTTCAACGCTTCCAGAACTCTCGCCCCCTCCCACACCCTATGATTCACTTCTGCTTCCATGGTTCCATCCGCTGCCAAATCCACTTACAGATATCTAAAACACTTCACTTCCTCCAGTTTTTCTCCACTCAAACTTACCTCCCAATTGACTTGTCCCTCAATCCTACTGTACCTTATAACCTTGCTCTTCTTCGCATTTACTCTCAGCTTTCTCCTTTCACACACTTTACCAAACTCAGTCACCAGCTTCTGCAGTTTCTCACATGAATCAGCCACCAGTGCTGTATCATCAGCGAACAACAACTGACTAACTTCCCAAGCTCTCTCATCCACAACAGACTTCATACTTGCCCCTCTTTCCAAAACTCTTGCATTCACCTCCCTAACAACCCCATCCATAAACAAATTAAACAACCATGGAGACATCACACACCCCTGCCGCAAACCTACATTCACTGAGAACCAATCACTTTCCTCTCTTCCTACACGTACACATGCCTTACATCCTCGATAAAAACTTTTCACTGCTTCTAACAACTTGCCTCCCACACCATATATTCTTAATACCTTCCACAGAGCATCTCTATCAACTCTATCATATGCCTTCTCCAGATCCATAAATGCTACTTACAAGTCCATTTGCTTTTCTAAGTATTTCTCACATACATTCTTCAAAGCAAACACCTGATCCACACATCCTCTACCACTTCTGAAACCACACTGCTCTTCCCCAATCTGATGCTCTGTGCATGCCTTCACCCTCTCAATCAATACCCTCCCATATAATCTACCAGGAGTACTCAACACACTTATACCTCTGTTATTTGAGCACTCACTCTTATCCCCTTTGCCTTTGTACAATGCCACTATGCACGCATTCCGCCAATCCTCAGGCACCTCACCATGAGTCATACATACATTAAATAACCTTACCAACCAGTCAAAAATACAGTCACCTCCTTTTTTAATAAATTCCACTGCAATACCATCTAAACCTGCTGCCTTGCCGGCTTTCATCTTCCGCAAAGCTTTTACTACCTCTTCTCTGTTTACCAAATCATTTTCCCTAACCCTCTCACTTTGCACACCACCTCGACCAAAACACCCTATATCTGCCACTCTATCATCAAACACATTCAACAAACCTTCAAAATACTCACTCCATCTCCTTCTCACATCATCACTACTTGTTTTCACCTCCCCATTTGCGCCCTTCACTGAATTTCCCATTTGTTCCCTTGTCTTACACACTTTATTTACCTCCTTCCAGAACATCTTTTTATTCTCCGTAAAATTTAATGATACCCTCTCACCCCAACTCTCATTTGCCCTCTTTTTCACCTCTTGCACCTTTCTCTTGACCTCCTGTCTCTTTCTTTTATACATCTCCCACTCAATTGCATTTTTTCCCTGCAAAAATCGACCAAATGCCTCTCTCTTCTCTTTCACTAATAATCTTACTTCTTCATCCCACCACTCACTACCCTTTCTAATCAACCCACCTCCCACCTTTCTCATGCCACAAGCATCTTTTGCGCAATCCATCACTGATTCCCTAAATACATCCCATTCCTCCCCCACTCCCCTTACTTCCATTGTTCTCACCTTTTTCCATTCTGTACTCAGTCTCTCCTGGTACTTCCTCAGACAATTCTCCTTCCCAAGCTCACTTACTCTCACCACCCTCTTCACCCCAACATTCACTCTTCTTTTCTGAAAACCCATACAAATCTTCACCTTAGCCTCCACAAGATGATGATCAGACATCCCTCCAGTTGCACCTCTCAGCACATTAACATCCAAAAGTCTCTATCCCTAGGGATAGAGGAGAAAGAATACTTCACACGTATTTCCTGCGTGTCGTAGAAGGCGACTAAAAGGGGAGGGAGCGGGGGGGGCTGGAAATCCTCCTCTCTCATTATTTTCTTTTAATGTTCCAAAAGAAGGAACAGAGAAGGGGGCCAGGTGAGGATATTCCCTCAAAGGCCCAGTTCTCTGTTCTTAACGCTACCTCGCTAACGCGGGAAATGGCGAATATATACATATACATATGTATATATATATATATATATATATATATATATATATATATATATATATATATATATATATATATATATATATATATATATATATATATATATATATATATATATATATATATATATATTTTTTTTTTTTTTACCTTTCTTCTCGCCACACACGCTGGGAACTTTCGTGTTCCAGCTTCTTAGAAATTTTTTTCCTTGCCTTTAACTTTGTATAGCAACTGGTCGAGGAATTGAGGCAAGTGAAAGATAAGTAGTGGTGGGGAGCCATAAAGCATGTCTCGTGTTCCCTGCCGACGCCTCATCACCATCTGTTACAGCAGGTTGAACACAGGAGGAGAGTGGACGTCTTCTTCATCTTCCTATGCATTATCACACACAGCGGGAACATCATACCCTTCACAACCAGTGGTCCTACACAGGGAGCTGTCTGGGTGGTGTTACGCGGTTGCTTTATTTACACGACCTAACCAGGATGGGAGGTGCATATATTGCACATGTGAACTTTACCTTAGGCAGGAAAAGTCCACCATGTACTCCCTATAAGGCCCTTGACATAATGGATATGAAGGTCTTACTCACATTAGCATACATGGGTATGCTAAGCAAGCCATAAATTGACGTTAGTGGAAAAAGTAAATTGAAAACTTACAAGCTATACAAGCGTGTGCATATTCCCAACGATCGGAGCAAGTCAAGCGTTCCTGAATCTGTCAATGAATTTTGTTTAAATTGATTTAGTGAAAATTAGTAGTAGAGTTTTTGTTTGACGATCTCGCGTGTGAAAAAGGGTAAGACGTAAGGAATGGCTCCTATAACTTACGCAGGACCTGTGGGATCTATACTAAGAGATGGATATTTCCTAGAGTCATCTCTGATTCATAATATCATTGTAGAGCATTAAGAGACTATCATGTGAGGGATTCAATGTTTGGATTGAAACGGAAGTTTGACCGTTCGCCTGCCTTTGATAGACGTCTGGCACTTTTAAGAGAGCGTTCTCCTGTGGGGAAAATGTTTACAGATACAAGACGACAGGGGTCTCTTTCTTCATCGGTGGGTATAATAATCCTGAATATGAAGGAGGAGGCTTTGAAGAGGTCCTGAAGAAGATGGTACACAGAAGGTGAGCCGCATCCCTCCGGCACCCACGAGGGAAGAACTGGCACTGAACCAGTGTCTCACACCTCCCGGTGAGACGCTCAGCTTCGCTCAGCGATAATGAGAAAGAAATCAAACACAAACTCTCTCATTTTGGCGGCCGAAACTACAACCAAAATATGAAGTTCTCTTGAGAATGAAGAAGGGAGATATTTCTCCTACATTTCATTATACTCACGTAACTGGTTCATCTGTGCTGCGCCGAACTCATTCTTCAAACTCGGAGTCAAAAACTGAATGGAAGAGATAACAGGAACAAGGGGATCATGCTGAAGAAAGCGATGTATATCGTAGGATGGTACTAAGAGTGGGGCTGTGTTTTCCTTCCTCCGTCTCCTCAACGATGACACTGAGGTTGTAGGTATATCCAAGGGCTACGACAGACTTTCGGATCTGGTTTTGATGTCGGGTCTAATATGGGAAGTGAAACACTGACGCGCTGCATCCATAACGACCCACCCTCTGCAGGTGGCAATGATGGATGTCTTCAGACTCGGCCATGGAGTCTGGAGAGTGGACAGGATGAGAAACGGTGTTATAAATAAACCTACTTTGTTAAGAAGGGCGTGGCTGATATACTGAGGCGTTAGGGCCTGGAGGTGGTAAGAACATGGACAGAAGACTAATTGTGGTACGAATGAGCGGGACATGGAAGAGAAGGAGAAAGCAGAGGTAAGAGGAACTGAAAGTGAGGGACCGAGCAGTTGAACAAAGGAGTCAAGATAGCTGGTGACCGGGAGAGAGAGAGAGAGAGAGAGAGAGAGAGAGAGAGAGAGAGAGAGGGGGTCATGAGAGGTCATCAGCAGATATTCCTTCAATCATCATTGCCTTCAGATTCCTCCTGCCATGCGTCATGATCAAAAGATTCTTAACTGAATATAGCTGAGGATCATGCAGTAATAATTCTCTGTAATTTCATGACTTTCTTTTTCGTCGACTTCCATTAATGAAGTACCCGCAGTAAAACAACATTCTCATCAACATACTCCTCATATATATATATATATATATATATATATATATATATATATATATATATATATATATATATATATATATATCTTTCTTCTCATTACTATTCGCCATTTTCCCGGATTAGCGAGGTAGCGTTAAGAAACAGAGGACTGGGCCTTAGAGGAGAATATCCTCACCTGACCCCCTTCTCTGTTCTTCCTTTGGAAATTTAAAAAAAAACGATGAGGGGAGGATTTCCAGCACCCGCTCCCTCCCCTTTGTAGTCGCCACCTTCTACTACACGCTGGGAATACGTGGGAAGTATATCTTCTCCCCTATCCAGGGATATATATTATATATATATATATATATATATATATATATATATATATATATATATATATATATTGGAAAGGATCATAATTTTGCGAGTGATCAAGATATTCCTATAAGTCCACGGGGAAAATGAAACACGAAAAGTTCCCAAGTGCACTTTCGCGTAATAATCACATCATCAGGGGAGATACAAGAGAGAAATATAATAGTCAGTTGATATACATCAAAGAGACGAAGCTAGGACGCCATTTGGTAAACATGTGATTGTCCAAGACATACAACGAGCGTTCATAAACTTATCATTTTACAAATTTTATCAACGATAAAGTTTAAGATTATAATTCTTTGTGTATTTAATGATAGAAGATTCAATGATATTTCTCTTGGTAATAGCGTTAGATTTAATAACTGAGATGGCATTACTCCAGTCAATACAATGATCATAGTTTCTATCGTGATTAAACAAGGCATTTGATTCTTGTCCCATTCTTATACTATATTTATGTTGCTTAAGTCTAACAGAAAGATCCTTACCAGTCTGCCCAACGTAAAATTTATCACAATTTCCACATGGCACTTCATCGGCATGATCTCTACCAGGAAAAACACGTCTTCTTTATCATCATCACTATCAGAACCACTCACGATCACTATCATCTGTAGTCACTGTCATTAGGATGAGTCCCACTGTGTTCATCACGTTTTCACAGCATCAGTCACTATCTTTCTTGACGTTATCACTGACATTCGAACTCATTAGTTTGATAACTCATCATAACCATCATCATCATCGTTATCAGAATCATTACAAGTCTTCCCTGTGGTTATCACTGCCAGTCAGTTGGTCTGTGCTCATAACTACCATCATAACCATGACAATCAGAAATCACCATAATCGCTTTCATCCCCATCGTAGTCATCTTTGCCTCACCTATTTTTTTCAATATACTTCTTACATCCGTTTGCCCTCGGCGCGTTAGCTTCCTTCAGGGAAATATTCTATGAATGTATGCTGGCTCGCTGAGGGCTGGCGTTGACCCGAGGCTGAAACGACGAATTTTAGATATGCGTTGCCAATTTGTCGACGGGACTGAACTCGCCTCTGGCGTCGAGAAAGAGACACAATTTTGCCGCGGTGGATTCGTTACGCTTCCCTTTATTCTGTACTATAGCTTGACTGCTTAGACTCGACCGGAGTCTCCTGGTGTTACAGCATATTCTGGGCGAATGTTTCTCTGTATTTTTTCCCCTTACTAATTACTGCACTGTAAACAACAGTGGCATATTGAATGTTGCCTCAAGGGTATTACGTTCACATAAGAGCAAATCACATCACTGGATTTCTTTTGCATAGCTTTTGTTACAACGACAAAATACAGTGGGTTTCTCCTGCTTCATGGCTACAGCAACAGTGACAACTCCTTAGAGAAAGGAACACTTTTAAGACAGAGGTCGTTGAGACTGGTGTAACACTGGTGGAAATCAGTGTTACGCGAATGACACGAAGATACAGTGTAGGTTAGGGACAGGCACATAAATGAAGCAGATCAGGAAGACGTATGGGACGACTCGTCGTGGTGTTCGAGGTCAGAAGAGAAAACGAAGGTCACTCGTTCATGAGAATGAAGGCAATTTGAAGGTGTTGGTCCCTATGTTGTTGGTATACATCAACATCGCTCGGAGCTTCAAAGGATCCACTCACAATTGGTTCGGGAGGTTACACGCACTCAATGATTCACACACTGGCTATTTGTGCAGGTGGAATCTGCAAGCGTTACTTTAAATGCAGTTTGTTGAGTATTCCTGGGAAATTATATGGGAGGGTATTGATTGAGAGGGTGAAGGCATGTACAAAACATCAGACTGGGGAATAGCAGTGTGGTTTCAGAAGTGGTAAAGGATGTGTGAATCATGTGTTTGCTTTGAAGAATGTATGTGAGAAATACTTAGAAAAGCAAATGGATTTTTATGTAGCATTTATGGATCTGGAGAAAGCATATGACAGAGTTGATAGAGATGCTCTGTGGAAGGTATTAAGAATATATGGTGTGTGAGCCAAGTTGTTAGAAGCAGTGAAAAGTTTTTATCGAGGATGTAAGGCATGTGTACTTGTAGGAAGAGAGGAAAGTGGCTGGTTCTCAGTGAAAGTAGGTTTGCAGCAGCAGTGTGTGATGTCGCCATGGTTGTTTGGTTTGTTTATGGATAGGGCTGTTAGGGAGGTGGATGCAAGAGTTTTGGAAAGAGGGGCAAGTATGCAATCTGTTGTGGATGAGAGAGCTTGGGAGGTGAGTCATTCTTGGTTCGCTGTTGATACAGCGCTGGTGGCTGATTCGTGTGAGAAACTGCAGAAGCTGGTGACTGAGTTTGGTAAAGTGTGTGAAAGAAGAAAGCTGAGAGTAAATGTAAATAAGAGCAAGGCAATTAGGTACAGTTGGGTTGAGGGACAAGTCAATTGGGAGGTAAGTTTGAATGGAGAAAAACTGGAGGAAGTCAAGTGTTTTAGATATCTGGGAGTGGATTTGGCAGCGGATGGAATCATGGAAGCGGAAGTAAATCATTGGGTGGGGGAGGGGGCGATAGTTCTGGGAGCGTTGAAGAATGTGTGGAAGTCGAGAACGTTATCTTGGAAAGCAAAAATGCGTATGTTTGAAGGAATAGTGGTTCCAACAATGTTATATGGTTGCGAGGCGTGGGCTATGGATAGAGTTGTGCAGAGGAGGGTGGATGTGCTGGAAATGAGATGTTTGAGGACAATATATGTTGTGAGATGGTTTGATCGAGTAAGTAATAATAGGGTAAGAGAGATGTGTGGTAATAAAAAGAGTGTGGTTGAGAGAGCAGAAGAGGGTGTTTTGAAATGGTTTGGTCACATGGAGAGAATGAGTGAGGAAAGATTGACCAAGAAGATATATGTGTCAGAGATGGGGGGAACGAGGAGAAGTGGGAGACCAAATTGGAGGTGGAAAGAGGGAGTGAAAAAGATTTTGAGTGATCGGGGCCTGAACATGCAGGAGGGTGAAAGGCGTGCAAGGAATAGAGTGAATTGGAACGATGTGGTATATCGGGGTCGACGTGCTGTCAGTGGATTGAACCAGGGCATATGAAGCGTCTGGGGTTAACCATGGAAAGTTCTGTGGGGCCTGGATGTGGAAAGGGAGCTGTGGTTTCGGTGCATTATTACATGACAGCTAGAGAATGAGAGTGAAGGAATGTGGCCTTTGTTGTCTTTTCCTAGAACTACCTCGCGCGCATGAGGGGGGAGGGGGTTGTTATTTCATGTGTGGCGGGGTGGCGTTTGGGAATGAATAAAGGCACACAGTATGAATTACGTACATGTGTATATATGTATATGTCTGTATGTGTATATATATGTATACATTGAGATGTATAGGTATGCATATTTGCGTGTGTGGACGTGTATGTATATACATGTGTATGTGGGTGGGTTGGGCCATTTCTTTCGTCCGCTTCCTTGCGCTACCTCGCTAACGCGGAAGACACCGACAAAGGAAAATATATATATATATATATATATATATATATATATATATATATATATATATATATATATATATATATATATATATATATATATATATATATATATATATTTTTATTTTTTTTTTTTTTTTTATACTTTGTCGCTGTCTCCCGCGTTTGCGAGGTAGCGCAAGGAAACAGACGAAAGAAATGGCCCAACCCCCCCCATACACATGTATATACATACGTCCACACACGCAAATATACATACCTACACAGCTTTCCATGGTTTACCCCAGACGCTTCACATGCCTTGATTCAATCCACTGACAGCACGTCAACCCCGGCATACCACATCGCTCCAATTCACTCTATTCCTTGCCCTCCTTTCACCCTCCTGCATGTTTAGGCCCCGATCACACAAAATCTTTTTCACTACATCTTTCCACCTCCAATTTGGTCTCCCTTTTCTCCTCGTTCCCTCCACCTCCGACACATATATCCTCTTGGTCAATCTTTCCTCACTCATTCTCTCCATGTGCCCAAACCACTTCAAAACACCCTCTTCTGCTCTCTCAACCACGCTCTTTTTATTTCCACACATCTCTCTTACCCTTACGTTACTCACTCGATCAAACCACCTCACACCACACATTGTCCTCAAACATCTCATTTCCAGCACATCCATCCTCCTGCGCACAACTCTATCCATAGCCCACGCCTCGCAACCATACAACATTGTTGGAGCCACTATTCCTTCAAACATACCCATTTTTGCTTTCCGAGATAATGTTCTCGACTTCCACACATTCTTCAAGGCCCCCAGAATTTTCGCCCCCTCCCCCACCCTATGATCCACTTCCGCTTCCATGGTTCCATCCGCTGCCAGATCCACTCCCAGATATCTAAAACACTTCACTTCCTCCAGTTTTTCTCCATTCAAACTCACCTCCCAATTGACTTGACCCTCAACCCTACTGTACCTAATAACCTTGCTCTTATTCACATTTACTCTTAACTTTCTTCTTCCACACACTTTACCAAACTCAGTCACCAGCTTCTGCAGTTTCTCACATGAATCAGCCACCAGCGCTGTATCATCAGCGGACAACAACTGACTCACTTCCCAAGCTCTCTCATCCCCAACAGACTTCATACTTGCCCCTCTTTCCAAAACTCTTGCATTTACCTCCCTAACAACCCCATCCATAAACAAATCAAACAACCATGGAGACATCACACACCCCTGCCGCAAACCTACATTCACTGAGAACCAATCACTTTCCTCTCTTCCTACACGTACACATGCCTTACATCCTCGATAAAAACTTCTTTTCACTGCTTCTAACAACTTTCCTCCCACACCATATATTCTTAATACCTTCCACAGAGCATCTCTATCAACTCTATCATATACCTTCTCCAGATCCATAAATGCTACATACAAATCCATTTGCTTTTCTAAGTATTTCTCACATACATTCTTCAAAGCAAACACCTGATCCACACATCCTCTACCACTTCTGAAACCACACTGCTCTTCCCCAATCTGATGCTCTGTACATGCCTTCACCCTCTCAATCAATACCCTCCCATATAATTTACCAGGAATACTCAACAAACTTATACCTCTGTAATTTGAGCATTCACTCTTATCCCCTTTGCATTTGTACAATGGCACTATGCACGCATTCCGCCAATCCTCAGGCACCTCACCATGAGTCATACATACATTAAATAACCTTACCAACCAGTCAACAATACAGTCACCCCCTTTTTTAATAAATTCCACTGCAATACCATCCAAACCTGCTGCCTTGCCGGCTTTCATCTTCCGCAAAGCTTTCACTACCTCTTCTCTGTTTACCAAATCATTTTCCCTAACCCTCTCACTTTGCACACCACCTCGACCAAAACACCCTATATCTGCCACTCTATCATCAAACACATTCAACAAACCTTCAAAATACTCACTCCATCTCCTTCTCACATCACCACTACTTGTTATCACCTCCCCATTTGCGCCCTTCACTGAAGTTCCCATTTGCTCCCTTGTCTTACGCACTTTATTTACCTCCTTCCAGAACATCTTTTTATTCTCCCTAAAATTTAATGATACTCTCTCACCCCAACTCTCATTTGCCCTTTTTTTCACCTCTTGCACCTTTCTCTTGACCTCCTGTCTCTTTCTTTTATACATCTCCCACTCAATTGCATTTTTTCCCTGCAAAAATCGTCCAAATGCCTCTCTCTTCTCTTTCACTAATGTGTGTGTGTGTGTGTGTGTGTGTGTGTGTGTGTGTGTATTCCCTGGTTCTGACATGTGTTGTATTAGTTTTCACTAACATTTGTCTTTAAGTTCCATGAATTCATTGTTACGTTTTACCAAGCCACTGCAGCACGACAGCTCCTCATGTATAATACGAAGTTGTTATATTACATCCATAAAGGAAGATTGATTAAAGAAATAATATATGTTATCTTCCTCATTTTTTAGCTCGAAAATCAAAGGCAAAGCTAGATTAAGAATGAAAAGAGATTCTTAGAAATCGAGTCAAAAAAGAAGAATCACAAACCCTTTTATAACCTTCTATCCAGAGTCTTCAACTCTGGTACCAAACTAGATATTAGAACTCAGTGTTATAAGCACTTATCATATCAGACTATGCACTGAGGTGAACTATGTACGTGTTTGTTCCACAGACTATGCCCTGAGATGGGAGCTAAAAAAAAACAGATCAAAAGGAGGTTATTGTAAGAATTGATACATATAAACACACCATCACCTCCTTCATATTGAACAAAAGTATATATACCTATTTTTTGCGACTGTTGAAGCTATTTTGATAAACTGCTGAAGAAAACAATACTTCTCTTCCTGCAGTGGGCATCGGTGCGCAGTGTTATAAGCGTTTATTATCGGTGTTCAGTGGAGCTCAAAATTAAGACGATGAATATGTATCTTGCCACACAGACAACTTAGAGATACGACTTTAACAAGGGCAGAATAAATGCTTGATACGATGAGGCCAGTGTTGGAGAGAGGTGTGTCTGTTTTCCGATCGTAACGTAAGTATTGAACACGTGCCACCTAATCTGTTTCGAGCTGAGGCAGGGGATAGACTGGGCTCCTTGGAAGCAAGAGGTTCGTTGATAAAAGACTCTGCTTCTCGTTATAGAGTCTCGAGGTGTAGTACCATTCAGGTGGATTCTGATGTCACCTGTGTATACACATAGACACACACACACACACACACACACACACACACACATATATATATATATATATATATATATATATATATATATATATATATATATATATATATATATATATATATATATATATATATATATATATATATATATATATATATATATCATTCAGGGAATAATTGGTATACATGGGGTGTTCAGTGTTGTAAATGGAAATAGTGGAGAGCTTTGTACATTTTTGTGCTGAAAAAGGACTGGTGATTAGGAATATCTAGTTTAAAAAGAGACATATACATAAGTATACGTATGTAAGTGGGAGAGATGGCCAGAAAGCGTTATTGGATTACGTGTTAATTGATAGGCGCACGAAAGAGAAACTTTTGGATGTTAATGTGCTGAGAGGTGCAACTGGAGGGATGTCTGATCATTATCTTGTGGAGGCGAAGGTGAAGATTTGTAGACGTTTTCAGAAAAGAAGAGAGAATGTTGGGGTGACGAGAGTGGTGAGAGTAAGTGAGCTTGGGAAGGAGACTTGTGGGAGGAAGTATCAGGAGAGACTGAGTACAGAATGGAAAAAGGTGAGAACAAAGGAGGTAAGGGGAGTGGGGGAGGAATGTGATGTATTTAGGGAAGCAGTGATGGCTTGCGCGAAAGATGCTTGTGGCATGAGAAGCGTAGGAGGTGGGCAGATTAGAAAGGGTGGTGGGTGGTGGGATGAAGAGGTGAAATTGTTAGTGAAAGAGAAGAGAGAGGCATCTGAACGATTTTTGCAGGGAAATAATGCAAATGAGTGGGAGATATATAAAAAAGAGGCAGGAGGTCAAGAGAAAGGTGCAAGAGGTGAAAAAGAGGGCAAATGAGAGTTGGGGTGAGAGAGTACCATTAGATTTAAGGGAGAATAAAAATATTTTTTGGAAGGAGGTAAATAAAGTGCGCAAGACAAGGGAACAAATGGGAACTTCAGTGAACGGGGCTAACGGGGAGGTGATAAAGTAGTGGTGATGTGAGAAGGAGATAGAGTGAGTATTTTAAAGGTTTGTTGAATGTGTTTGGTGATAGAGTGGCATATATAGGGTGTTTTGGTTGAAGTGGTGTGCAAAGTGAGAGGGTTAGGGAAAATGACTTGGTAAACAGAGAAGAGGTAGTAAAAGCTTTGCGAAAGTTGAAAGCCGGCAAGGCTGCGGGTTTGGATGGTATTGCAGTGGAATTTATTAAAAAAGGGGGTGACTGTATTGTTGATTAGTTGGTAAGGTTATTTAATGTATGTATGACTCATGGTGAGGTGCCTGAGGATTGGCGGAATGCGTGCATAGGAAGGAGGAAAGTGATTGGTTCTCAGTGAATGTAGGTTTGCGGCAGGGGTGTGTGATGTCTCCATGGTTGTTTAATTTGTTTATGGATGGGGTTGTTAGGGAGGTGAATGCAAGAGTTTTGGAAAGAGGGGCAAGTATGAAGTCTGTTGGGGATGAGAGAGCTTGGGAAGTGAGTCAGTTGTTGTTCGCTGATGATACAGCGCTGGTGGCTGATTCATGTGAGAAACTGCAGAAGCTGGTGACTGAGTTTGGTAAAGTGTGTGAAAGAAGAAAGTTAAGAGTAAATGTGAATAAGAGCAAGGTTATTAGGTACAGTAGGGTTGGGGGTCAAGTCAATTGGGAGGTGTGTTTGAATGGAGAAAAACTGGAGGAAGTGAAGTGTTTTAGATATCTGGGAGTGGATCTGGCAGCGGATGGAACCATGGAAGCGGAAGTGGATCATAGGGTGGGGGAGGGGGCGAAAGTTCTGGGAGCCTTGAAGAATGTGTGGAAGTCGAGAACATTATCTCGGAAAGCAAAAATGGGTATGTTTGAAGGAATAGTGGTTCCAACAATGTTGTATGGTTGCGAGGCGTGGGCTATGGATAGAGTTGTGCGCAGGAGGATGGATATGCTGGAAATGAGATGTTTGAGGACAATGTGTGGTGTGAGGTGGTTTGATCGAGTAAGTAACGTAAGGGTAAGAGAGATGTGTGGAAATAAAAAGAGCGTGGTTGAGAGAGCAGAAGAGGGTGTTTTGAAATGGTTCGGGCACATGGAGAGAATGAGTGAGGAAAGATTGACCAAGAGAATATATGTGTCGGAGGTGGAGGGAACGAGTAGAAGAGGGAGACCAAATTGGAGGTGGAAAGATGGAGTGAAAAAGATTTTGTGTGATCGGGGCCTGAACATGCAGGAGGGTGAAAGGAGGGCAAGGAATAGAGTGAATTGGAGCGATGTGGTATACCGGGGTTGATGTGCTGTCAGTGGAGTGAATCAGGGCATGTGAAGCGACTGGGGTAAACCATGGAAAGCTGTGTAGGTATATATATTTGCGTGTGTGGACGTATGTATATACATGTGTATGGGGGTGGGTTGGGCCGTTTCTTTCGTCTGTTTCCTTGCGCTACCTCGCAAACGCGGGAGACAGCGACAAAGCAAAAAAAAAAAAAAAAAAAGATTCATGGCGAGGTGCCTGAGGATTAGCGGAATGCTTGCATAGTGCCATTGTACAAAAGGCAAAGGGGACAAAGGTGAGTGCTCAGATTACAGAGGTATAAGTTTGTTGAGTATTCCTGGGAAATTATATGGGAGGGTATTGATTGAGAGGGTGGAGGCATGTACAGATCATCAGATTGGGAAAGAGCAGTGTGGCTTCAGAAGTGGTAGAGGATGTGTGGATCAGGTGTTTGCTTTGAAGAATGTATGTGAGAAATACTTAGAAAAGCAAATGGATTTGTATGTAGCATTTATGGATCTGGAGAAGGCATATGATAGAGTTGATAGAGATGCTCTGTGGAAGGTATTAAGAATATATGGCGTGGGAGGCAAGTTGTTAGAAGCAGTGAAAAGTTTTTATCGAGGATGTAAGGCATGTGTACGTGTAGGAAGAGAGGAAAGTGATTGGTTCTCAGTGAATTTAGGTTTGCGGCAGGGGTGTGTGATGTCTCCATGGTTGTTTAATTTGTATATGAATGGGGTTTTTAGGGAGGTGAATGCAAGAGTTTTGGGAAGGGGGGCAAGCATGCAGTCTGTTGGTGATGAGAGAGCTTGGGAAGTGAGTCAGTTGTTGTTCGCTGATGATACAGCACTGGTGGCTGATTCATGTGAGAAACTGCAGAAGCAGGTGACAGAGTTTGGTAAAGTGTGTGAAGGAAGAAAGTTGAGAGTAAATGTGAATAAGAGCAAGGTTATTAGGTACAGTAGGGTTGAGGGTCAAGTCAATTCGGAGGTAAGTTTGAATGGAGAAAAACTGGAGGTAGTGAAGTGTTTTAGATATCTGGGAGTGGATTTGGCAGCGGATGGAACCATGGAAGCGGAAGTGAGTCATACGGTGGGGGAGGGGGCAAAAGTTTTGTGAGCGTTGAAGAATGTGTTGAAGTCGTCAACTTTATCTCTGAAAGCAAAAATGGGTATGTTTGAAGGAATAGTGGTTCCAACAATGTTGTATGGTTGCGAGGCGTGGGCTATGGGTAGAGTTGTGCGCAGGAGGGTGGATATGCTGGAAATGAGATTTTTGAGGACAATATATGGTGTGAGGTGGTTTGATCGAGTAAGTAATAATAGCGTAAGAGAGATGTGCGGTAACAAAAAGAGTGTGGTTGAGAGAGCAGAAGAGGGTGTTTTGAAATGGTTTGGTCACTTGGAGGTGGAAGGATGGAGTGAAAAAGATTTTGAGTGATCGGGGCCTGAACATGCAGGAAGGTGAAAGGCAGGCAATGAATAGAGTGAATTGGAACGATGTGGTATGCCGGGGTCGACGTGCTGTCAATGGATTGAATATGGTTATGTGAAGCGTCTGGAGTAAACCATGGAAAGTTCTGTGGGACCTGGATGTGGAAAGGGAGCTGTGGTATCGGGCATTATTGCATGACAGCTAGAGACTGAGTGTGAACGAATGGGGACATTGTTGTCTTTTCCTAGCGCTACCTCGCACACATGAGGGGGGAAGGGGATGTTATTCCATGTGTGGCGAGGTGGCGATAGGAATGAATAAAGGCAAACAGTGTGAATTGTGTGCATGTGTATATATGTTTGTGTCTGTGTGTGTATATATATGTGTACATTGAAATGTATAGGTATGTATATTTGCGTGTGTGGACGTGTATGTATGTACATGTGTATGGGGGTGGGTTGGGCCATTTCTTTCGTCTGTTTCCTTGCGCTACCTCGCAAACGCGGGAGACAGCGACAAAGCAAAATAAATAAATAGATAAATATAAATATATATATATATATATATATATATATATATATATATATATATATATATATATATATATATATATATATATATATATATATATATATATATATATACATATATATATATATATATATATATATATATATATATATATATATATATATATATATATATATATATATATATATATATATATATACACATATATATATATATTATCCCTGAGGATAGGGGAGAAAGAATACTTTCCACGTATTCCCTGCGTGTCGTAGAAAGCGACGAAAAGAGGAGGGAGCGGGGGGCTGTAAATCCTCCCCTCTCATTATTTTTTTTTTTTCAAAAGAAGTAACAGAGAAGGGGGCCAGGTGAGGATATTCCCTCAAACCCCCAGTTCTCTGTTCTTAATGCTACCTCGCTAACGCGGGAAATGGCGAATAGTTTGAAAGAAAAGATATATATGGTTCTCAGTGAATGTAGGTTTGCGGCAGGGGTGTGTGATGTCTCCATGGTTGTTTAATTTGTTTATGGATGGGGTTGTTAGGGAGGTAAATGCAAGAGTCCTGGAAAGAGGGGCAAGAATGAAGTCTGTTGGGGATGAGAGAGCTTGGGAAGTGAGTCAGTTGTTGTTCGCTGATGATACAGCGCTGGTGGCTGATTCATGTGAGAAACTGCAGAAGCTGGTGACTGAGTTTGGTAAAGTGTGTGGAAGAAGAAAGTTAAGAGTAAATGTGAATAAGAGCAAGGTTATTAGGTACAGTAGGGTTGAGGGTCAAGTCAATTGGGAGGTGAGTTTGAATGGAGAAAAACTGGAGGAAGTGAAGTGTTTTAGATATCTGGGAGTGGATCTGTCAGCGGATGGAACCATGGAAGCGGAAGTGGATCATAGGGTGGGGGAGGGGGCGAAAATTTTGGGAGCCTTGAAAAATGTGTGGAAGTCGAGAACATTATCTCGGAAAGCAAAAATGGGTATGTTTGAAGGAATAGTGGTTCCAACAATGTTGTATGGTTGCGAGGCGTGGGCTATGGATAGAGTTGTGCGCAGGAGGATGGATGTGCTGGAAATGAGATGTTTGAGGACAATGTGTGGTGTGAGGTGGTTTGATCGAGTAAGTAACGTAAGGGTAAGAGAGATGTGTGGAAATAAAAAGAGCGTGGTTGAGAGAGCAGAAGAGGGTGTTTTGAAATGGTTTGGGCACATGGAGAGAATGAGTGAGGAAAGATTGACCAAGAGGATATATGTGTCGGAGGTGGAGGGAACGAGGAGAAGAGGGAGACCAAATTGGAGGTGGAAAGATGGAGTGAAAAAGATTTTGTGTGATCGGGGCCTGAACATGCAGGAGGGTGAAAGGAGGGCAAGGACTAGAGTGAATTGGAGCGATGTGGTATACAGGGGTTGACGTGCTGTCAGTGGATTGAATCAAGGCATGTGAAGCGTCTGGGGTAAACCATGGAAAGCTGTGTAGGTATGTATATTTGCGTGTGTGGACGTGTGTATGTACGTGTGTATGGGGGTTGGGCCATTTCTTTCGTCTGTTTCCTCGCGCTACCTCGCAAACGCGGGAGACAGCGACAAAGTATAAAAAAAAAAAAAAAAAAAAAAAAAAAAAATATATATATATATATATATATATATATATATATATATATATATATGTATATGTGTGTGTGTGTGTGTGTGTATGTGGTGCAGGACAAGTCAGGGAAGTCGGAGATATGAGCAGCAGATGTGTCTGCAGCTTTCTTCTGGGGCGTCACAATCAAGCGAAGTCCTGCGACGTGGCTTCTATTGGTGGGGTAAGTGTTCATGACTCCCGCTGGTGGAACAGGTGTTCATGGCTCCCTCTGGTGGAACAGGTGTTCATGACTCCCGCTGGTAGAACAGGTGTTCATGACTCCCGCTGGTGGAACAGGTGTTCATGACTCCCGCTGGTGGAACTGGTACTCCTGAAGCCAACGAGTGGAACAGGAGTTCACGTCTGCTCCTGGTGGAACGGATGCACATAAAACCAACTGGTGGAACAGGAGGAATTCATGCCTGCTACTAGTGGAACGGGGGGGTGTTCATGACTCTCCCATAAAGCCTGATGTTTATCACGGCCCCCAGAGACTAAACCACTTCACAGCCCTACTAACAAGCAGCCAGTGAGAGGAAATCACTCCACCGCAATCATTTGTTGGCCTTAGATGAATATTACCACGGCTCTGATGCTCAGGCCCACATCCCCAAAGACCAGGCGACCCACCGCGTGGAGTGTTTCCACTGGCCGAGCCTCGTTCATAAAGACCACTAAAAGGCTGGAAATAATAGTCGTAAAAGGAATGATTACGTATTCTAATAACCAGTTGTAGAAATGCAATTGTACGCACGGTAAGTATTTATTGCTGTAAAATGCCTGCCTCCTCCGGGGCAATTGGGCTCATTAACAGCACACGGGTCTGTTGATCAGCATTTCATAACAGCACAAAGACCTCAGTGCTCATTAACAGCGCACACACCTGCAGACCTGTAGTATTATTTGTAGGACACAGTATTCGCTCACAGAACACAGATCCGATGACAGGACGCAGCGTTTCAGTGTTCCCTTGCTCATGAAGAACACGCATGAAGAACACGCATATCAGTTCACCAGTGTTCGTGTAAAATCTCCATCGTCCTTTGTTTGCAGAACACAGACCCATTCATCAGTGCTTTCTAAAGCAGACAGACTTTTTTTTCATAAGCTTCCATTCACAGCACACAAAGATGTTCAACAGTGTTCGTTGATAGCATACAGACTTGTTCATCAGTGTTCACCAGCAGCAAACAGCTCTGGTCAGTAATATACTCCAACAGTAGACAAACCTATTCATCAGTGTTCATTAACATCATACGGCCCTGTTCACCATTGTTCATAAACTGCACACAAGCCTGTTTATTAGTGTGCATTTACATTTACAAAGTCCTGTTCACCAGTGTTCATTAAGAGCAATCAGACCCGTTCAACATTACTCAACAAGAGCATACAAACTGCACATACACACACACACACACACACACACACACACACACACACACACACAGCTTAGTTCAACGATGTTCTTTATAACATGACACACAGGTCTCTTTACCAGCATTTCTTTCACGGCGCACAGACCGGCGCAGCAGTGTTTGTGACCAACACCCTGACACTGAGTCCAATTTATGGAAATGACGTGGATAAAGCAGCTGCTCCTGCAGGGACTCTGAGAAATGTCTGACTTAGGCGATGGATGAATAATACAAAGAGATATATGTTGGTCCCTACTGCAGCGGTGAGGCAGGGGAGGAACATAAGGAGAGTAGGAACAGAAGGTGTTGCTTGCGTGCCGTAGCCCAGTGGGATGTGTGATTTACAGAGGTCTTGTCCAACAAACAACGTCCCAGTGCTAAAAACGACACATTCATTCCGCTTTGAAAACCGTTCTGATTTCTTTTGGGTAAGATTTCATTAACTGAATGATCCTGCTGTAGAGGTCTGGATCTTCTCTTTTTGGTTCATTCGTGTGAATATTACATTATATATATATATATATATTTATATTCATATATCTATACAAACGATATTTGATACCATAAATTAGAAATCTATATTGATAACGTGGTTTCATATCCTATCAATCCGATACCTGAGATTTCTGTAATGAGATAAGCAGTGGACTGGCGAGACGATAATGTCACATGACAATTACTTGAATCGGGACCAGGAATTTGATTTTTAAGAGCAGTGCTTTAGATACGCCGGGATAATCTCTGTTCTCTTACTGTGAGAGAGCGAATTGTGAACCTGATAAGAAAGATATGCAACATCCAGGGGCTACCGAGATAATTGCTCTATCTACAGACTTCTTTGAGAGAGAAGAAAAACATGGATTCCAGTTCCACTCTGAGCAATATACCAGCTCTTTACAGCAGTGTAAGAGTTGATTATTGCCGAATGCTGAAGACATCGGTGTTGTTCTCCTTAGTCAACAGCTAAGTTACCTCAATAAAGTTTACATGTGATTGGACAATCACATGTTTACCAAATGGCGTCCTAGCTTCGTCTCTTCGATGTATATATTTCTCTCTTGTGTCTCCCCTGATGATGTGATTATTACACGAAAGTGCACTAGGGAACTTTTCGTGTTTCATTTTCCCCGTGGACTCATAGGAATATCTTGATCACGCGCAAAATTGTGATCCTTTCCAATATATATATATATATATATATATATATATATATATATATATATATATATATATATATATATATATATATATATATATATATATATATATATATATATACATATTCTGAGTAAAGAATGGAAAAAGGACGTAAGAGGAGTAGGAGAGGAATGGGATGTATTTAGGGAAGCAGTGATGGCTTGCGCAAAAGATGCTTGTGGCATGAGAAGCCTGGGAGGTGGGCAGACTAGAAAGGGTAGTGAGTGGTGGGATGAAGAAGTAAGATTATTAGTGAAAGAAAAGAGAGGCATTTGGACGATTTTTGCAGGGAAATAATGCAAATGACTGGGAGCTGTATAAAAGAAAGAGGCACGACGTAAGAGGTGAAAAAGGGGGCAAATGAGAGTTGGGGTGAGAGAGTATCATTAAATTTTAGGGATGATAAAAAGATGTTTTGGAAGAAGATAAATAAAGTGCGCAAAACAAGGGAACAAATGTGAGTATCAGTGAAGGGGGCTAATGGGGAGGTGATAACAAGTAGTGGTGATGTGAGAAGGAGATGAAGTGGGTATTTTCAAGGTTTGTTGAATGGGTTTGATGATAGAGTGGCAGATATAGGGTGTTTTGGTCGAAGTGGTGTGCAAAGTGAGATGGTTAAGGAGAATGATTTGGTAAACTGAGAAGAGGTAGTAAAAGCTTTGTGGAAGTGAAAGCCGGCAAGGCAGCAGGTTTGGATGGTATTGCAGTGGAATTTATTAAAAAAGGGGGTGACTGTACTGTTCTCTGGTTGGTAAGGATATTAAATGTATGTATAACTCATGGTGAGGTGCCTGAGGATTGGCGGAATGTTTGCTTAGTGCCATTGTACAAAGGCAAAGGGGATAAAAGTGAGTGCTCAAATTACAGAGGTATAAGCTTGTTGAGTATTCCGGGGAAATTATATGGGACGGTATTGATTGAGAGGGTAAAGGGATGTACAGAGCATCAGATTGGGGAAGAGAAGTGTGGTTTCAGAAGTGGTAGTGGATGTGTGGATCAGGTGTTTGCTTTGAAGAACGTGTGTGAGAACTACTTAGAAAAAACAGATGGATTTGTATGGAGCTTTCATGGATCTGGAGAAGGCATATGAGAGAGTTGATAGAGATGCTCTGTGGAAGGTACTGAAAATATATGGTGTGAGAGGCAAGTTGTTAGAAACAGCGAAAAGTTTTTATCGAGGATGTAAGGCGTGTGTACGAGTAGGAAGAGAGGAAAGTGATTTGTTCTCAGTGAATGTTGGTCTGCGGCAGGGGTGTATGATGTCTCCATAGTTGTTTAATTTGTTTATGGATGGGGTTGTTATGGAGGTGAATGCAAGAGTTTTGCAAAGAGGGGTGAGTATGCAGTCCGTTGTGGATGAGAGAGCTTGGGAAGTGAGTCAGTTGTTGTTCGCTGATGATACAGCGCTGGTCGCTGATTCAGATGAGAAACTGCAGAAGCTGGTGACTGAGCTTGGTAAAGTGTGTGAAAAAAGAAAGCTGAGAGTAAATGTGAGTAAGAGCAAGGTTATTAGGTACAGTAGAGTTGAGTGACAAGTCAATTGGAAGGTAAGTTCGAATGGAAAAAAAAATGGAGGAAGTAAAGTGTTTTAGATATCTGGGAGTGGATTTGGCAGCAGAAGGAACCATGGAAGCGGAAGTGAGTCAATGGGTGAGGGAGGGGGCGAAAGTTCTGGGAGCTTTGAAAAATGTGTGGAAGTCGAGAACGTTATCTGGGAAAGGAAAAATGGGTATGTTTGAAGGAATTGTGTCTCCAACAATGTTATATGGTTGCGAGGCGTGGGCCATAGATAGATTTGTGCGGTGGAGGGTGGGTGTACTGGAAATGAGATGTTTAAGAACAATAAGTGGTAAGATTGTTTGATCGAGTAAGTAATGAAAGTTTAAGAGAGGTGTGTGGTAATAAAAAAGCGTGGTTGAGAGAGCAGAAGAGGGTGTTTTGAAATGATTTGATCAAATGGAAAGATTGAGTAAGGAAAGATTGACCAAGAGGATATATGTGTCAGAGGTGGAGGGACGAGGAGAAGTGGGAGACCAAATTGGAAATGGAAAGATGGAGTGAAAGAGATTTTGATTGATCGGGGCCTGAACATGCAGGAGGGTGAAAGGCGTGCAAGGAATAGTGTAAATTGGAACGATGTGGTATACCGGGGTCGACGTGCTGTCAATGAATTGAACCAGGGCATGTGAAGCGTCTGGGGTAAACTATGGAAAGTTTTGTGGAGCCTGGATGTGGAAAGGGAGCTGTGGTTTCGGTGCATTATACATGACAGCTAGAGAGTGAGTGTGAAAGAATGTGGCCTTTGTTGTCTTTTCCTCGCGCTACCTCGCACACATGCGGGAGGAGGGGGTTGTCATTTCATGTGTGGCGGGGTGGCGATGGGAATGAATAAGGGCAGACAGTATGGATTATGTACGTGCGGATATATGTATATGTCTGTGTGTATATATATGTATACGTTGAAATGTATAGGCATGTATATGTGCGTGTGTGGACGTGTATGTATATACATGTGTATGTGGGAGGGTTGGGCCATTCTTTCGCCTGTTTCCTTGCGCAACTTCGCTAACTCGTGAGACAGCGACAAAGTATAATAAAAAGAAAAAGATATATATATATATATATATATATATATATATATATATATATATATATATATATATATATATATATATATATATATATATATATATATATATATGTATATATATATATATATATATATATATATATATATATATATATATATATATATATACTTCTACTTAGCTCAACAAGATGAAGTAAATCAACCCCTAATCACATCACTGTTTCTCATAGCGCGCCGCATTTGCAGCCCAGAATTTCTTAATGGTTGAAAATCAGCAAAAATTATGGAACTGCATGATTCTTAAAGCACTTCAAGACCTTAACTGACTAATCTTTGATAGCGATAGAAAGTTTTTTTTTCAACTCAAGAGGCAAGGAACCTATATTACACTAGAAGCCATCTGGTACTAGCTCAACACAGTTACCTAGGACTGCTCCGAATATGTAGGGAATCTGATGTCAATATTACATGTAAGAAGAAAAATACAGCGAGAAACTTGTTTACAAATACTCGGGTAAAAATTCAAATGGTCCTTTCACCCAATGACACGAAAGGAATGTAGTAAAGTTTACATGAGACGAAGAGGAAAAGAAATGAATTTAGAGATAAAGCGGCATCAGGTCAGAACTGATGCTCTGTTTCAGCCTATGCGAGATTTCGGCCACACTCTTGGCTGACACAATGCTCAGAATCCTGTATCTTGTCTTTTGATTATGAAAATAAATATCGTAGAATCAATCATATTTCAACACAGCTTCATCAATGATCTCAACATAAACCTAGGTATGTATAGATAAAATCCTCCCATAAGCAAAATGATTAGGTACATGTACAAGTTTGTGAGATGATTCATGACATGACACTCGCCCTTATTTATGGGATGGTTAGGGAGGTAAATATAAAAGTCTTGGAGAGAGCGACAAGTATGCAGTCTGTAGGGGATGAGAGGGCTTGAGAAGTGAGTAAGTTGTTGTTTGCTGATGATAGCACTGGTGGCAGATTCGAGTGAGTAACCGCAGAATTTGATAACCGAGTTTGAATGAGTGTGGTAAAGGAGTTAGTTGAGAGTAAATGTGAATAATTGCCAGGTTATTAGTTTTAGCTGAGTTGATAGACAGATTAGTTTGGGTGTGAGTTTGAATGGAGAGAAACTAGATGAAATGAAATCTATTAGGTACCTGGGAGTGGACAGAGGACATAACAGCGAATAGAACCATTGATGCGGAAGTGTCATAGGGTGCGTAAAGGGGCAAAGATTCGGAAAATGTTGAAAAGTGTGAGAAAAGAGAGATGGCTATATGGAAAGGCGGAAATGGGTAGGTTTGAATGAATATTAATCCCATATGGGTGAGAGGCACGGGCTATAGATAAGGCAGTGTGGAGGAGGTTGGATGCGTTGGAAATTAAATGTTTGCGGACAGTATGTAATGTGAAGTCGTTTGGTCAAGTAAATAGTGAATGGGTAAGTGAGAGGTCAGGTGATAAGAAGAGTTTTGATTATGAAGACGTTGTGCTGAAATGGGTTGGACACATTGAGTGAATGAGCGAGGAAAGGTTGACAGAGAGGAGATATGTGCCAGAAGTGGAGGGAACAAGAAGAACGGGGAAACAAAATTGGAGATGAAAGGAAGGAGTGAAAAAGATTTTGGGCGATATGGGCTTGAACATAAACGAGGGTGAAAGGCGTGCACAAGATGGAGTGAATTGGAACGGGGTGATATACAGGGGTCGATGTGCCGTCAGTGAACTAAGAGGGGATGTGAAGTATCTGGAGTAAACCATGAAAAGGTCTGTTAGGACTAGTTGCGCATAAATAACTATGGTTTCGGTGTACTACACATAACAGCTAGAAAATGGATGTGAGCGGATGCGGCCTTTCTTTGTCTGTTCCTGGCGCTACCTCACTCACTCAGGAAACGGCGATCGATTATAAGAAATTGTAAAGATAGGTAGATAGATAGATGAACTGGAAGATAAACGGGACAAGGGCTGTGATTTAGAGGATGGCATTTCGGATAACCTGACACGATGCATAGAGAACAACATATCATGCGGTGTTAAACAGCATAGTGATATCTGGAAATCCTTGGAGGTCACCGCCTCGAAACTGAATCACTTCATATAAGTTTAATCAAATTTCCATGAGTCAGCAACACATAATCTCTACTGTTATCACGAATTTTATTAAATCTTTGTGTAGTTCTAATTATTCACATCATCAAGATATGAGAATCTCATTTTCAAGTCCTGACAAAAATATATATATCTTGAGACATCATCTTTAAGACTGTCAGGTTGACGATATGAAGATTATAACAATGGTCGAATGTAAGGCAAGTGAGTGTAGGTTAAGTACGAGTTTAATATATGACAGTGGCTGTCGGCCTAAGATCATCCTGAGCAACGTGTTGTGTGAGCGCACTGCATCAGTGTATTAGTGTTGGCAAATTGCTGTTCATTATGATTACAACAATCTTAATTACTCTAATGGGGTAAATATTTACAGAAAAAAAAAGAGATGTATCCGTCATTGCATCTCAAATTGATATCTGACCAATTTTTTGTTTCCCGTGTATAATTTCATGTCATTATAACGACGGATAATCTTAACCCTGGGTCTTTCTGGGCTGTGGCCGTGGATAATTGGATTCAGGAAGCTCCGTTTAATTGTTTCTCTTCTCTCGGGGTTTCGTTTATATACGTTTAGTGTGCTTGAGCGTACAAGCAAATTATATGAGGCAATAAAAGTATATTTGTACGATGAGTTCTCGCGCAAAGTCGTCCCGGTAAATCCCTTTGTCTTCTTCTAATTCGTTGGGACAAATCCCTTAGTCCTCTCGTAAATCCCTTAGATTAAGATAGGCATTCTCAGTCCTCTCATAGTTCGACAGTCTTGGATAGCTAACCACCTCCCTCTACCCGTGTCTACTTCTCACATAATCCGGTGAGTTAAGGTAGCCCCCTGAAACAACTCTGCGTTCCATATTACTAAAGCGAGGTTTCCATTAATGTAATTTCCATGTATAATTGGAAATTATGCACTTACTCTCCCATACAATCTATGGAGGGCACCTTGGGTGGGCAATCTGTCTACACTGGGGCTGTACTTCCTCGACTCACAGCGACTGATACCTGCCTTGTGAAGGGTCACAATCACAACCCACAATCCCAGAAGTAATTGACGTGAAGGGAATAGTTGACTTTGCCACCGTCATCAACCCGACGATGCAAAAAAAAAAAAAAAAAAAACATGGGGGAGTGACATACTGACAGTAGGTCTAAAGTAGTAATAAAAATTCCATTTGGAGTGACACCTCGAGGAATATTATAGTCTGGCCTTATTTCAAAACATTTCACAATTCATTAATCTTAGCCTTACCTGATTGACTTGATTCTATTGTATAAGTAGGGATCCAAGATTCACAGGAAACCGAAGCTGTGTGAGGCTCCTGTATGGGTAAGAAACCAAGACTCACACAACGAAAAAGAACCGTATCTGTGTTGTTACGGTATGATTTGGGATCCAATATTTTCACAGGAGACCGTAGCTATGAGTGGTTGCTATATGAGTATGGATCCAAGATTCACAGGAAATCGTATCTCTCTGTTGCTGCTTTATGAATAGGGATCCAAGATTCATAGGAATCGCATATCCGTCTTGCTACAGCATAAGCAGTGAGTCAAGGTTCACAGTTAACCGCATCTCTGTATTGCTACGGTATGAGTAGGGAGCCAAGATTCACAGGAAATCGTCGACCTGTGTGGCTACTGTATGGCTCAGGGGCCAGGAGCAAAGATACACAGAAGACCGTATGTCTGTGTGCTACTGTGTGAGTAGGGATCCTAGATTCACAGGAAACCGTCGCTCTATGTGGCTACCGTATGAGTAGGGATCCAAGATTCACAGGAAACCGTCGCTCTGTGTGGCTACCGTATGAGTAGGGATCCTAGATTCACAGGAAACTGTCTCTCTGTGTGGCTACCGTATGAGTAGGGATCCAAGATTCACAGGAAACCGTCGCTCTATGTGGCTACCGTATGAGTAGGGATCCAAGATTCACAGGAAACCGTCGCCCTGGGTGATTGCATCAAGTGATAACGACAGACGGTCATAACGCCAAATCAGTAAACCTTCATTATCAACACCAACTCTAATTCCCGTTTGCCTCTTCTAAAAAGGAGCCCCCGAAATGTTTATTCATACCTAGTGTAATGGCTTCTTTCCAGCCTTATACGAGAGCAACCTAAGATCCGTTTTCCTCATTCGCATTGCAGGGAATATTACAGGCAGCATAAGTGCCATGTATGGCTGGACACTACTAATCTCGGATCATATGTTAAGTTTGGCCTAATTTTACGACGTACCTGCGTGATCATTTTCTCCGGATGGCTTGTGGTTCATTCAGACCAAATAATATCATTTCTTTTTCTACCAGTCATGACCCATTGTCGTGTAGAGAGAGAGAGAGAGAGAGGGGGGAAAAAAAGAGGAGGGGAGGTGGGGGAAAGGAAGTCTATGAGTATAAACAAAAGCAAATCGAGTTTCTCAGTGTAATTGCATTCACATGTATGATTATAGTTTGGAGAGTGGTTGTATAATGGCTGTATTAGGTAGGCTGTAAATAAACCCTAGTGAAAACAGATGACTAATATTTCTTTTCTTTTTCTTCTCTTTTTTTTTTTCAACCTCGTGTTGGAAGTTTGTCCTGTTATCATTTCCACTTCGTTACATTGCTTACAGTTTATGCCTGAAGTACACGCCTCAAATAGCACTCACAGTTGTTCCCCCTTAATTGTAATGCATTTTAGATGATGCCTATGAATAGTAAACATCATCTGTAACTGCGATCGCATGGGTGGTGCGAGAGGTCTGTATTTACCTAGTTATTCCCACAGTTGAATAATAGTCGTCATACGATTTTCGCAGAGTCTGAGACGCTGGTGATCCAAATGAACCACCTCGCTGGCTTCTGATGCCGTGTGATACAGACGTGGAGTTCCTTGTGGTGGCACAGAATATGCTCTATCTTTTCTTCAGCTACAGACGATGAAACCGAGGTGGTCAGTGATGCAAGTGCACTAAGGCATAGACGGAAGTGTGATGATGTCGATGTGGCTGGATGTGATATTCGAGTGTGTAGGTACGTAAATGTACCAATGGCTCAAGAGGAGAGTGAACAGTCACCAAATCCTTGATGTGTGTGTGTGTGTGTGTGTGTGTGTGTGTGTGTGTGTGTCTGAGTACGTAGCAGAGGAAGTGACACTGGCGGGGTGGGAAGCAACGGGAGGGTTGTATCAGGGGGGAACGCTGGAGGCAGAAAGGTCCTGGTGTTTAGAGATGTTATCTGCCAAGTTTACATGTGTTGTGAGGGGCGTGGCTGCTCCTGGGACATTCATTACCTGTGTTTTCTCGGGATGACACCTGCTGCCACCGCCCACTGCCGCCACCACCGTACCCTCTTGTTTATCATTACACACACACACACGCACACACACACACACACACACACACACACACACACACACACATACACACACACACACACACACACACACACACACACACACACACACACACATATATATATATATATATATATATATATATATATATATATATATATATATATATATATATATACATGTATATATATATATATATATATATATATATATATATATATATATATATATATATATATATATATATATATATATATATATATATATATATATATATATTGGAAAGGATCAGAATTTTGCGCGTGATCAAGATATTCCTATGAGTCCACGGGGAAAATGAAACACGAAAAGTTCCCAAGTGGACTTTCGTGTAATAATCACATCATCAGGGGAGACACAAGAGAGAAATATAACAGTTTGTTGATATACATCAACCAAATGGCGTCCTAGCTTCGTCTCTTTACTGTATATCAACTGACTTATATTTCTCTCTAGTGTCTCCCCTGATGATGTGATTATTACACGAAAGTCCACTTGGGAACTTTTCGTGTTTCATTTTCCCCGTGGACGCATAGGAATATATATATATATATATATATATATATATATATATATATATATATATATATATATATATATATATATATATATATATATATATATATATATATATACATGAACGTGTTGTGTGAGCGCACTGCATCAGTGTATTAGTGTTGGCATGGTCATTGTGATTATAACAATCTTGATTAATTTAATGGGGTAAATATTTACAGAAAAAAAGATGTATCAGTCATGTATCATGTGCAATACACCGAAACCAAAGCTCACCTATCCACATCCAGGCCCCACAGCCCTTTTCATGCTTCTCCCCAGCTGCTTCATATGCTCTAGTTGAATCTGCTGACGGTACTTCGACAGGGCAAATGTTCTTCCGATCTACGAACCCTGAGCCATATACGTACCTTATATCATGCCAGCATGGAAGGCATTATGAATATGTAGCTATTCATATTCTGTAAAAGCAGCTCAGTCATGACAATGCTGTAAGGTAACCATGAATCCACTAAGGATAAGCAATAATGACTTTATTCATCCGAGTAGAGGCAATAGCAGACGTGTGAGGACAGCAATATCACTGGCCTAAGAAGGGTGGGTAGAGGCAGGATTGGAACGGGAGAGTGGGAAGGGTCGTAGAGGGAGTGTCTAGAGGTCACAGGACATGACTGCTTGCCTGTAAAAGTTGCATGTTCCTATGTACACATCTGCTCTGTTTCTATTGAGCTATATGGTATAGAGATTCCTGCATGGACTTCCACAATACACACCTCCTAATAAAGTGTCACCTAACACAATTATTATCGGATGATTGACAGCTGCTGTAATGAACAGCAGATCTTAGCAACACAACGAAATATGACGCTTATTAACACTCATACGTGTAATTTTTTTACGTGTCTAATCGTTATCAATCATATAAAATATACTACCAGATCAAACTGCAAAAACCTGATCGTTATCATTTACATGAAACGTACTACTAGATCTATCTACCATACCACCAGATCTATCTACCATACTATCAGATCTACCTACAAGAACAGTTTGACTGTTATCTTAATGGCCATCTGTTAACAGTTCACGTCACTGTACATGTTCCCCATACAATGTTACCAGCTCGTATAACGTAAACATGCTCGCGAACTCCTGTGGCCGAGTGTATATACGAACAGTTACAATGGTATACAAAGGAATTCAAAAAGCAACAGACCACTGGGTCCATTCGAGGCTGTTTGTGATAAAGAAAGAAATCAAAAACTCACAGATTAGTGTGGTCATCGTTAGAGGGCATACAGATGATTCAAAAAGAATGACTTGCAAATGATCAATGTGACTAAGGGGGGCCAAACAATTTGAGTTGTGGACTTGAATCAAAATGTCTATCGATTCTGTTCTTAAATATATCTATGGTTTTGCTTTCAGCTACCCTGATTGACAAAGTGTTCCATATCTTAACAATCCTGTTGAAGAAAGTGTTCTTCGCTACAATCGAGGTAAGACGTTTGCCCACCAGTTTGTATCTATTACAAAAAATTGAAATCAGAGGAATCAAGACTTACTTGACAAGGGAGAATTAAGCCTTACTTGACTTGGTAGATAAGTCATGTGTACAAAACTGGAGAATAAAAATTACTGATGGGAAATGTAAGTGGATGTGACACTTGTAAGTGTAAGTTCATTTCAACTTTTATCTAATCTTTATTCTATCTTCCTGAATCTATCTTTTATCTGTGAAGCTAGTCAAGGCAGAAGAAGGTCTTGGTGTGTTTCAAGTATTTATTCCGGGATTGGGACGTCACTGGACACCTCCTGTTTGAGGCTACACCATGAGTGAAAAGTCACATTTGACGAGGTCTTATCATCGTCAAATAACTTCAGAATTCAGTGGAGTCAATCCTATTCCATGCTACTGAGTGCTGCGCAGCCTTGGAGCTGAAGGAGCGCTTGCAGATGAGGGTCTTGTTGTAACACCAGGACCATTTCAGAAAGAGGTCCTTGGGTAATTGCGAATGAATTCATCAATACTGGAATATGGATAATGGTATGTGCATGGATGAATATAACCTTATATCTAGGTGGAAACTATAATCAAGTTTTTGCGCTACAATATGAAAGCTGGTAGCTGCTTTGCCCCTAAATCAATGTATATACCTGCTTTTCTTGAATTCATAAAAAGAGCAGTTCATATTTGGTGGTCCCTCAGCATTGTGGTCGCTTGACCTTAAGACAAAAGTGAACCCGGTAGAGAGAAAAAAAAATCAATATAACAAATAAGGTAAGATACTGGCTGGTGCTGGTTTTGAAACAAATGTCCAGTGTTGACCACTGATCACCTCACACGACTCATCGCAAAGGGAATATTCTCTTCAGTTGCTGCTTTAGACGAAGTGAAGAATTTTGAATTATAAGTGTTCAGACGAGTCAAACCTCATAGACCCGAACATTATTTCTTTTTTTTCGAACACACGAATACTCGTAAACCTTTGGTCTCTGATGTAGACTTTTCACCAACAGTTTCATGGCATGGTTTGAAATAAATCAAGCAACGTTGTCTTCAAAAAGGCTCTGGGTTGAACCTTCCGTCCTTAAAAGTAAATGGCAGCAGTGAATGAAACCAAGGTACGATTTCGGTTGTAGCCGTTTCTTGCTGATTTTGATCCTGGTTTATGGGCGATGCCTCACTCCTGACGACGCTTCGTGAGGTCCGCCTCGCACTGGAACGCCTGCCATTAGTGGCGCAGGCTTCTGTTGCACGACTTCACCAGGCCGGGCCAGGCCAGGCCAGTAGCCTCCACGCCTCCATTGACCATTCCTTCCTACATCAAGATCAGATAGCTGGACCAGCCTGCATTCTCCACATTTTATCCTGAGCTCATCATCTTACCCCTAAACTTCATCGCTGGACCAGCTTCCACTCCCCACGCCATCCGGAGCACGATCCAAGAGCCGACGAAGCTTCGTCCTCACGAAGTCTGTCCGAAACTCACAATTGCTACAAGACATCAACTGAAATAGATTGCAACATCGAAGGTACTCGCTTTTTAGCTTTCTTATCCTTGTTCAGTGTTATAAATGCATAACTTTTTCAGAAAATGGTCATAACATAATACCTTTCTGCTCTGTAATTTGAGTGAAAATGTCGAATATGTTAATGTCATTTGTTTATTAGAAAGAAGACATTATTTTCGGTCATTCGGTATCACGTTGTTCGCAGAGCTACCGTCTGTTTAGTGGCAATGTCGTAGCTATGAGTGAATGGAAGCGGCTTTAGATCACGTTGATCTCCTCATGATAACAAATGATGCAGAGACACAGTCATTCTTGCTGGTGCTGTTCATCATCACGACAGCACCAGAATTATACAAACGTATTTGGCTGATAACAATTAAGGACTGTGACTTTTCCGCATATTCTTTATCTCGTTTCGTACAGCCTCCGGAAAGCAGATCTGATCCTCCATATTGGAACTGAAAGAATGTCTGGCAGAGCAGTCATAATGCTGTCAGACCATTTACACAACTTGCAATATACAGAGTAGAGGAAAAATTGACTTATATCCCGTCTCTACTTGCTCATACCCCACCATTGACCTGGCTTTCACATGACGCATATATCATCTCTAAGTCATGCGTTACCTAACGTATATACCACACCTCTCACTCATGCGTCACCCGACGTATATACGCACATCTCCCTCATATGTCAACTGATGCATAGACGCACCTCTTCTTCTTGTGTTACCTGACATATGTACCAAACTTGTCGCTCACGCGTCAACTGAGGTATATACCACATTTCTCACTCATCCGGCGCTTGACGTATATACCACGCCTACTTCTCATGTGCCTCCTGATGTATATGCCATACCACTCGCTCATGCTTCACCTGAGTATATATCCTGAGGATTATGCCACACCTGAAGTATATACCACATCTGTCACTCCTCCATCACCTGACGTATATATCAAACCTCTCACTAATACGTCACCTGACGTATGTTCTACATTTCATCTATGCACCACGTAACATCCAAAGTCATTACCTGACGTTAGACCCTGAACTTCTCTTAACTACATCTGTAGACATAGATGCTGTACTTGAAGCAGGAGAGATATATCACTGCAATGACTCCGGCAGAATATGTAAAGGTATGATGTTAAAGTAAGAGTGTTGATTTGGAATTCATCATATCTCTAATCAAAAGAATCTATACTAACAATGACGACGAAAAGGCATCAAACTAAAAGTTCTCTTCGTCTCCAGCAATATTAAATGCCAGTATGATTAAAGGAACGCATTTGGAAAGTTGAACGATTCTCTGTCTATATATATAGATTTTAGTCTGAAAGCAAAACTGGCAAATAAGCTTTCTGCCGTTCCCCTTTGCTGGTAGATGACAAGCCTCATACAATTTCCCCTAACACAATCCTATGCCATGAATCTCCATGTGTTGTCTTTCCCGTGCAAGTCTAGCTTTGCCCATTCTATTCTACTTCGTTATAAGTCCACCAGCAGTGAGGATTGTTCGTGTAGTATAACAACTTGAAATTCCCAGAAAGAGAATGTCTCTAAATGACCTTCAGAAGAGTATGCAAATTATCTAAGACATCCCAGGGGATAATGGCCAATGTTAGAGATAAGACAGCCTTTATAGACTTGAGAGATGAATACTGGAAAAACTTCATTAGTGCCACTGAGCCAGCAGACCTCAAGAGGTGATATTTTTGTATTCTTCATCGAGAAAATATACAAGGATGTGTCTGGAAGAAGAGCCTGTCACAATGGTATCTTCAGTTTCTCTCTGAGGAAAGATTCCTGGAGAAGATACTCCCCTCCCAAAATAGTGAAACAATTACACAGCAGTCGAATCAGAGACGCTCATGTGGCTGCAAGTCTCACCAGTGGAAGGCAATGAGACATTAGTCCCAGGATATTGCCTGCTGGCAGGAGCTTCATTCTCGCTCGCTGGCAATCTCAAGGACGATATGGATGTTGTCTTAATTGCTGCAATCCTGCCACAGCTGTACCCTGGGCGAACTCATATTGGGCGATGGTAAAGATCAGTGTATGTGGTGTTATATGTACACCATTCCTTTGTAGACCACACAGATGCTAGTGATACAGTTACCCTTGAACGTATGTACACATCCACTCGTTGTTCATTCCTATGTCCTCAGCACCTTGCCCTCTCGTTAAAACAAAGGGTAAGGTGCGTTTCAGTACATCACGGTGCAGAAAGACCTGCTTAAAACACAGCGTTTTGCCTTCCAGGTTTGCAGTCACCTAAGGTCTGTCTCAGGCTTTGGTGAAGGTGTGGTCAGGTTGGCGGAGATGTCGTCACGTCTCACGGAGCAACTTCCAAAGGATTACACTGACGATGATTACAGATTATATATTGCTACTATATGAGCCCTCTCATCACTCTCAACCACAAATTAGAGACTGTGGTTGGGATGGACTCAGTAAAAGAAAGAAGATCAGATCAAACTTTTAGTGAGGACGTATTGAAAGAGTGTGGTGGATGGACTGAGGTGAGGCTAGTGAGTGGGCCAGGCAGGAGCAACAGCAGCAGCAGGAGTGGGTCAAGCAGGAGATGACCCAGGCCGTGGAAGGACACCTGGGTGATAACCCACTCCTAACATGGGTACATGGAGTCCAGCATAACTGTATGTTTCATCTGACGAAATTGCACACTCACGCACACACACACACACACACACACACACACACACACACACACACACTTACAGGTTGAGATAAGGGATAATATGAGCGTAAATATCTCTCCAGTAACACACAAATAGTAATCACAAACAATAATCCCACACACTTGCTGTACCTTTCTATAAGAAAAAAGCCCAAAATGTCGAGCTAAGATAAAGGCCAGTCTTTTTTTTGACACGGGCGATCTGTAAGCAATGAAATGAGTAAATGCGAAGGAGAACCTAAACAACCCATTTTGAGGGAAAAGTTATACACAGCAACGCTTTTAGCCTTCAGTTCGAGGGTGATCTCCGTTCTACGCAAAAGTTGAGAATTGGTAAGTTGTGTGCATCTGGAAGACCTGAGAGCATTTAACATTTTGCCCTACACGAGTTTGATGAATAAGGTAAATTATTAGGCATAGAGAGGACACAGACTCCTTTACCGGACACAACATAATCCTAGCAATCCGGAACAAAGGATTTACCATCCAGTGCAAGTTTCCAGTCTTCACGACCACTTTTCTAAACGTATTCATCTCTTAAACCTCCCGCCATACATGTACGATTTATATCACTTTACAGTCCTCTGACCATAATCTTATCTGTGTCACTTCTAAAGGGGCACGACCACCTCTTGTCTCCTCTTCAGTCGCGCACTCTGGATCTGTGGTCATCACTGCGCAGCGCGTATACTACCTTTCATTTAGACTATCGCTATTTTGCCGTCCGAAACGCGCCAGCTGTGCTTACCCCATAGCGGAGGTTATATCGGCTGGGGTGGAGTCCTTTGTTCCTTCTGCTCTCCTACTCCTGAATCAGAATCTGCCTTCATTTCTATTCAGAATGCTGATCTCAATTCCCTTCTACACATCTTTCCAAAGTGATATCCTGCAACCTCTCTAGCTCAGATTTTCCTTTTCCCTTTAACTTGACCAATCTTCAGCTGACTCCCCTACAGAAAAAGCGGCTATAAGTTGGAAATTTTCGTATTTAGTACCCCTCCCTAACCCACCTTCTACTGAGTCCAATCTCTTGTATACTTTCTTAACGCAAGGTCTTTCCAGTACGCTTCCAACTAACAACAAGTGGACAAGACGTACGATATGGATAGCAGATGTCATATTGTCCTAAAGGAGTGTACTTGTGAGGTAGCTCCGATCCATGCTCACCTGTTTTCTTTCTGCCTCAAGACCTAAGCTTTCCCCCTCTTAGAAGCATTCCTTATTGAAGCCCATCCCTATGAGCTCTAGGGCAGAGAAAGAGATGCAACATCACGACGGACGGAGAGGGATGGTTGAAGATGACAGGTGATAGCAGGAGATACTATAGGGCGGAAGACTTCTGATTTCATCGCAGCTAAAAGAGTGTTGAGAGAAGAGCCACGTCAGATATGCATATAAAGTCCATACTGGGACGAATGAGATCCTGATAGACATCAAGATCAGCTGTGGTACAGATACAACATTCCCAGCCTTAGAAAGTAGATTTTGTGACTCTAAGAATGTGGTGTTTCTAAGACATGATAGAGGAATTGGTTATGTTATTACACACCTGAATGATATCTATGAAATTCGTCCGGAAGAAACAAGTGATATCCAGAAAGAGATGAGGATAGACGGTACATTCTTGCACTGCTGTATCTAACGACATCGCTGCTTTCCCTCCTCCTGAGTCATGGAGATGTTATGTTTATGGCAAGCTTGCCATCTACAGCTCCACACCTGGCTGCATGAACAAGCCTCTATGAGTTATCATGGGTTTCAACTTCATCGCTAGACTGTGTTCATAGAATTGAAATTCGCATAGTTTTCTGAATAGGACTATTGACTGGAATCCCGAGATTTATATATTTTTTGCAGACTTTTCGTCAAGGAGGCTGGATCAAATTTTAATAATAATTCTAATTCTATAAATGACTGGGCATGTAATTGATACTATTCGTTACAGAGAGACATGTGTCATGCACAGTATCAGAGAGGCATGTGTCATTTACTAACAGAATCATATAGGACTGACGGCCTGTATCATTAACTTACTGTTCTGAGGGAAACATGTATTAGGCATAAAGAGTATTGGGGATGTGGGTCATGTATTCTGAGAGTGTAAAGTTAGACATATGTCAAACATTAGCAGCCTAAGGGAAGCACATATCGTACACCTGATCCTCAGGATTTCTACTTCCTTCAGACTCGACCATCAGAGCATTATAGCTGCAATAGTCACGTTAGGAGGGTATCTGTCATCTTTACTCTTCATTCCATTAGGAAATATACATTCCAAAGACGCTTAACCCCTAAGAAAAATAAAGGAACGTCTTCACACTCTATCGGACCGAATAGACATGGAGATTAAGGAGGGGGTCCTACCTTGTGTCAAGTTCAGGTTGTTCTGATGTCCTGGACGTATCCACAGCACCCTAATTACAGCTGATCTATGAGCATCTCGCTGCAAAAATTATAGGGTCAATATAATTTGATAATTGCATATTCTCTCTTTCTCCGGCGACATCTGATGTGTTAACTCATTATTATTTTTTTTACCTTCGTTTTTACATATTTATTAAGGGCTGAGGAATCACTGGCTTAATTGTATCATACGAATGGGAGGTTCGGAAAAGCTGACCACTATATTGTTACACATAATAAGGGAAAAATCTCAAGTTATATATATATATATATATATATATATATATATATATATATATATATATATATATATATATATATATATATATATATATATATATATATATATATATATATATTTTTTTTTTTTTTTTTTCTTTCAAATTCGCCATTTCCCGCGTTAGCAAGGTAGCGTTAAGAACAGAGGACTGGGCCTCTGAGGGAACATCCTCACCTGGCCTCGTTCTCTGTTCATCATTTAAGCTCCTCCGCTTCTTAATACCCTTCATTGAACCATCGCTTCTAGTTAAACCGTTGTTCTATAATTGTCGTAAATGTTCCTAATTCTTAATTGTTTTTCTCAGAAAACACATCATCACAGTGTCCTATTTCTCAGCTACTTAACTCCATTTCCCAAATTTTGTTCGCGTAGAGTTTCTCGAGTTTTTATATGATCTCCACGATCGTAAATCCTCTCTAAATTAGGTTTCATTACGTCTTTGTTTATGTATTCATGCACCATATATTCAAACTTCAGCTTTACACGATCAGTCTTTTCAACCTTGATATCATATATGGTATTGTCAGTGGCCGTGCTAAACTAAGCGTAAGGACAAGTTCAGCTGACGAAGGTGTAATAAGTCTCTCTGAGTCTAGTGCGCTCAGGTTCATGATGACCGAGTAGATTTTCCTGTATATAGTACTCCACGACTCTCCGTCTCCACGAGAATTTGAGTTCCCTGAGTCAGTCTTCATAGTTGAAATTCCCCATTATCATAACTTTACTGCCTCTGAAGAGAGCGTGTTTTACTGCTTCATATATGTGTGCATACCATGTCTTTAGCCTTATAATGACATACTCCTAAGCCTAATCCAGTGTATGTGTGTGTGTGTGTGTGTGTGTGTGTGTGTGTGTGTGTGTGTGTGTGTGTGTGTGTGTGTTGGACTACTGTACCACCGAAGGTTGCTTGTCCTCAGCGCAATCCCTCTGCATGTGTGTTTGTGCCTACGTGCATCTCCCGTCTGTATAGACGTACTCGCGTGTTCTTTTACATCAGGACGATTGCATATTAACAAGACCCAACCCATCCACCTCTTTGGGAAAAAAAAAAAGAAATTATTTACGACAGGACGATACTGTCATCTCATCACCATAAATCAGGGTGTTTGTGAGGCAATCCTTGACCGTCGGCCAGACCTTGACCATCGAGCCAAGCACAGAAGGATCATGGTCAAGATCTTCTTCTTTCCCTCCCTCCCTCCCTCATCTGACACCAAGAATTTCCATCAATCGCTTCCTGCGTCGACCTTAACTCAATATGCAATTACGGCAACATGATAAACACGTTACCGACCAGTCTCTCCAGATACGATCACTGACTGTCTTATCCCCAATCTATTGTGTTTATAAGTCCAGGATAAACTCAACCCTTCATTCCTTAATTGTAAAGTCTGATGGTCATGCGTTGGCCACTTTTAATCTACAGTAAACATTTACAAGAGTTGATGGTTATCGTTCCACAGCTAAGCAAGACCCTTCAACATAAACCAATCAAAGAAGCTTTTTTTTTTTTTTAATTTTTGTATTTCACACTGGAGATAACCTGCTATGATGATAATGCTATGAAGCTCAAGGTTTCTGGCGCATCGTTGCATCGCCCATATAGTTCTGTGTAGTACGTACAACGAAGGTTATTACAATTGAATTGACAGAATCCGCTGCATTTGTAGCAGCGGTCTTATGATTTCTGGACTGATAGCGTCGAAGGTTACTATGATTTATCTACATCATGAAATGCGATTGCTAGGAAAATATGGGCAAAGAAATGGGTGGCATTGTCAACATATCCGAGGTCTCTGGAGCTGGTATGAAGCCAAAGAAGGAAACACTTGAACCGGTATTTTCCAAATAGGCACAGTACTGGGGGTATTGCCTGACACCTCACGACTGAATCATTTAAGATCGGCTATGAAAGGCTGTGCTGTAAGTCAAGATCTCTCACAGACACTCAGTCATAGCTAGGATCCTTCTAGGGGCTCTGTAGTAAACTTGAATTCCTTATGTGTGATCCGCCATCAACCTATATTCCTCTTGCTTGATCTGCCCTTAACCTGAATTCAACATGCATGATGTACCATCAACCTGCATTCGTCATGCATGGTGAATTGCCCTGCATTCACCATGCATGATACCCCATTGCCCTGGATTCCTCATGCATGATCTCCCATAAACCTGGACTCCTCCCTCATGATCTCCCATCAACCTGGATTCCTCATGTATGGTGTACTATTATAATGGATTCCTCATACATGACCAATCATCAACCTGTATTCCTCATATACGCTGGATTGCTCATGTGTGAGCAAGCAGATTCTACCAAACAAGCTGAATCATTCATGTAGAATCTACCGTCAACCAAATCCATCCAACAAGCTACGGTATCAACCATTAATGTACCGCGGGCGGTGTTTACCTGCAACCAAGAGTTCTTAGCTTGCTCCTACCGTCATACGAACGAGACAAGTCATAATGACCATCTAGGAGGTATGAGACGCAGTCAGACATTAACCAAGGGCCTTCGACAGCTCTTACCCTACACACATACAACACACGTAATCACCCTCCCATCCTCGACCCATACCAGATAGATTTAGCATGTTATTCGCACCAGACGCGAGGAGGGTCGGTGTGGATGTACTGCAAATCATCAAATATCTGCAGTACACATAACTGAAAGACCTCTCGTACTTACAATGATCGTTCCTGCTTATACGAGGAGGCTAAATATCTGCTCTAATGGACACCAATTTGAGTTGGGTTCGTTCATCTGATATAGAGTCCATATCCTCAAATAACTTCGACTATAAATGTCTGAATCGACTGTTTCACAGCAGCAGTTGCCACGGTCATGGCCAGACCGATCAGTATTGAGGACTCCACCCTGATCAAAATGAAAGGTTCCTTTAAATCATCTTGTGTTACATCCTAAAGTGTATCGAATATGATATCAACCCCAAATGAACTGAGAACAAATTCTTCTTAATTATGAACCGGTAATGGAGAAAAGTCCTTATGATGATTACACTCCATCTTCCATGACCCTCATTTACATTACTGACATCTATGTAAATGATTTTATCCAGTCATGTGTTGCCCACTCGAAGACAAAACTTAGTATCAAATGATAATCCGTTTATATCACATCGTATATGAGAGCCCAAAGGAGTCAGGAGTTTGATTCGTCAAACACATCACATATCCATTTAGGTAAACATATCCTCTAATAATGTAACATTTCAAACAAGGGCTTCCGTGGTGTGGCGGTTAGCGTCGCTGACCATGACGTGCTCAAGGGCAGCCGGGAGTCGAGTCCACATAGGTTCGAATCATGGTCTAGGCAGTCGGTCCACAGCTAAATTAAACCACCCATAGGGGTTGGTCGGTAAACTGGGTACCTGCATTACGCTACACTATATATGTGTGTGTGTGTGTGTGTATACTTCTTTGGTCCTTGACGTCTCTCATGGGCCACAGAATGCAGTCTGAGGTGGGAGACTTTTGTGCCGTCGTAGCAGAGTGGATATGCCAACGGGTTGTCATATATCTACTTACTTGCTCTCTGCCCCAGGAATCCATTCGGTCTTCATGAGGCTCCCGCAGCGCTTAGAAAGCTGGCAATGTCCACCAGGCTGGACCTTAGGTCATAAAGTGCAGTGATGTGCGTACGTCTGAGTGGAAGGAGTGCGGGGCAGCTGAGCGGTAGGTGTCTTCCGTGTGGTAGTTTCATTATGGGCGTGTAGGGTCTTGGGATATGCTGAATCGGTTTGTGTGTGTCGTTATAGGGATAGCTGATGTCCCGAGCGTAGACGGGAGAGGGTGACTCGTGTACGTATGGGAAGTGGGGTTTCAGATGGGTGTATGTCTGATGGTATGTTGCTCAAGACAGACCTGGAAAGGTGGTTCTCAGATCATTTCAGAATGCATATGTTTTGTCAGTAATGTATTTGTTTGGGGTTGTGGTGAGGAACCTGTGAGCAAAGGATGCTGATGTGTGAGGATGGTTTGTACATTTCATTTCTACTTAGGATTTGTTGGTTAATTACTAAAAGGATTGCAGAGGAAGGGTCTTGTTCTGTTGCAAAGAAATCCTTGCTGAGCATTTTGAGAAGGGTTTATATTCAGAGGATCTCTGTTTCTTTCTGTAGGTGATGAGTGTTTATGAGTGCAATATTCTGTATGGTTTGCATATTCATCAGATTTGCTCATAAGAAGAGGTTGGACTACCAGGCAGGTGAGGCGTATTTTAGCATGGAGCTGGGAATTGTATATAGAGGATGCCAAAGGACTCTTTTACTTCTCGAGATATGGTACCAGCTAGTGTCCTGAGGGCATTTAGTCTGTGTATTATTTTTGTGTTGACTTTCATTTTGTGGGGAATGAATGTCACTTTTGAACCGCATTCCCTGCCTAGAACTTCTGATTTTTTGTTCTTTGGGAGTGACTGGCCATACAAGGTGACTGGTGGATGTAGGTGAGACCTTGTCTGTCTGGGGTTAAGAGTGACTGAAAAATCTAAGTAGATGCGAACACTTTGTTCTCGAAGAGTCAATGTTCAAATTGTGTGATGCAGTGTATTGTATATACAAATACATGAGGAAGTAATAACATGTAGTGATGAGGTGAAGAGGAATTCGAGTGAGAATTTTGAAGGACTGTTGAATGTATTTGATGGTAGGATGGTAGGTGTAGGATGTTAGGGTCGGGCAGTTGTGCGAAGTGATTGAGTCATAGCTACTAATGCGATAAAAGAGAAGAGGTGATAGAAACCTTGCGTAAGACTAAATGTGGCAAGTCGGCCGGGGTGGATGGTACTGCAGTTGAATTTCTTGAGAAAGGTGACTGACTGGTTAGTTAAGATTTTCAGTGTGTGTATGGATCATGGGTGAGGTGCATAAGAAATGACAAAATATCTGTATAGTGCCATTGCATAAGGGCAAGGGAACCAATGTAAATGTTCGAATTACAGAGGTATAGGTTTGTTGAGAGGCGAGATGTATGGAAGCGTAGTGATTGAGAAGATGATGGCATGTACAGATCATCAATTTGGGTAAGAACAACGTGTGGTAGAGGATATGTGGATCAGGTGTTTGCTCTGAATAATATGTATGAGAAACACTTAAGAAAACAGAAAGATTTGTATTCAAAAGAGCATTTGATAAGGATGATAGAGTTGCACTGTGGAAGATGCTACAAACATAGGGTGTAGGAAGAAAGCTATCAGAAGCAGTGAGGAGTTTTCGTCAATAAAGTAAAGCATGTGTGCGAGTAGATGAAGAGGAGGGTGTGTGGTTCCAGGGAAAGGTGGATTTGCGGCAGGGTTGTGTGAAGTCACCCTGGCTGTTTACTCTGCTTGCATGTGAACTGGAGAGGGTAATGAAGGCAATAGTCTCCGGGAGAGGAGCAGGTATGCATCATGTTGGAGTTAGGAAACCCTGGAAAGAGAGTCAGTTGTTGTTTGCTGACGATACGGCATTCGTGGCAGATTCGAGCGAGAAACTGCAGAAGCTAGTGTCTGAGCTTGGGAGAATGTGTGAAAGAGAGAAGTTGAGAGAGATGTGAATGAATGTAGTGTTATTCGGCTTAGCAGTGAAATAATACAGGTTATTTGGAGTGCAAGTTTGAAAGGAGAGAACTTGGTAAAAAGAAAGCGTTTCAATTATTTGTAAGTGGGTATAGCAGCGAATGGAACTATGGGAGCTGAATTGAGCCATAGGGTGGCTGAGGAGGCAAAGTTCTTGAGCGCATTGAGAAATGTGTTGGAGAGGTCACTGTCCATTAGGGCAAGAATGGGTATATCAATATACCCAGCCAGGTACAGGAACACTGCATCAAACGCCCAAGTAGTAACAGGAACACTGTACGTAATATGCCCCAAAGGTAATAGGAGCACTGTATCAAACAGCCAAACAATAACAGGAACACTGTACATAATATACCCAAACAGCAACATGAGCACTGTATCAAACAGCCAAACAGGAACAGGAACACTGTTTACAATATACCCAAACAATGACGGGAGCATTGCTTCAAAGACCCGCATACTAACAAGAACATCTTAAGATCCCCAAATTGTACCAGTACCACAGCATCAAGTACCCAGACATTAAAAGGAACATTATCAAATACCCAAACAGTAATAGGAATACTGAGTGAATGCTCGAACTGCAGGAAAAGAATTAATCAAATAGCCACATGGTAACAGGAACACTCTATGAAAACCCCAATCTAGTAAAGGAAACACTGCATCAAATATCGAAACAGCAAAAGAAGTACTTTTCACCTCTTACACAATGATAATAAAGTTTTTCATCATTTTTTTACATGATAACTAGACCACTAGTTATCAAATGCTCAAATGTTAAGAAAAACAGTTTACCATAAGTTCGTAGAGAAACTGAAGCATTGTTCATCGAACTTAAATCAATTCTTCACCTCAGACGAGGAGAGAAAATTGCCATAGCTGAAGGGAACAAAAGACGCATGTCACGGGAGCCTTCTCGCAATGGATTAGGATTATCACTGGTGTCCCTCAGGACTCGTTTTTTGGGCCTTTGCTCCTCGTGATCTAAGTAAACGCTGTGCCAAAAAGGGAAAGGAATCATTCCTTGATATCGTTTGCTACTAATGCTAAGGTCGTGAGAGAAGTAAAGAATGAAGGGGCTTGTAACAGATTACAGAAGGATTTGTATAAGCTCCAAAGGTGCTCTAGCACATGGCTGATGAAGTTCACCCTGGATAAATGTAATAAGGATGTGACCCAGCTAATGAAAATAACCTCATCATGAATATAATCAAGGAGGAGATGAGATACAGGGGTATGCAAGAGGGGCGATGCAGGTCGATATTGTACCCAACCTGCCACATGTCAGCCACTTCAGCAGAACTGGAAAGGAGACAAACTGTCTGCTGGTACATACCAAAATTACCCATAAGTACACATATAAGGAAATGCTAAAAAAGAAAAAGCTATTCATAATGTACGTACATGAGGTGAAAGCTAGAATAAACTTAGGTTTGGTCACCTTACTTAAGGAAGCCTAAAGAACAAATTGAGAAGGTTCAGAGAAGAACATAAAAGATGTTATCTGAACTACATAGAAATTAGCTACTCTGAAAGTTTAGGGACCGTAAGTTTGCCTTCAACGGAAAAGAGAAGAGTAAGGAGAGACTTGACCCTAACCAAAAGGTTTACAAACTAGTCTCGTAATATCAATATGGGCAGCTCTTCAAAGGCGCGAAGATCGAGTAGCCAAAAGCCAAAAGAAGAAACTATACACGAAACTTGTTAGAGCAGATAAGATGAGGTACTTACAAAGACCATGAAAGAGTAATGGCCTAAAGCTCGAGACCTGCGGAACACCACATGTCCATTTCGAGAAAGCTCTTGCGACAAGCGTCAATCGCTCTCTTCCACCAACATATCTGTCGTTTGAAACAATGGATTGATAGAAAATGCTAAGTGGTGAAACCATGAATGCAGACACTTTCAGAAATGGAGTATTTGTATGTATAGCTTCCAAAAGATGGCACCTTCCGACTGTAAGGTTCCCATCCCTATACTGTTATACAAATATTCTCTACAAATAAGTAATCCAAGTTCATGTAATCATACAGTACCAACATCAACACACATTGTGTAATAACATGATGTTGTATAATCAATATCATAGTTTATATAAGGTTACATAACTTGTTAATATTTCTGATATCCCCCCTTCCCTTCCCCTTCTTGTGTAAGCAGTGAGCAGACTGTTAATTAATCTCATTATTAAGGGTAATTCATGACGTGAATACAACAATCTTGAAATACCATCTAAACGCCTTTGCCTTATTCATTGGAGCAAGAATTACAAAATTAATTCACATAAATGACTCGTTTAACAATGTTATGCCCAGTTTATCTTCTTCGCTGCATCTTTGGCAAACGCCTGCAACAGGAGATGGGACCCTCGACCTACACTCACTCCTGAATATAGACCAGATTTCATAACTGCCTGATCAGAGAAGCACGCGCCGGTAACAAGACAGTCGCCACATTATGAATGAGAGTAATTTTGGCCGCTAGATTGGAGTCTGTGGATATACCAGGGGGTAAAGGTAGAGAGAGAGAGAGAGAGAGAGAGAGAGAGAGAGAGAGAGAGAGAGAGAGAGAGAGAGAGATGGGGAGGTTTCTCTTCCTCTTTTCCATGATAATTATTCTTTGTTCATGTGAATGAGGTCGAGGCAGGTAGTTCCTAAAAGGACTGTGGATGTGAAAACTCTAGAGAATAAGATGATGAATGAGTTATCACTGCTGGAGGTTACGTATCACTGTATATTTTGTGTGTACGTGTGTGTGTGTGTGTGTGTGTGTGTGTGTGTGTGTGTGTCTGTGTGTGTCTGTGTGTGTATGTGTGTTTGTGCATGTGAGTGTGTTTCGAAATAATGATGCTCCGAAATTATGATACTTTGGATCTATGATGCTTCGAAATTATTATGCTGTGGATATATGATGCCTCGGAATTCTTATGCTTTGGATCTATGATGCTTCGAAATTGTTATGCTCTGGATCTATGATGCTTCGGAATTACGAAGCTTTGGGGTCAATGATGCTTCGGAATCAAGTGGTGACCCACACTTAGACCCTGTTACCACAGTAACAACGTCATACGCTTCTAGGAGTGCCCATCACTGAATTACTTTAACCGACAGAAACAAAAAGATTGTTGATCGTGCGTTATAGAACCTACATGTATCAAGTATGCGACTTTACAATAAGTAATTAAGGCTCTTCACTGCATGCTGAAAACGTTAGACATACCCTCATCCTAATCAAGTTAAGCACGCACACATATATACATATACATATATATACATATATATATATATATATATATATATATATATATATATATATATATATATATATATATATATATATATATATATATATATATATATATATATGTATATATATATATATATATATATATATATATATATATATATATATATATATATATATATATATATATATATATATATATATATTTTTGAACTATTCGCCATTTCCCGCGTTAGCGAGATAGCGTTAAGAACAGAGGACTGGGCCATTTTTTGGAATATCCTCACCTGGCCCCCTCTGTTCCTTCTTTTGGAAAATTAAAAAAAAACATTAAAAAAAAAAAAAGAAGAGGGGAGGATTTCCAGCCCCCCGCTCCCTCCCCTTCTACGACACGCAGGGAATACGTGGGAAGTATTCTTAATCCCCTATCCCCAGGGATAATATATATATATTTATATATATATATATATATATATATATATATATATATATATATATATATATATATATATGTATGTATATATATATATATTAAGGATATATGGTGTGGGAAGCAAGTTGTTAGAAGCAGCGAAAAGTTTTTATCAAGGATGTAAGGCATGTGTACGTGTAGGAAGAGAGGAAAGTGATTGGTTCTCAGTGAATGTAGGTTTGCGGCAGGGGTGTGTGATGTCTCCATGGTTGTTTAATTTGTTTATGGATGGGGTTGTTAGGGAGGTGAATGCAAGAGTTTTGGAAAGAGGGACAAGTATGCAGTCTATTGTGGATGAGAGAGCTTGGGAAGTGAGTCAGTTGTTGTTCGCTGATGATACAGCGCTGGTGGCTGATTCATGTGAGAAACTGCAGAAGCTGGTGACTGAGTTTGGTAAAGTGTATGAAAGAAGAACGTTGAGAGTAAATGTTAATAAGAGTAAGGTTATTAGGTACAGTAGGGTTGGGGGTCAAGTCAATTGGGAGGTAAGTTTGAATGGAGAAAAACTGGAGAAAGTGAAGTGTTTTAGATATCTGGGAGTGGATTTGGCAGCGGATGGAACCATGGAAGCGGAAGTGAATCATTGGGTGAGAGAGGAAGCAAAAATTCTAGAGGCCTTGAAGAATGTGTAGAAGTCGAAAACATTATCTCGGAAAGCAAAAATGAGTATGTTTGAAGGAATAGTGGTTCCAACAATGTTGTATGGTTGCTATTCGTGGGCTATGGATAGAGTTGTGCGCAGGAGGGTGGATGTGATGGAAATGAGATGTTTGAGGACAATATGTGGTGTGAGGTGGTTTGATCGAGTAAGTAATAATAGGGCAAGAGAGATGTGTGGTAATAAAAAGTGTGTGGTTGAGAGAGCAGAAGAGGGTGTTTTGAAATGGTTTGGTCAAATGTAGAGAATGAGTGAGGAAAGATTGACCAAGAGGATATATGTGTCAGAGGTGGAGGGAACGAGGAGAAGTGGGAGACCAAATTGTAGGTGGAAAGATGGAGTGAAAGAGATTTTGAGTGATGGGGCCTGAACATGCAGGAGGGTGAAAGGCTTGCAAGGAATAGTGTGAATTAGAACGATGTGGTATACCGGGGTCGACGTGCTGTCAATGGATTGAACCAGTGCATGTGAAGCGTTTGGGGTAAACCATGGAAAGTTTTGTGGGGCCTGGATGTGGACAAGGAGCTGTGGTTTCAGTGCATTATTACATGACAGCTAGAGACTGAGTGTGAGCGAATGGGGCCTTTGTTGTCTTTTCCTCGCGCTACCCCACACACATGAGGGGGGAGGGTGTTGTTATTCCATGTGTGGCGGGGTGGCGATGGGAATGAATAAAGGCAGACAGTATGAATTATGTACATGGGTATATATGTATATGTCTGTGTGGGTATATAAAGGTATACATTGAGATGTATAGGAATGTATATTTGCGGGTGTGGACGTGTATATATATGCATGTGTATGTGGGTGGGTTGGGCCATTCTTTCGTCTGTTTCCTTGCGCTACCTCGCTAACGCGGGAGACAGCGACAAAGCAAAATGATAATAATGATAATAATATATAGATATATATATATATATATATATATATATACATAGAGAGAGAGAGAGAGAGAGAGAGAGAGAGAGAGAGAGAGAGAGAGAGAGAGAGAGAGAGAGAGAGAGAGAGAGAGAGAGAGAGAGAGAGAGAGAGAGAAAACTTGGATGAGGTACGGGTAACTTAATGTAAGTGTATGGAATTAGTATGATGGAATTGAGCTTTCTAGTAAGGTTTAGGTCCATACATCATGGCTAATTCAAGGTTTAAGATAAGTTGATCTGTATAGTATTTATCACTACAAATTTACTCATTTGTTCATGTATTTGATATTTTACCTCTAGACTTCTTAGAATCTTAAGTCCATACGCCATGAAATAATCATCTCATAAAATGCTATTCACATATCATCTTCCATCACTTGCCTATGACTTGCGCATGTCGTCAAGAACATCTGCTTCAGTTTCACATGATTTGCCATGCCAAAGACGTTCTGTAGGTCCCCTTTCTTATTCAATAATCCAGCATCAATTAGGATCATTTAACGGAACTTGCTTGCTTGGAGTTCACTCCTATATCTGACCTTTTCCTCCTGTACTACATTGAGGTTGATGGTATATCCAGCTTTGGCTGTCTCTATGGAAGATGGTATCTGTATTGCTCCTCAGCAATCTTTGTATGCTAACCTCCTTATTCCCGTGAGCGACAAAGACCATAGCATCTTGCAGTCTCATTTCCTCATCAGCCCCATATAACAGACTCAGCCCCTCAACACCTCACAATCCTTTGTCTGATTGACAACACATTCATCATTTGGTCATTGACGCTGACCGCGTCAACTTTTTTTGACATCTGTAACTTCATAACCCTTAAATTTTTTTATTGATATTCTTGGGTTCCTTCATCATACCTATTACCCACCGTACATGATAACAAATTGTCTTAATCTCCCCAGGAACCAAGTGGTGGGATTCAGAATTTCAACGGAACTAATTCAGTGACTATTATCGACCAGTCACGCATACCTTCCAGAACTGAAACTCTTGCTAACTATCATATAATTTTTTTTCAGAACTGTATGAGACAATCATTCTCCCTTAAATGGTTCCTGTATATCTATGGTTTTTTCTGAGACTTATAAACTCAGTGAATGCATCCATTCCTATCACTTCCTCACGTGTTTGTGGTCTTGATCCTGTTCCTTCTTTTGAGTTGGCTCGCGTCTTCACGCAGTATTGAATACGTGATAATATTCTTCCCCAAAAGTACCCAACCCAGAGGGAGAGAGAGAGAGAGAGAGAGAGAGAGAGAGAGAGAGAGAGAGAGAGAGAGAGAGAGAGAGAGAGAGAGAGAGAGAGAGAGAGAGAGAGAGAGAGAGAGAGAGAGAGAGAGAGAGAGTGGGGGCTTTTATACCAAAAGCCCTTTTCCATCACCTCGGGTCTGACATTCTAATTCTTAGTCGCCCATGAAGTTCCCACTGTCCCTCATCATGTAAGGATTAATCCTCTGAAGAGAGAGGAGCACCAGCTTCTCAACACGCAGGAGTATTGCTGCCTTATGTATTCCTCCAGCCGTCAGCATCCGTTCTCCCTTGCTTCGCTCATGTTGCTAATGATGTGATATGCAGAACTAATAGTTCCAATCTCTCCCAGTGTTGCTGAGAGTCTGTTAGTTGCTATTGGATATCCGGGTTCTTGAGAGTGGAATGGGAATGCAGTTCTAAACTCTCTCTTCTTGAATTCTATTTTCTTTACTCACACACACACACACACACACACACACATATATATATATATATATATATATATATATATATATATATATATATAGAGAGAGAGAGAGAGAGAGAGAGAGAGAGAGAGAGAGAGAGCGTTAATGGAATGGCCTTGATGAAGGTCTCAGCTCCCCGTGCCGTTTCGGCTAATATAAGAACAACTAACATAAGATAGATATTCATTCTTTCTTCCATACTTCTCTATTGTTTCCCGCTTTAGCGAGATAGCGCCAAGAACAGACGAAGAAAGGCCACATCCGCTCACATCCATTCTCCAGCTGTCGTGTGCAATGCATCGAAACCACAGCTCCCTCGGGCCTTTCCATGGTTTACCCCGGCCGATTCACATGCCCTGGTTCAGTCCATTGACAACATATCAACCCACGCATACCACATCCTTCCAATTCACTCTATCTCGTCCACATCTCTCATCCTCCTGCATGTTCAGGTCTCTTTCACTCAGAATCATCCTTATTCCATCCTTATATCTCCAATTTGGTTTAACACTTCTTATCCCCATCCAGTTTTGATACATTCATCCTCTTCGTCAACCTTTCATCATTCATTCTTTCAATACATCCAGACCATTTCAGTATTCCCTTTTCAGCTCTCTCAAACACACTATTCTTATTACAACACTTTTCTGACCCTTTCATTTATTACTCGATCAAACTACCTCACACTCCATGTTGTCCCCATACATTATATTCCCAACACGTCCACCTTCCACCACACAATCATATCTTTAGACAATACATACAGCATACAAACTTGTTCAGACGACTATACCTTTAAACACCCATTTTTGCCCTCCCTCTCTTGTCACACATACCTCAGCGCTCTTAGAACCTTCGCTCCCTCATCCACCCTGTCACTTGCTTCCACTTCTATGGCTCTATTTCCTGTAATGTCCGCTTCCAGGTATCTAAAGCACTTCTCTTCCAAATTTTCTCCACTGAACTCACACCCAAACCAACCTGTTCCCTTGCCCCGTCGAGCATAATAATTTGACTTTTTCACATTTGCTCCTAATTCCTCCTTTCACACACTCTCCTTAGCTCAGTCACGGACTTCTGCAGTTTCTCATTTCATTCTGCCATGAATGTTGCATCATAAACAAACAACAACTGATTCACCTCCAAGGCTCCCCTCACTACTGCAGACAGCATACACTCCCTTCTCTCCACGACCCCTACATCAACCTCCCTCACCACCCCATTCATAAACAAACAGACAAGATGAAATCGCATACCTCTGCCGCAGATTAACCTTCGCCTGGGACCACTCCATCAGAGAGAGGTAGTATGTTTTAGGAATGGAACCCGGATGTAGTAGTTCTTAGCCAACCAAAGCCCAATGTCGAGCGGGAAGAATAGTTTGGGAATGTCTTTGGTGTAAAGTCAGGTGTAAAGTTCGTGTAAGGACGAGACCTATGATAGTGGTAGAATTTCTGCTGAAGGAGAAGTGTGTGTGTGTGTGTGTTTGTGTGTGTGTGTGTGTGTGTGTGTGTGTGTGTGTGTGTGTGTTTGCGTGTATGTTTGTGTGTGTATATGTGTGTATTTGTGTGTGTGTGTGTGTGTGTGTGTGTGTGTGTGTGTGTGTGTGTGTATAAAAGAGTGTAAGAAAGTGAACTTCACACTGATGTGGGTGAAAATGTGAGTGGATTACGAATGCTGGGTGATTATCGACGCTTATGCACCGAGCCACGAGAAGAATGATGAACAAAGGCGAATGATTTGGGAGCGGCTGAGTGTGTATGTCAGTAATTTTGATGCGAGGTCGTGTATCACTATAACGCAGCAACGTGAACTATGCAACACTTAATGTCCACCCATTAAATGATAGTGTATGTCATCCACATTATTACTGCAGTTCTACTAATGAGTAACTTTTCATCATCTGATATTCAACTACACCATAGACTCGTGTGCTTCTACGGTTTGAATTAGCGATCATGTGTGTATTCAGAGCGTAAAAACGTTTATCCAGCCCAATCTTGATCAATAAGCTAGTTATTCCAATGAACTACAGTTTTCCAATACCTCATCTATTAATTTTCAGTAGAATGGCTACTAAATTCAATAACCGCTTTTGATCTATCAATCTATTTAGTTATTTACTTGATGCATGCAACCAAACACCTAATTCATCCTTCTGATCCACTACAAGAACACGAACCCTTAGAATTCTACAGTTTTCCAATACCTCATCTATAAATTTTCAGCAGAATGGCTACTAAATTCAATAACCGCTTTTCATCTATCAATCTATTTAGTTATTTACTTGATGCATGTAAGCAAAAACCCAATCTATCCTTCTAATCTACTACAAGAACACGAACCCTTAGAATTCTGCCATGACCAAAAACCTCAAACAGTGGTAAAATTCCCTCCAGACCTCCCAAGCAATTTATGAATTCACATGTAAAGAAGGACGCTGTAACCTCTTTAATAGTATAAAGTATGTGAAGGCCACCACCATCACATTCTCTAGACGTATCATTAAATATCTCAAACAAGGCGTGCCCGTGTCGCGTCTGAAAAGTCAGCATGAGGCCAGCGTATGAAAACAACAGATGGTGGAGTCAACAAAAATGCTCAAGTATATCAAGAGACAACGAGCGTCTTCACATCACACAAGCTCTCCTTTTTCGGGGCAAACGAGGAACAGTCAAGGTAAGAAAGTGCCAGACAAGATCATGCACAACGTCCCTTCAACAGACAATCAAAGACAACCTTTTTTTTTTCAAAGGACTTGAAAGATTTCTCGACTAAGCTATGTTCCCCACACTCTTGCGACAAGTTCCCTCTCCTATTGCCACTGGTCATGCATGATCCTGCAATACCAAACATGTCTCTCACATAAGATAAATTTCATTCTCAACCTTACCTAGTCCCGGAGATGCCTTCAAGATGGAGAAGCGAAATGTCGGCATCTGCAACAGACACCTGGAAACCAGGAGCCAACAGAAGAAGGCATCGTGGGAACCAAGGGTGAGCAGATAGCTTCGCATAGTCCAGCGATCATGTCAAGGACCAGCGTTGAAATTCGTGTGATCCAAAAAGGTCCAGTCAGACTCCAAGGTCGGGCCCCGTGAGTTGCAGCAACCCAGGCCCAGGGCCAGCAGCGGGCAGGCTCAGTATGGTCCACGCCGTGTCCACCATCAGTCCTGCCATGGTTTACGGACCGGGGAGGTGGTGGGTGGAAGAGCCACGTACCTTTGTGGGTATAACATGTAACGACCCGAGCCTTTGCCAAGTTACGAGACAATAAATTTTTTGTTAATGAGCGGACCTCCTCCAAGACGGCAGCTTATCTGACGCAGGCGGCGACGGAGCTGAAGGCGAGGGCCGCTAATAATGATATCACAGCTCATGGCAGAATGTTATAGGATTACAGCCACTTCAAGTGAGCTGGATCGAGACTTGCTGGCAAACCTGATTATGCTGAGGGTAAGTCATTATTAAAAGCTAGATTATTCATTTTTTTACATTTTTTTTTACGCTCGTAACCATGGTAGAAGCTGAATTTCTTCTTCGGGGTTTATAGTACCTCTTAAAGTTTTATCTTACCATTCGGAATGAGTATTTTCGTTGATGATTTATATTGTGTTTATTCTTTTCATATGGCTTTATGAAGACACCCGCGTCGTAACTTACCTGAGTCCAGCAGTAAACTCACTGAAACATTTACATGTGTCACTTTAATCACACACACACACACACACACACACACAGGGAGCCACCAGAGGACATAGCATGAAATTTAGCGAGAAACTTGTCGAGAAAAAACATCCAAAAACTATGACAGTGGTCGGTGAATGGAATGAAATGAGTGAAGACATGGTAATCTAAAAATGATACAGAAATATATAATGGTGTATGATAGTAAAGAATGTTTAAAAGATGGGGCCCACAAGGAAAATAAATTCCCTCCCCGTACAGTTCAAATAGTTAACTGCAAAACAGGTAATTACACACACGCACACACACACACACACACACACACACACACACACACACACACACACACACACACACACACACACACTCACACACACACACACACATATATGGTTCAAGAGATGAGGCCCAAGAGTATAAAACACTCTCCCCGCATAGCACAGATAGGTAACTGCAAAGAGGTAATTTCTCACACACACACACACACACACACACACACACACACACACACACACACACACACACACACACACACACACATACACACACACACACACACACACACACGTGTAAATCATGGTACATAGGTATACACACAAGGTTATAAGAGACGGGACAACACGAGTATAAAGCTCATCTCCAGTAACACAAAAAAACAGCAATCATGAATAATAACCCCACACACGCAGTCAAGATGAGAAACCAATAAACAATCAAGAGAGAAACACAAAAAGTCAAAGACAACCGATAAGTTACTTAGATAAAGAAGAAGATAATTGAATAAGGAAGTGAAGTGTCCCCCTGGGAGCCATTAGTCTTCATTATTTCTCAGTTACTACCACCGCCAACAGTCGCTGTGCATTCTTAAAAAACAGTATATTTCCCCCGTCCTTATCTTGCCGTGACGCAAGCCTCAACCCCCACCTCAAACCCCCGGCTGAAGAGGAGGTGAGGAGAAGGAGGAGGAGGAGGAGGAGGAGGGGAGGGAAGGAATAGCTGAAGGATCCTTTAAGGGGGGTACACTAAATCTCTGGACTTTAATACGGGCTTCACCCAGGAGGCATGTGGGCGGATAATTACCAGATCATTTATATTGAGTTTTCTCCCTAGGTGGCCGAAAACATGTTCCAATAATGAGATTCCTTTTTCAGACAACTACACCATAATTAGCAAGGGGGGAGCCTATTCACCAGGTTGGGGTCGGGAAGGGTGAGGAAGGGAGAGGAAGACGTGGTGGTGAGGGGTGAGGGTTGGGGAGATATGTTTCATCTGCGGTGGGAGGGTCCGCTTCGAAACGGTCCCTCCGATACCTTGTTTATGGGACTGCATGGTCTCTAGCGGTGTAGGAAGACTAACCTCCACCTCCTCCTCTTCCTTTTCCTCCTCCTCCTCTTATTCTTCCTTCTCCGCCTACTCCTCCTCTTCCTTCTTCTAATCTCCCTCCTCCTTCTGCTCCTCCTCCTCCTCACAACACGATTCGAACAACATTTGGAACTGTTCTGCTTTAAGTGGTTCGCTTTGGTGCGTCGGACTATGGTTCTCTTTGTTCCCTGTGCTGAGGACGAGGGTGTAATTAAACCGGACGTGTGATGCGATTCAGCAGCTCATGTGTGTGACTGGTTTTTATTCTCTCTCTCTCTCTCTCTCTCTCTCTCTCTCTCTCTCTCTCTCTCTCTCTCTCTCTCTCTCTCTCTCTCTCTCTCTCTCTCTCTCTCTCTCTCTCAGGAAAAAATTGAGTCATAGGCAGACGCTTTCTTTCTCTTTCTCTTTCTCTCTGTCTCTTCTTCTATTCATCTTCTCAAGGGGGAATGAATGACACTCCTAACACCTTAAGAGGGAACAAGTGAACATCTAAAACCTACATTCAGCAGGACAGAATCTCATTGTCCACCCGTCGAGTCGTTCTCCCTCCCAAGACGAGAATATCCATTAATACTTTGCAGTCACAGAGTTAATGCGGGAAGGGATGAGGTTCTCCTAGTCTCCTCAAGACGTCTCTGAGTACAGTAGCTCCTCCCAAGCTATCACTGCACCTGCGTATTTGGTACCCAGCCTCTGTCGTCTTGTTAGACCCAGAAGACCCACAATTACTTGCTGCAGAGAATGATTAAGTTTACCTTCATCTCAGATGCGATTATGTAGCAACATGGATTTGGCTTCACCCACATCACAATCAGAATGTCGGAAAGGACAGTATATAGTGTGCCCTTCTGGTGAGATCATGTCTCTAAAGTTGATATTAAAAGTAGCTATAAAACGTCCAAAAACCCACGTATTCTAAAGAATATCATGCACGGTGACCATCCTTGAGATACTCGATGAGTTCAGTGATATATTCAAAGTGCAGATAACTAACATTAGGTTTAACATATCCCGTGACGCAGTATTAGAAGAATTTAACGCAATGAATAGAATTTTACAAAGACATTTCTATATTCATAAACAGAAATCGTGGGCTTCAGAAAACATTTTGTCAGCCTGTTTTATTTAAAAGCAAATAATGAATGTATTCTGAGTATCTATAATTTTTTCCTTTTCGTTAGTGAAATCATATCTCTCTCTCTCTCTCTCTCTCTCTCTCTCTATATATATATATATATATATATATATATATATATGTATATATATATATATATATATGTATATATATACATATTTATATGTATATATATATATATATATATATATATATATATATATATATATATATATATATATATATATATATATGTATATATATATATATATATATATATATATATATATATATATATATATATATATATATATATATATATATATATATATATATATATATATATATATATATATATATATATATATATATATATATATATATATATATATATATATATATATATATATATATATATATATATATATATATATATATATATATATATATATATATATATATATATGTATATATATATATACATATGTATATACATATATATATATATATATATATATATATATATATATATATATATATATATATATATATATATATATATATATATATATATATTTATATTTATTTATTTATTATACTTTGTCGCTGTCTCCCGCGTTTGCGAGGTAGCGCAAGGAAACAGACGAAAGAAATGGCCCAACCCCCCCCATACACATGTATATACATACGTCCACACACGCAAATATACATACCTACACAGCTTTCCATGGTTTACCCCAGACGCTTCACATGCCTTGCTTCAATCCACTGACAGCACGTCAACCCCGGTATACCACATCGCTCCAATTCACTCTATTCCTTGCCCTCCTTTCACCCTCCTGCATGTTCAGGCCCCGATCACACAAAATCTTTTTCACTCCATCTTTCCACCTCCAATTTGGTCTCCCTCTTCTCCTCGTTCCCTCCACCTCCGACACATATATCCTCTTGGTCAATCTTTCCTCACTCATTCTCTCCATGTGCCCAAACCACTTCAAAACACCCTCTTCTGCTCTCTCAACCACGCTCTTTTTATTTCCACACATCTCTCTTACCCTTACGTTACTCACTCGATCAAACCACCTCACACCACACATTGTCCTCAAACATCTCATTTCCAGCACATCCATCCTCCTGCGCACAACTCTATCCATAGCCCACGCCTCGCAACCATACAACATTGTTGGAACCACTATTCCTTCAAACATACCCATTTTTGCTTTCCGAGATAATGTTCTCGACTTCCACACATTCTTCAAGGCCCCCAGAATTTTCGCCCCCTCCCCCACCCTATGATCCACTTCCGCTTCCATGGTTCCATCCGCTGCCAGATCCACTCCCAGATATCTAAAACACTTCACTTCCTCCAGTTTTTCTCCATTCAAACTCACCTCCCAATTGACTTGACCCTCAACCCTACTGTACCTAATAACCTTGCTCTTATTCACATTTACTCTTAACTTTCTTCTTCCACACACTTTACCAAACTCAGTCACCAGCTTCTGCAGTTTCTCACATGAATCAGCCACCAGCGCTGTATCATCAGCGAACAACAACTGACTCACTTCCCAAGCTCTCTCATCCCCAACTGACTTCATACTTGCCCCTCTTTCCAAAACTCTTGCATTTACCTCCCTAACAACCCCATCCATAAACAAATTAAACAACCATGGAGACATCACACACCTCTGCCGCAAACCTACATTCACTGAGAACCAATCACTTTCCTCTCTTCCTACACGTACACATGCCTTACATCCTCGTTAAAAACTTTTCACTGCTTCTAACAACTTTCCTCCCACACCATATATTCTTAATACCTTCCACAGAGCATCTCTATCAACTCTATCATATGCCTTCTCCAGATCCATAAATGCTACATACAAATCCATTTGCTTTTCTAAGTATTTCTCACATACATTCTTCAAAGCAAACACCTGATCTACACATCCTCTACCACTTCTGAAACCACACTGCTCTTCCCCAATCTGATGCTCTGTACATGCCTTCACCCTCTCAATCAATACCCTCCCATATAATTTACCAGGAATACTCAACAAACTTATACCTCTGTAATTTGAGCACTCACCCTTATCCCCTTTGCCTTTGTACAATGGCACTATGCCATTGTACATATATATATGTATATGTAATACATATATATATGTATTCTTTTTCTTTCTTTCAAACTATTCGCCATTTCCCGCATTAGCGAGGTAGCGTTAAGAAGAGAGGACTGGGCCTTTGAGGGAATATCCTCACCTGGCCCCCTTCTCTGTCCCTTCTTTTGGAAAAAAAAAAGAAAAAAAAGGAAAAAAAGAAAAGAAAGAAAAAAAGAAAAAAGAAAAAGAAAAAAAAAAGATATAGAATGATGAATATTCTCAATAGGCTTAAGTCAAAAAAAGCTGACAAGATTATTGTCTTGCTCTGTGGTTGGAGTCAGTCCCAGATGAACCAAGAACAGATGATTGTGTAATGCAGGTGTGCAGCTGAGAGGACGAGCCTCATTCACCAAGCAAGATGTGCTGTGCGCGCGTCGCACCGCACTGCAGACGTGGCAAAAAAAAAAAAAATCTCCTCGTTGGTACTCGTAGATAGGTAGGTAGATAGGTATTCTCTCTCTCTCTCTCTCTCTCTCTCTCTCTCTCTCTCTCTCTCTCTCTCTCTCTCTCTCTCTCTCTCTCTCTCTCTCTCTCTCTCTCTCTCTCTCTCTCTCTCTCTCTCTCTCTCTCTCGGTAAACGGCTCACTCACAGAAATAATCGTGAACTAACTGCGTAAATCATAGGGTGACAAACTAAGCTCAAATGGCGTTTTTTCTTCTTATTTCAATAAGAAAGATAATCAGAAATTTATACTGATTCAGTACATTTATTTTATCTCTATTTTCTATAAAAATTAGTTTCTCATTAATGTCTTTTATATGCTCTCTTTTCATCATTTGGAAAATTTCGTTTATTTGTGATATTCTTTATTGATGATTTTTGCTTGTAAAGCATTGGACGTTATTAATATTTTATTCAGATACGTGTATCCTTGTCTGTAGCTTTGATATATCTAATGATGAATCGTAATACAATCAACTTTTCCCAACATTTAGTAACCCAGCAATTTTCTTGCCCAGGTAATTAGTATTACAGTAATGTGCCTCCCACTACCTTCATTATCATCATTACTACTTAGCAACCACAGGACCACCCCTTATGAGGCTGTGAGGCTGCAACTCAACGCAGGAGCAGAGGAATGATAGACTACCTTAAGAGGAAGGAAGAGTTCGATGACACGACCATACGTACTCCTTTCCATCCACTGAATGTGACGTAGCCTTTTGCCGGAGGGAACTGAGTGTGGCTGGACAAGCGGAGTCGAATGAATTACGTTTGGGTGGACACTCATCGTCTTATTCTACTGACGCAAAGTGTAATGTTGAAGCTAACGATGCGGAGTCTTCCCCCTCACTGCTTTGCCTGTTATGCGTCGCAAGCATCGCCAACACGTCAGTGCTGACTGTGGTAAGGATCGTGTCGCAGAATCGCAGTTCGTAGTAGGTAGACTGTTCGTCCCGGTCGTGCTGCATGCTGGGAAGACCCACTACCTTAGCCTATTCATCAGGAGATGGATGCCGGATAATTACTGGTGCGTTTCTCCTGTACGCCACTATGTATCAACAAATCCACCATGATGTTTTAATTAAGGTGCAATTATTCGTATCTGATGTAGCCTTATGAATGAGCTATTGTGTGGGTTTTGTGGTGGGAGCGGGCGCTCGCGCGTCTCTTTGTGTGTGTGTCTGTGTGTGGGTGTGTGTGTGCGTAAATTCCTATTTGTATGATATGGGTTAGGGAATTCAACACTCATGGAGCCCATCTCTTGAACCTCTCTAGTCTTATATTTTTCTAATCTTTTGTGTGTTCACAGCATTTATAATATCGTCACTTACTTTATACTTCATTCCTCCACTCCCCTTTACGATATAAGAGTAGTTCTTTACCTCTTCTTCAACAGGTCTTTTGGTTAACTACTTTGACAGGGACTCTGGTGGTTCGATCTTTTTTTCCTTTCAAAGAACTGTTCACTGTTTACACGTGTAAATTAGATTGGCTTAAAAACTTAAAAGCAATTATCAAATCTCTCCTTACACTTCTTTTTTCCAAGGTTGACAACATCATGGCCTCTGACATCTGGATATAAATCTGTTGTTTTCATTGTGGTAGTATTTCTGTTGCCCTTTTCTAGACCTTTCCTAACAATGCCTTGCGGATCTTTAAGTGTGGTGACTAAATATTAGAAGCATATTCTGGTTTTGGCCTCATGTAGGTTGTGAGTAGCTTGATTCTAATGCTTGCCAGCAGACAAATTGTTTCCAAGACAGTTCTTCTGAGGTTGGGCTTTGGTAGCATCTACAAATAAATTTTTTCTCACCTGAAGATTCCTTTACTTAATGATCTTCATTATAGATTTCTTCCTAAAGCTTTCTTTCACTCTGTCCCATCCTCAGTGCTTTATGTATACTCGAGTTGATTTTCATCAACCAAGTGGCAGATCAATTCTGGAATTGCTGTAGGTTAACGTGAACGTATACAATTTATGTCCTTCCAATGAGTCATTTACATAGATCAAGAACGGCAATGGTCCCAGGAGCAAACCTCGCGGGCGACGAGTGGTAGCCTAAGACCATTTCGAGAAAGACCCCTTTGACATGACCCTCATTTTTTTCCACAAACTGAAGATCTGGATTCTTTCTAATCCTCTAATGTAACGCAGTATCAAGTGCTTTCCAGTAGTCTAGACACACACTTTCCATCCTTTATTTCTTATTTAAAGCAGAGCTCACTCTCTCTTAGATGTCTAAGTTTGTTACAAATGACGTTCTTTTCCTGCATTCGCGTTTTCTCTCTTATATACTACAGTTTCTCTTTTGTGAGTTGTCTTTCTTTTGTTTTCTAATTATCATTCCAAGTATTTCACAGACTACACTCGTCAGAGAGACTTGTTTGTACCTCATTTCAATATCTCTATCTCCTTAGAGACTGATGTATCATTTGCCTTTTTCCACTCCTTTGACATTTTACCTTCCTCCAGTGACATCTTGAACAGCATTTTACTCGGCCTGTCTTGCACACTTGCTCATTACTTCAGGATATACTAAGAAACCTCTTCGAAACCATCAGCCTTATATGGCTGTAGGACCCCTTGGTATCTACGTATGTCTTTTTCGGTAATTTCAATGCTTTAGAATACATAATCCTCAATCCGGATCTTGCTGGCACCGGGGATATAGTGTCTTCCACAATGATAGCGCTTTTTGAGCTAACGTCCTCTGCATTTCTTCCCTCTAGATCTGTTAACCTACGTCCTCTGCATTTCTCCCCTCTAGATCTATTAACCCTGATTAGCTGCTCTTTTAACTGACGATATACTTCTCATGAATCTGTGGAAAAGTCTTGGATTATATCATTTCATGTCCATTATATTATTCTAAGAGTTTATCTCTCCCACCTTCTTATCCTGCTAGACTCATTTCTTCCCTCTTATACCTTTCAAAAATGATGACTGACTGTAGATCCGCCTAAGTATTCGCCACTATGAGTCACGAACCTCTTCTGTTTTTTGACATCTTTTAAAAAGGATATGATCTGTCGTCTATAACCTTCCCATTATACTTGCAGCTGATGGTTTTCATGCTCCCAATCCTTCTCAGTAAATTTCACAAAACTGACATCATAATGATTTGCATCATGGTTACATAAAACTCACTTTTCAGATTCATATTCCCCAGAAAATGTTTAGCTTTATGTGGTTTCAGCGATTGTATCTTCTCTTTAAGTCTGGTTTGCTTTATGACCCAATTTTCTTCTCCCTATGTACTATAAAATCAGACTCGAGCATTATATGATCGAGGAGTATATCACAAATGACACTCTCAATTTCTGTGTCAGGATGAGACCAAATGATAATCGTGTGTTAGACTCTAATTTCAGAGTACTCAGTGACCAACCTGGTATAGCAAATTTTCTTGTATACACTCGAGGATCATGTATGTCCATGACTTACTCAATGAAAACTTAACTCCTCCCTGTATCTCTATGACAACATCTTTCCATCATTAGAACTTTACTATCTTCATTACTATACTCATTATTCCTTCAGTGTTAACTTTGTATATCTTATCTGGCACATCTAGAATTCTCCAAAGTATTCTGAATATTCGATACTAATACACAATTGTCCCCTAAAGATTCCTTTATCATTACAAGATGTTTGAGGGGATCAGTGTACCCTGAAACTTGATATTGTCCTTAGTTAAGAGGTCTGTTCCTCCTTTATCTGTCTGTTTCCTCCTTTACTATGATCTATCAGAAAGCTTAGGTCAGATCTAATCTCTTTCGTACGTTTTGTCACCACCACTCCAACAATATCAGGCTTGTTCTCCCTGACACGGTCTTCGAACATTAGTACGTTTCCATCATCCCACCAGTCCATCCGCGCTCGTGTACTCTGTTTTCAGTCAGGCATCGTCGTCTGGCATCTCACGACATCCGTGATGTGTTGGTCGAGCTGCTTTGTCTCCTGCAATATGTCTTTCCCCAGATCCCTGGGTCTACTTACCTCTGACGAGAACCCATCTGAGTTCCTTCTTAATAGTCAACAAGTTTCTGATCCTCCTTAAGGTCTTATTGCCCACATAACTCCATACTGAAGGTGATCATCACTGAGTATGCTCTCTTGTGTGGTCAAGATCATTGTTTATGTGAATGAAGTAGTGTGTGGGTGTGTGTGTGTGTGTGTGTGTGTGTGTGTGTGTGTGTGTGGGTCTGTCTGTCCGTCTGTATGTCTGTCTGTCTGTCTGTTTGTGCATTACACATCACAGCTAGAAAATGGACGTGAGCGAATGTGGCCTTTCTTCGTCTGTTCCTAACGCTCCTACCTAATTCGGGAAACGGCGATCAAGTATGTGTGGCTACCTCGCTAACGTGGGAGACAGCGACAAAGTATAATAAATAAATAGATAAATGAATATATATATATATATGTATATATATATATATATATATATATATATATATATATATATATATATATATATATATATATATATATATATATATATATATGGTTCCAACAATGTTGTATGGTTGCGAGGCGTGGGCTATGGATAGAGTTGTGCGCAGGAGGATGGATGTGCTGGAAATGAGATGTTTGAGGACAATGTGTGGTGTGAGGTGGTTTGATCGAGTGAGTAACGTAAGGGTAAGAGAGATGTGTGGAAATAAAAAGAGCGTGGTTGAGAGAGCAGAAGAGGGTGTTTTGAAGTGGTTTGGGCACATGGAGAGGATGAGTGAGGAAAGATTGACCAAGAGGATATATGTGTCGGAGGTGGAGGGAGCAAGGAGAAGAGGGAGACCAAATTGGAGGTGGAAAGATGGAGTGAAAAAGATTTTGTGTGATCGGGGCCTGAACATGCAGGAGGGTGAAAGGAGGGCAAGGAATAGAGTGAATTGGAGCGATGTGGTATACCGGGGTTGACGTGCTGTCAGTGGATTGAATCAAGGCATGTGAAGCGTCTGGGGTAAACCATGGAAAGCTGTGTAGGTATGTATATTTGCGTGTGTGGACGTATGTATATACATGTGTATGGGGGTGGGTTGGGCCATTTCTTTCGTCTGTTTCCTTGCGCTACCTCGCAAACGCGGGAGACAGCGACAAAGTATAAAAAAAAAAAATATATATATATATATATATATAAATATATATATATATATATATATATATATACATATATATATATATATATCTATATAAATATATATATATATATATATATATATATATATATATATATATATATATATATATATATATATATATATATATATATATATATATATATATATATATATATATATATGCGGAAAGGGAGCTGTGGTTTCGGGCGTTATTGCATGACAGCTAGAGACTGAGTTTGAACGAATGGGGCCTTTGTTGTCTTTTCCTAGCGCTACCTAGCTCACATGAGGGGGGAGGGGGATGTTATTCCATGTGTGGCGAGGTGGCGATGGAATGAATAAAGGCAGACAGTGTGAATTGTGTGCATGTGTATATATGTAGGTGTCTGTGTGTGTATATATATGTATACGTTGAGATGTATTGGTATGTATATGTGCGCGTGTGGACGTGTATGTATATACATGTGTTTGTGAGTGAGATGGGCCATTCTTTCATGTTTCCTTGCGCTACCTCGCTAACTCGGAAGACAGCGATAAAATATAATAAATAGATAATATATATATATATATATATATATATATATATATATATATATATATATATATATATATATATATATATATTCATTAAACTTTTTCGCTGTCTCCCGCGTTAGCGAGGTAGCGCAAGGAAACAGACGAAAGAATGGCCCGGCTCACCCACATACACATATATATATATACATACACGTCCACATACGCACATATACATACTTATACATTTCACCGCACACATGTATATGCACACACAGACATATACATATATACGCATGCACATAATTCATACTGTTTGCCCCTATTCATTCCCGTCGCATCCTCGCCACACATGAAATGACAAACCCCTCCCCCCGCATGTGCGCGACGTATCACTAGGAAAAGACAACAAAGGCCACATTCGTTCACACTCAGTCTCTAACTGTCATGTATAATGCACCGAAACCGCAGCTCACTTTCCACGTCCAGGCCCCACAAATCTTTCCATGGTTTACCCAAGACGCTTCACATGCCCTGGTTCAATCCATTGACAGTGCGTCGACCCCGGTATACCACATCGTTCCAAGTCACTCTATTACTTGCACGCCTTTCACCCTCCTGCATGTTGAGGCCCCGATCACTCAGAATCTTTTTCACTCCATCTTTCCACCTCCAATTTGGTCTCCCACTTATCGTTCCTTCCACCTCTGACACATTGACACATATATCCTCTTTGTCAATCTTTCCTCACTCATTCTCTCCATGTGACCAAACCATATATATATATATATATATATATATATATATATATATATATATATATATATATATATATATATATATATATATATATATATATATATATATATACTATAATACGTGAAGGCTGTGTATCACGTAGGTTTAGATCCGCCTGCTCTGGGTATTTCCAGGACTCTGGGGCACCCAGACCCACAACAAAGGATTCGATCCCATTAGATTCTAGTTCAGGCCAGCCGTCGCCATGGGAGTATCACGACACCCTCCTCCCACAAGAAGTAATCAATTTAATTGCTACTTGCGTCCCCCGCCATCATCAAATTAGCGCTCCTGCTGGACTGAGTAGAGCAAACGCAACGAGCAGACTTAAGCAGATGGGATCGGGTGGCGTGATTGTGAATCAAGACTTCTAATTAGGTTCTATTGCATTTCGCCTCATCCACTTTTTTTTTCTCTGGCCAACCTAGTAGTAACACGGGCGCTAAAGGCTTGTAATTGCATCTTTCCTTTCATCTTCTTTTCCGAAGATGATAAGCAGCGACATGTTCGCGCAGCTACTGATTTCCTCCAAGATTAAAAAGAGGAAGAAGAAAATATGAGAAAAAAAGAAACATATATATATAAATCGAAATGGAATTAGTGTTATCACATGCAATATCTGCAGAATCATTTTTCGTTTCTTTTTCCCAATATAAGAATAGCAGTAATAGGTTTTGCTGCCATTCTTATTCCGGTAGAATAATCTGTTAATCTGTACCTGCCACAGAAATTATGCCTGACTTCATTTTTGTCCGTAGGTAAGTAATGAAATGTCTCCGGGACAACTTCAACCGTAGGGCCATGGAAGGGGGACTGACTCGTCTCTCCAGTGTCTCAGTGTCATCTATAAGCCTCCTTCAGTGCTGCCATCTATGAAACAAGGATAAAAGTGACAAAAGCTAAAGCCTTTTTGCAGAGTAGCTATTTCCCCGACAATAGAATAATTACTTACCACAGTGCAGAGTGGCTAATGATCAGTCTTGCGAGTCATTAGTTCAGATTATTGGAAGAGAAACTTTTATATCTCTCATATCGAGCAAAATTAGAAAACCAATTTGAGACACTTACACCTTCGTTGATTCGAAATTTGTTGCTTTCTTAAGAGATACCATCATGATAGATCGGCAGATTTGTTACAGACTTCAGGAACATGATGAATCACGGTTCATAGCAACGTAATCTGAACAATGAGAAACTTAAATAGTTTGTTTATTGACGCAGGAACGATCCAGCCGTGTTCCAGGCCTCCCATCATCCTGCTGCGTCAGGAGCGATCCAGCCGTGTTCCAGGCCGTGCATCACCCTGTCGCTTCGGAAACGATCCAGCCGTGTTCCAGGCCTCCCATCATCCTGTTGTGTCAGGAGCGATCCAGTCGTGTTCCAGGCCTCCCATCATCCTGTTGCTTCAGGAGCGATCCAGCCGTGTTCCAGGCTGCCTATCATCCTGTTGTGTCAGGGGCGATCCAGCCGTGTTCCAGGCCGTGCATCACCCTGTCGCTTCGGAAACGATCCAGCCGTGTTCCAGGCCTCCCATCATCCTGTTGCTTCAGGAGCGATCCAGCCGTGTTCCAGGCCGCCCATCATCCTGTTGCGTCAGGGGCGATCCAGCCGTGTTCCAAGCCGTGCATCACCCTGTCGCTTCGGAAACGATCCAGCCGTGTTCCAGGCCTCCCATCATCCTGTTGCTTCAGGAGCGATCCAGCCGTGTTCCAGGCCGCCCATCATCCTGTTGCGTCAGGGGCGATCCAGCCGTGTTCCAGGCCGTGCATCACCCTGTCGCTTCGGAAACGATCCAGCCGTGTTCCACGCCGTGCATCATCCAGGTGAGTCTGGAATGATCCAACCGTGTTCCAGGTTGTGAATCATTCTGTTGCGTCCTTCAGTTCTCACTACTAACTATGATAAGAGAAGAGCTGCATCACAGTTTGTTCAAGGGTAATTATAACCGACAGTTTCTTCGGTTCTATTTTAAAGCAAACCTTCTTCCTGGACCCTCTCACAAAGCGCTCGATCAGAACGCACCCAAAACTGCTGTGCGTTGATAGATCACATTAGCATCCGTTATCAAGACTATAAGGTACTGAACAAAATATTATTGCATTGCTTCTCCATCATATCTCATTTAAAGTATTATTAGAGACGCATCTATTAAGATATTCTTAATCCTCTCTAACACCTATACTAATACATCTCACTGATTGTTGTAAAAAGTAGTGTTGAACCTTTAAAAGTAGTCCTTGCTGAACCAGTTACCTCCAGACATACTGGAGTGAGGGACGAGAGCGCCGTGGCTGGAAGCATGATACTCAATCACTGATCTTGTTGATATCTGGACAAATATTTACAAGACACGAAAATCTGGGGGTCTTCAGTGTAACATGCGACTTTGAAACATCTGTCGATTCTCACAAGGGTCATCATTTATCTCCAATGGCCTTTTTTAGGTCGCTTTATTACCCTTTAAATTGCCCTCTCGATTTCAAATAGAATTGTGATTGATTACCTTTCTCCTCTCCGAAGAGGATTGGTTACCCTCGGTCACCAGCAACAAATTAGCCAACGTTATCATGTAAGTAGATCCGCAATCCGTTTATTCCGATGGAGTTCTTTTCGTTGGACGAGATGAAAGTTCACTCACAGTTGTCACACCAGGTTATAGAGCAAGCTGATAACGTTGTCATAGTGAGCTTCACTAAGACAGATTCGTTGATTTAGAAGGTGACTCATGAATCTGAGATCTGAAAGGGGGAGAATCCAATGGTCATTGGAATGCACGTATACCTGCTGATCTGAACACGAAGAGATTAGAGATTAAAGATGGTACAGGGGAGAAATCTTTAAAGTAACCATCTTCGGATTTAAGGAAGCAACACCAACAACACTGAGAGAGATTTTTGGTCTAATATCCCCAACTTCTGAATCGCTGTTGGAGTTAACTATAGCTTCCCCTTCCATTTGTTCTCCGCCCTTCACTCGACGTACGCAGTATTAATCCTTGAAGCTGAAGTTTTCTGAGAAGGGAGACCTCCTTACTTCAAGGATACCTTCATTTCTCCACTCCTGCGAAGGGAAGTGGGACAGCAACCACCTCAGCTTGAGTGGGAGATACCCAATCCCGGATTCTTTCGCATGGCTCAAGATTCCGTGGGATTACCTGCTTCTAGATAAATCATCCCTTGCTCTATGATATTCCACGACTCGATCTGTTACTCTTAGGATCTGTTGAAATCGATCGACGCCGGGAAAAGTTAAGTTGTTGTCTCTGCCCTTCGAATAACTGACTTCAAGAACGTGTGGAAAAAAAATTGCTCAAAGTCGTTATTTGCAAGTTTATTTGTCGAATGCATTACAGAGAGTCACCTACGGTATAGGTGTTGGATCAAACACGGTTCTCGGAAGAGTCATCCATTTTGTCTTCAATCTCATAGAAATCTGCAGCTTTTGTTTAGGAAGGGAGTTAACAACTGAACTCATGCCTTGATTATACTGAGAAAATCTGAACCTCATTATCCTTTTTATAGCAACTGTATATCATAGTCTTGATAACACCAGTTCTGATCACAGGTAACAGATGTGATAATGTTATAGTGAGTCCACTGATGGATGTTGGAGGTCAAAGGCCAGGGGGATGTATGTTGCTCTTTTTGGTACGTTACCAGCCCCACCCTGGCGGCTTCAAATCATTGTTGAGTCTCAGCAATACTCTCCTGGTTATACCTGCCTCACTCGCTTCTCACTCTTGCCTCACTCACTCCCACCTAACTCTTGCTTAACCCACACCTCATTTCCAAGAGGCATAAGCTAGCATGTTGAAGCATCGTCTTATTGTGTTTGTTTTCCCTATCATTTTGTATGTTGTATCTGTCTATACTGTATTGCATATGTTTTATATCTGATGGTATATCATGGGTGTTGTGTTTGTCTGTAGATATGTTATGTTTACTAGTATATCATTGTTGATGCCATTTTGGTGAGTATGTTGCGTGTGTGTCAGTGTATCTTTGTATAAATGCTGTGGCTGTCAGTATATCTCTGTGGCTATATTGTGTATATCAGTATATTACTGTGAATAAGTTGACTCTGCCGGTATAGAACTGTGGATACACTCTATCAGCATTATCACAGATGTGTGGTTTCTGTCAGTATATCAGTGTGGTGGATATGTTGAGTCTGTCAATGTGTTATTGTGAATATCTTGTTTGTCAATATATTACTTTGTAGATGTTGTGTTAGTAAATTCATCATAGTGAATATGTTCAGTAGTTTATCAGTGTCATTAGCATACTGAGTATATCAGCACTGTATTGTGTATGTTTTATAACAGTCTGTTATCATAAATAAGGCATGCTTGTTAGTCTTTCGTAGTGTGGAGTTGTGTCTAGCAGTTTCTTGAAGTATTCTTGCTGTAAACTACAGATTGTGACTGTCATAGTGTCGCATGTGATTTTTTCCTTAGTGCTATGTTTGATATTTGCTGTTGGTAGCTTTCTAACGTGAATGGGCTTTCACTAGCTGCTTAATGTTCTGTATATGTCTTAGCTAGAAGCTAAGTAGTGTGTATAGGCAATGTGTATAGGTAGTTTAGAACTATATATGCATTCTGGCTATCAGATGAGCGTGTAGGGGTTATGACCAACAGTTTGGTGCTATGTATGCATTCTGGCTAGTAGTTGGGTAGTGTGTATGGGCTGTGGCAAGCTGCTTATAGTGTGTTATGGTTGTGTATAGCAGTATAACACTATATACAGGTTGTGACTAGCAGTATGGTACTATATATAGGTTGTGGTTAGCGGTTTGGTACTGTGTATGTGTTGTGGCCAGCAATTTGGTACTGTGCATGTGTCGTGGCTAATAGTTTTGTTCTATGTATGTGTTGTAGCTCTCTCTTTGGTACTCTGCATTACCTATTAATATCAGTTTGGTATTGTGTATCTATTATGGCTGACAACCTGGTACTATGTATGTGTAATGGCTAGCAGTTTGTAATGTGCATGTATTTTGGGTTGCAGACTAGCACTACTGTGCATGTATTGTGGTTTGCAGTTTGGTACTGCTTATATGTTGTGGCTAACACTATGGTACTGCTCATGTGTTGTGGGTAGCAGATCGCTAATGGTATACCTGTCAATGGCTGGTCGTTTGATGTCATATACGTAATGCCTCAGGTTGTTCTCACGTTGTGAGTTTCGCTGTTTTAGTTCGTTGCTGACCTCAATGAGGACACCGTGCACGTCAAAAGACCAAGACGATCTATTCTCACTGGCTCCTGAGGTGTTCTGACTTTGGTAAATGTGAATAAGGGCAAGGTTATTAGTTTCATTGGGTTGAGGGACAAGTCAATTGTGAGGTAAGTTTGAATGGAGAAAAACTGGAAGAAGTGAAGTGTTTTAGATATCTGGAAGTGACTTCTGCAGCAGGATGGAATCATGGAAGCGACTTCATTGTCTTAGCATCAGATTTCTACTTCTGCTTCATATTTCCCCGTACATCACAACCCTCTCATTATAAATATGAACTCAACATAGGCAAAGGTACTGGTCAATTAGCAGGCGGGTGCGGGGGTTCGGGTCATGGGGAAGATTGGGTCAAGAGATAAGCAGGTCGCGTGTCCGGGAGGTCATTAGGAGTCAGAGGTCAAAAGCTGACCAGACTGAGGTCAGACACAAACAAAGGCGAGGTGATTTATCTGCTTAGCTGGGTGCCCAAGGGATCTGGTCCCTCCTCGAAGCCCTTCTTAAGGGTTGTGAGACGTGACGGAACGTGAGACAGAGATTTGGATGTTCATGAAGTTCATTGTCTGGTGAACTATGGCCTCAGAAAAATTGTCTTCATCTCGGACTTCCTCTTTATCTTTCCACTTTTCTTGTTACCTTTTTCATCCCCTTCTTTCTTCTTCTCATCATGAGTTTAATCATGATGATATTCATTATCATCACCACCATCATGATCATCACCCCGTCACTATATTCATATAATGTCTTTATGATTATATTATTCACTATTATCGTCATCGTCTCCCTCTTCAACTCCTCTCCTTAATTTCCTTCTTCCTCTCCTAATTTTCTTCCATCGTCTCTCACATAATGTCCTGTAATCACTACCGTCTTTTGTTTTTTTTCTATACACCTCGTATGACTCCCTCCGATGAGTGTTACCAGCCCGGGCCATGAGCAATAATTCCCTCTTTTTTACGATCTTCCTTTCTTACCCTCTCCCTCTCCCTCCCTCTCTATCTAACCCTCTGTCATCACCACAACCCCCAAGTCCCCTTACCATCACTATAAACCCCTCCTCCCATCTCCTCTCTCTCTCTCTCGCGCCCTGGCTCTGCCATTACCATATATCCCTCTTGACAACCTTTCAGCATCTAGTGATCACCCTTTACTTTTTCCCTCCACCAAAGAAAAATTCTAATCAATTCCACATTATGCGGAACTAATCGAACTCCGGCCTGTGCGATTTCCCTAATAACCTAGTCCACTTGGCTGGGGATAACTAGCAGTCAATTACTGTAGGACGATAGGGACCTCGAGATGTTAAGATAAGCTGTTCGGGGAGGTCCACCGTCCCCTGGCCTCAGGATCTCGACGCCTCAGAACACATTAGATGAAGAGATAAGATGCTAATAGGTATTACCGAGATTTAGGACCGGTAGTAAAGAACAACCAAATTTTACGCCTTATGAGAGAGTCGTTGGCTGGTATAACCAGAGGGACGGAGGTCTTTATGCTGAGGGTGTACGTAAACGTATATGGTCCGGTGCATCATGTTTGCGACGTAATATATGGTCAGTGCAGCCCCGTGACTCGGCCCCAAGCTATGGCAGGTACGGACTCAATGTGTGGTGAAGATGTTAAGTTCCCTCGTTTAGCTTTGGCGTCATAGTGGAGGCATAGCCGTGAATTACTTACTGTTCGCGATCATCAAACGTTGGAAAAAGAATGATCAAAAAACTGACAAATATGACACTATAAGAGAGGGGAAGTGAGGTGATGATTCGAGAATATTTTGAATACTGCATATAGCAGTTTGACTACAGTGTATAGCAGTTTGAATACTGTGTCCTGTATACAGCAATTTGGAAGTTCAGTAGTGGGTATATGTTAATGGTAGATATAGACATCTCGATTCCTTAATAATAGAATAAAAGTAACTGCAGCTTTCTCGGTGCCCTGGACATTAAAAAGAATGGAGGATATATTTGACAAAATGCAGGTCAATGTAGAATACAGGAATTAATATACATTATATAAAATATCACGTCCAAAGAAGCACCAAATATATATTAACACCTTCGATGATAAACCTACGCATAAAACATAATGACACACGAGCATGAAGCAAATCTACATCAGAAGACACACACACACACACACACACACACACACACACACACACACACACACACACACACACACACACACACGTGCTGACCTGGGTCTTCTCTGCGTCATAAACCTTTCACCGTGGCCACCCATTCGACCACAAGACGTCAGCCAGCCAATAGCCAAGATGAACACGAGATGAAACGCCTTAACATGCAAATGAGGGATCATTAATTATTCCACTTGTATATGGACAGCGCTCGACATCCATCATTATCTTGTTTAGTAAATCTTCCTATTCGCTATACTGCCATGCTAACTGTCCATGGTAGATAAAATGATGCGTATACACATAAAGAACACATTTTGATTATTGTATACCACGTTCCAGTAAATACTACAAATTGAAGGTAGAAAGATAGAGTGAAAAAGATTTTGAGTGATCGAGGCCTGAACGTACAGGAGGGTGAAAGGCTTGCAAGGAATAGAGTAAATTGGAAAGATGTGGTACACCGGGGTCGCCGTGCTGTCAATGGATTGAACCGGGCATGTGAAGCATCTGGGGTAAACCATGGAAAGTTTTGAGGGGCCTAGATGTGGAAAGAGAGCTGTAGTCTCGGTGAATTATACTTGACAGCTAGAGACTGAGTGTGAACAAATGTGGCATTTGTTATCTTTTCTTAGCGCTACCTCGTGCGCACACGGGGGAAGGGGGTACCATTTCATGTGTGGCGGGGTGGCGACGAGAAAGGATGAAGGCAGCAAGGATGAATATGCACATGTTATATATGTATATGTCTGTGTATGTATATGTATGTAGGCGTTGAAATGTATAGGTATGTATATGTGCGTGTGGGGGCGTGTATGTATATACACGTATATGTGCGTGGGTTGGGCCATTCTTTCGTCTGTTTCTTTGCGCTACCTCGCTGACGCGTAGGACAGCGACAAAGTATAATAATAATAGAATATATATATATATATATATATATAAGGAACAGGGGGCTGGAAACCCTCCCTTCTCGTTTTTTTTTTAATTTTCCTAGAGAAGGAACAGAGAAGGGGGCCAGGTGAGGATATTCCCTCAAAGGCCCAGTCCTCTGCTCTTAACGCTACCTCGCTAACGCGGGAAATGGCGAATAGTTTGAGGGAAAAGAAATATATATATATATATATATATATATATATATATATATATATATATATATATATATATATATATATATATATATATATATATGGTTGGTAAGGTTATTCAATGTGTGTATGACTCATGGTGAGGCGCTTGAAGACTGGCTGAATGCTTGCATAGTGCCATTATACAAAGGCAAAAGGGATAAAGGTGAGTGCTCAAATTACAGAGGTATAAGTTTGTTGAGTATTCCTGGGAAATTATATGGGAGGGTATTGATTGAGAGGGTGAAGGCAGGTACAAAGCATTAGATTGGGGAAGAGCAGTGTGGTTTCAGAAGTGGTAGAGAATGTGTGGATCAGGTGTTTGCTTTGAAAAATGTATGTGAGAAATACTTAGAAAAGCAAATGGATTTGTATGTATCATTTATGGATCTGGAGAAGGCATATGATAGAGTTGATAGTGATGCTCTGTGGAAGGTATTAAGAGTATATGGTGTGGGAGGCAAGTTGTTAGAAGCAGTGAAAAGTTTTTATCCAGGTTGTAAGGCATGTGTACACACGTGTAGGATGAAAGGAAAGTGATTGGTTCTCAGTGAATGTAGGTTTGCGGCAGGGGTGCGTGATGTCTCCAAGGTTGTATAATTTGTTCATGGATGGGGTTGTTAGGGAGAAGAATGCAAGAGTTTTGGAAAGAGGGGCAAGTATGCAGTCTGTTGTGGATGAGAGAACTTGGAAAGTGAGTCAGTTGTTGATCGCTGATGATTCAGAGCTTGTGGCTGATTCGGATGAGAAACTGCAGAAGCTGGTGACTGAGTTTGGTTGAGGGTTGAGGGACAAGTCAATTGGGAGGTAAGTTTGAATGAAGAAAAACTGGAGGAAGTGAAGTTTTTAGATATCTGGGAGTGGATCTGGCAGCGGATGGAACCATGGAAGCGGAAGTGAATCATAGGGTGGGGGAGGGGGCCGCAAGTTGTGGGAGCGTTGAAAAATGTGTGGAAGTCGCGAGCGTTATCTTGGAAAGCAAAAATGGGTATGTTTGAAGGAATAGTGGTTCCAAGAATGTTATATGGTTGCGAGGCGTGGATTGTAGATAAAGTTGTGCGGAGAAGGGTTGATGTGCTGGAAATGAGATGTTTGAGGACAATATGTGGTGTGAGGTGGTTTGATCGATTAAGTAATGAAAGGGTGAGAGAGATGTGTGGTAATAAAAAGAGTGTGGTAGAGAGAGCAGAAGAGGGTGTTTTGAAATGGTTTGGTCACATGGAGAGAATGAGGAAGGAAAGATTGACAAAGAGGATATATGTTTCAGAGGTGGAGGGAATGAGGAGAAGTGGGAGACCAAATTGGAGGTGGAAAGATGAAGTGAAAAAATTTTTGAGAGATCGGGGCCTGAACATGCAGGAGGGTGAAAGGCGTGCAAGGAATAGAGTGACTTGGAACGATGTGGTATACCGGGGTCAATGGATTGAACCAGGGTATGCGAAGCGTCTGGGGTAAACCATGGAAAGTTTTGTGGGGCCTGGATGTGGAAAGGGAGCTGTGGTTTCGGTGCATTATACATGACAGCTAGAGACTGAGTGTGAACGAATGTGGCCTTTGTTGTCTTTTCCTAGCGATACCTCGCGCACATGTGGGGGGAGGGGGTTTTCATTTCATGTGTGGCGGTGTGGCGACGGGAATGAATAGGGGCAGACGGTATGAATTATGTACATGTGTATATATGTATATATCTGTATATGTATATATATGTATATGTTGAGATGTATAGGTATGTATATGTGCGTGTGTGGACGTGTATGTATATACATGTGTATGTGGGTGGGTTGGGCCATTCTTTCGTCTGTTTCCTTGCGCTACCTCGCTAACGCGGGAGACAGCGACAAAGTATAATATATATATATATATATATATATATATATATATATATATATATATATATATATATATATATATATATATATATATATATATATAAATCCCACTGACAAAGCCTGTGAGACGGTGGGTGAGTGAGTGTCTAAGTGTGTGTGTTAAGCTATATTATATGAGGAAAGGAATTCACAGAATAATGATAGCCTACGTGCACTCCAATTTGCCAGAGATGATTTCCAACTGAGACTGACGAGTTGTGAAGCACAGTTTGTTATCCCGTTAGGACTACATAAAAGAACTACTTAACTCCCGACCTTCATTAGCCTGTGGGAGGTTAAACCACCACAATACCGTAAGACTTTTGGCGCTTCCATATAATCCTCCACTGACAGTATGTCAAAGTATCTTCGTATATGAAGGCATTACACACTTGTCCACTGTAAGGCAGTAAAATGTGATGACTTTTGGCTCGTCCATATCATCCTCCACTGACAGTATCTCAAAGTATCTTCTTATGTGAAGGCATTAAATACCTGTCCACTGTAAGTCAGTAAAGTGCAATGTAATCTCTATCTCAAGATGATCATTTAGATTGAGTCGGAATTCTTATCTCACCATTGGCAGGGTCACTGTCAATAGTGGCGAGGCGACTGTGCACCTCCTCGCGTTGTATCAGACGCTACGTACATTGTGTCTCCTTGCACGGGGATGATGTACCACATCCCTGTGGTGTTTCCCATCGCCGTCGGCGCCCAGGGATCATTAGCTCTTCACTTGGCCTGAGGCAGAAGACAACTTTGACCAGGATCTTTCACTCTTGTACTTGAACAAAGTCCTACTTTAGAATATTTGTATGAAAAAGTGATTGAATTAAAGGACATTTTTTTGTGCTTTTTTGTCCATTTTGCTAAGAGGGAAAATGATCATCCTTCAGCTGTAACGATTGAAATTATCATCCTGCAGATGTAGCAAGTGAGCATGATCATCCTGCAAGTGTAACAAGTGAAGGCGATCATCCTCTGGGTGTAACAAGCGAAAATAATCAGCATATGGGTGTAACAAGTGAAGATAATCACGGTATAATAAGTAAAGATGATAATTACGTGTGTGTAACAAGAGGATATGTGATCATCCTGCAGGTGTAACAAGTGCAGGTGGTCATCTTGCAGGTGTAACAAGTGCAGGTGATCATCCTGCAGGTGTAACAAGTGCAGCGGATCATCCTGCAGGTGTAACAAGTGCAGCGGATCATCCTGCAGGTGTAACAAGTGCAGGTAGTTATCCTGCAGGTGTAACAAGTGCAGGTGGTCATCCTGCAGGTGTAAGAAGTTCAGGTGATCATCCTTCAGGTGTAACAAGTGCAGGTGGTCATCCTGCAAAAGAAAACAGTCATCGTGCTGGTAGGTATTAGAGTGTAGATAGCAGGCGCCCAGGGCAGTATGACCATCCAGACCTGACAATGTTGAAAGCAGAGCCCAAAACCATCTTACACCCTCCGTGTCAGTAGGTTGTAGACTGCAGCCGCCCAGGGAACCACTACCCTCCTGACTTGAGAAGTGTTAAAGTGATGGCAGAACCGTCTTACACCTCCCCTGTGTCAGTAGGTTGTAGACAACAGCCGCCCAGGGAAATACTACCCTCCTGACTTCAAGAGTGAAGTGATGGCCGGAACCATCTCACACCTCACCGTGTCAGTAGGCTGTAGGCAGCACACACCCAGGAAAGTACTGCCCTCCTAAATTAGGAGTGCTGAAGTGATGCCTTGTGCCATCTTACACCCTCCACGTCAGGACTTCTGGTCTTGGTCATTTATTTCATGAAGAGTAAGCACATGGCTAATCTTATCAACACCCCTTCAATATACATCATGCACTTGTTCTCATTCCAAATGAGTCTGCGTTTCCCTGCCACTGAAAGCAGCGCAGCCTTGGATTGCAGGAGCCTTTAGAAAGGTCCGGGGTAACAGGAGGACTCCTGTTCACAGAAATTGGTGTTGGGGTAATTATACATAAATGAATAGAATAGTATGTTCATCTGTAATCACTCATACATTTAACACATAATCACGAGTGAATGCATTTATACACATTTACACATTCCTAGGATCCCTTTACTGGGGCTACTGCAGTTTCATAACTGTGCTCCTATCACGAGCAGGGAAATGATGGACTCTTACAAAGTGGAAAGTTTCTCAACGAAACTGTACTCGTTTTCATCCACTGATAATGAAATAGACTCGGCCAAGATAGAATTTCATTTACGGAGTAACTACACACAGGAGGAGACTAGTAACACCCATCTCTCTCTCTCTCTCTCTCTCTCTCTCTCTCTCTATATATATATATATATATATATATATATATATATATATATATATATATATATATATATATATATATATATATATCTATATCTATATTCATTATACTTTGTCGCAGTCTCCCGCGTTAGCAAGGTAGCGCAAGGAAACAGACGAAAGAATGGGAAAACCCACCCACATACACATGTATATACATAAACGCTGGGGATAGGGATAAGGGAGAAAGAATACTTCCCACGCATTTCCCTCTTGTCGTAAAAGGCGACTAAAGGAGACGGGGGCGGGGGGCTAGAAACCCTCTCCTCCTCGTATTATAATTTTCTAAAAGGGTAACAGAAGAAGGAGTCATGCGGGAGTGCTCATCCTCCTCGAAGGTTCAGATTGGGGTGTCTAGATGTGTGTGGATGTAAACAAGATGAGAAAAAAGGAGATATAGGTAGCATGTTTGAGGAGAGGAACCCGGATGTTTTGGCTTCTGAGTGAAACGAAGCTCAAGGGCAAAGGGGAAGAGTTGTTTGGGAATATCTTGGGAGTAAAGCCAAGAGTTGGTGAGAGGACAAGAGCAAAGGAAGGAGTAGCACTACTCCTGAAGCAGGAGTTGTAGGAGTATGTGATAAAGTGTAAGAAAGTACAGTCTAGATTGATATGGTTAAAACTGAAAGTGGATGGAGAGAGATGGGTGATTATTGGTGCATATGCACCTGGTCATGAGAAGAAAGAGCATGAGAGGCAAGGGTTTTGGGAGCAGCCGATTGTGTTAGCAGTTATTATGCACGAGACCGGGTTATACTGATGGGTGACTTGAATGCAAAGGTGAGTAATGTGGCAGTTGAGGGTAAAATTGGTGTATATATATATATATATATATATATATATATATATATATATATATATATATATATATATCAAACAAACTTCCAAAAGCCAGGATCGAACCCGGGACCCCTGTGCAAGAGGCGGGAATGCTAACCGATAGGCTATGGGCCCATAGCCTAGCGGTTAGCATTCCCGCCTCTTGCACAGGGGTCCCTGGTTCGATCCTGGCTCTTGGAGGTTTGTATGTTCTATGAAGGTGCGCGTTTCTATGCACTATGTTCGTGTGTGTATATATATATATATATATATATATATATATATATTTATATATATATATATATGTAAGGCATGTGTACGTGTAGGAAAAGAGGAAAGTGATTGGTTCTCAGTGAATGTAGGTTTGCGGCAGGGGTGTGTGATGTCTCCATGGTTGTTTAATTTGTTTATGGATGGGGTTGTTAGGGAGGTAGATGCAAGAGTTTTGGAAAGAGGGGCAAGTATGAAGTCTGTTGGGGATGAGAGAGCTTGGGAAGTGAGTCAGTTGTTGTTCGCTGATGATACAGCGCTGGTGGCTGATTCATGTGAGAAACTGCAGAAGCTGGTGACTGAGTTTGGTAAAGTGTGTGGAAGAAGAAAGTTAAGAGTAAATGTTAATAAGAGCAAGGTTATTAGGTACAGTAGGGTTGAGGGTCAAGTCAATTGGGAGGTGAGTTTGAATGGAGAAAAACTGGAGGAAGTGAAGTGTTTTAGATATCTGGGAGTGGATCTGGCAGCGGATGGAACCATGGAAGCGGAAGTGGATCATAGGGTGGGGGAGGGGGCGAAAATTTTGGGAGCCTTGAAAAATGTGTGGAAGTCGAGAACATTATCTCGGAAAGCAAAAATGGGTATGTTTGAGGGAATAGTGGTTCCAACAATGTTGTATGGTTGCGAGGCGTGGGCTATGGATAGAGATGTGCGCAGGAGGATGGATGTGCTGGAAATGAGATGTTTGAGGACAATGTGTGGTGTGAGGTGGTTTGATCGAGTAAGTAACGTAAGGGTAAGAGAGAGGTGTGGAAATAAAAAGAGCGTGGTTGAGAGAGCAGAAGAGGGTGTTTTGAAATGGTTTGGGCACATGGAGAGAATGAGTGAGGAGAGATTGACCAAGAGGATATATGTGTCGGAGGTGGAGGGAACGAGGAGAAGAGGGAGACCAAATTGGAGGTGGAAAGATGGAGTGAAAAAGATTTTGTGTGATCGGGGCCTGAACATGCAGGAGGGTGAAAGGAGGGCAAGAAATAGAGTGAATTGGAGTCATGTGGTATACAGGGGTTGACGTGCTGTCAGTGGATTGAAGCAAGGCATGTGAAGCGTCTGGGGTAAACCATGGAAAGCTGTGTAGGTATGTATATTTGCGTGTGTGGACGTGTGTATGTACATGTGTATGGGGGGGGGGGGTTGGGCCATTTCTTTCGTCTGTTTCCTTGCGCTACCTCGCAAACGCGGGAGACAGCGACAAAGTATAGAAAAAAAAAAAAAAAAAAAAAAAATATATATATATTTATATATACATATGAGAGAGAGAAACACACATGTATATAAAAGACAATTATAAACTTAATTACGAACACAGACGAAAATCATATCAATCAATTTCTGCACTTACCTGAAGACTTCAACACCGTCGGAGTTGACGTAAGTAAATGTGGATATCATACAGCAGGTTTCCTGTAAGTGAGAAGCGCTTTGAAGATGAGATACATCGTCGAGGCAGATATTGAAAAACAAGGAAAAGCCTTAATGAGAATGAGCAGATTCTGTGGCAACCAGGGTTGGAGCAATTGCGTTTAAAAACCAAATTGCGTTTACAATTACAAATACTTTCAGTTTTGCTATATTACATTTATGATTACAAATTACCTTGTAAATGCCCACCTTTGCATATACAAGGTTATCAGAACCACCTCCGTACCTTTTCACAATTACAATTGCATTACAATTACTTGATAACAATTGCATTTTCAATTACGATTACAATCATAATATTTCTGTAATCAATTACATTTCAACTGAATTACGATTACACTAACTCTGGTCGGAACCATGCCCATAAAGAGACGAAACTTGTGTTAATTCTTTTGGTATTGTTATCATCTGCTTCCTCTCTCATGATGTACCGTGTTAACAAACGTGCTTTCGAAAGAAATATTTCAGAGACCTGTTGTTACTGAAAGCACAGGAAATCATTCCATGTATTCTTTCTGGAGTGGCAAAAATACGTTCTCGAACTCTCAGATGACAGTGATTGAAGCAGCCTTCATTTAAACGCACTCCTGCATTACATACGCCCTCTGTAATTGGATGAGGATAGACGAATGTGACAATATACTTCGTCATAAGTGTTGATAGCGAGAATCAATTGTATGTCAGCCGGTAGGTGTCAGGCCAAGTTTTCGTAAAGTTTCTGTTGATCTCTGAACGTGTTTCTCTTTGTTTTGCTTCATCGAAACTCATAAATTATTTCATCGTCAATGCCCCGCCCATTTACGAGTTACACGTCGGTGGAGGATGAGAAAAAGGGCAGCAAATTACAACCTGATGATATTAATGTATTCCATTAGATGTAAATCGGGGTTCCAAATCATACTGGTTACTGTGACTTATCATCGTCGGGGACTCTAAAACACGCATTTACTTTTTACTCACTTAAAGGATGAAGATGTTCACTGAACTGGTGTTGCAAGTCTTTATGGTTATCATTATTCCATAAATCAAAAGACGCCTTCATGCAACCTACTTTGACTTACTTTATGTCATGTACATGTTTATAAATGACTTGCAGGTATCGCTGGCGCCTTTGGTCGAACTAGTTACATATTTTCAGTATCGTCCAGAAGACGCCGACTCTGTAGTAGGCAGCCACCTACAGCAGCCCCTGCTTCCCGCTCTGCTGTGGACGCCAACCTACAGCAGCACTGGAGCAGCTAGTGCGGTGAGTGAACACCTGCAGGAAAATTGGAGCCACCAGTGCCGTGGACGGCAGCCTACGTTTTTCTCCTCTTGCCACAGTAATCTACGAGTTTGAGGTCACTTCCTCTGCCACAGACAACCTCAAAAGGACCTAGTGGCCTGTTGGTGTTTGAATTCCTTGTGTTCCGCTGTATTCTTTGTACAGTACGCTCGCCTGTCCTGGGGCCACTAGTGTAAGAGTGGCTACCAACAGAGGCACATCAGATACCAGCAGTACTGGAGCCACTGTTATGTTTAGCCATCTACATCAAGTAGTGGAGGTAACAGTGTGGAGGATGGACGCTTAACAGCAGTACTAGAACCACCAGCGTGGTGTAGAGCCACCTTCAGCAGTACAGTAGATATGGAGAGTGAGGGAGGGAAAGTCGAAATTAGAAGCTTCGGGGTGAGACCTCGATGCCATACCCCATCAGTTATTGTTTTGGATATGACAGACTACAGGAAGGGATTTCCGAAAATCCTTCCACAGTGACCAAACATGAGCGGCGTGAAAGAGGATGTCACCGATGGAACTCTCCCTGCGAAAGACATACCGATAATCAGAGAGAAAAATGTAAGATTTACGATGTTAAAAGAAATAAGAATTGTAGAGATACCAGTAAAATTCTTGAAAAAAATTGTATAAGGAAGCGTCGTAAGGCAATGGCTGGAAAGGTTAGAACAGTCGGATCTCCTAAGTATTCGCTCACTCTCCCTCCTCCTCTATTCCAGGGTTTTTCTAGATTAGATTGGAGTTGGCGTCAGTTAAATTATAATAGATATGGTTAGGTTATGTGAGAGCATGAGGAGGCGTAGTGAGGAAAAGACGTTTTCCAAGAGGGTATGCAGATGAACCAATCGAAGGCCATCATGTATGTAACTATGAGGAGAGGGATTAAAGATCAAAATAGATCTAGAATGCTGGGAGAGCTGTCGTGGTGGTTTCTAACATGGGTCGTGTGGCTGATAATTTGATCCAGATCTCTAGGAATGGAAAGCATGAAAGGTCTAACACACCTCTCCCACATGTGGGAGGGTCTTCGCTGTTCCATGAGGCGTGCGTTTAAATCTTCTAAGTGTTCTTCAAGATTAAATGATGTTAAAGGCCGCATGATAAGAATTCAGATATTCGAAAAAAAATTGCAAAATACTGTAGAGTTTGGAAATTAGTGTAGGAAATTCGAGAGGAAAATGGTCGTAGTGGGGAAACAAATCTTATGAAGATGACATCAAACTCTGGATATTGAAGGTTCATGAGGCGTGATGATGGAGGAATAAGCAGTCTCCAGTGAAGTAGAATTGTGAGTGAAGGTAACAGTTGGACGAATGTCTCTGTATAAGAAAAATGTTATGATTATCGAATTGTGCTCATCGGAGAATTTGTTAATAAAAGACCGAAAGTACTGATGAATATTGAGAGAGGCAGGTTGCCCACCGGAGATTCTTCGCAATCCAGGAGGCCGATGACTCGGAAACTGTGGGGAAGGTAGCCATCAGTGTTACTACTGGAGCCATCAGTGTGTGTGTGTGTGTGTGTGTGTGTGTGTGTGTGTGTGTGTGTGTGTGCGGAAGGAGTCTACATGCTTAAGTCTGCTGCGTGGCCACCAACAGCAGTCCTAGAGCCATCACAGTCGTGAGTGGCCATATGTAACATCTCTAGAGCTCGCCAGTGGTGGGGTAGACAACCACACCAGTCATGTATCCATCACTGTGGTAGGTAACCGCCTACAGCAGGGCTAGAGCGAGTCAAAGTGGCTTATGAATAAACACGCTAGTCTAGGCTAGAACCATCAGTGTTGTGGGTAAGTGTGGGCTACTGATGTGGTGATAAGTAGCCATTAACAACTGCTAGAGCTATCAGCTTGGTGGACGGGCACCTACAGTGCATCAGTACCGGAGTGTGGTGGGTGGACATCGACGGCGTCCACCAGTGTGATGCGTGGCCAACAACAATATACAAGAGCCATAAGTGTATTGGTAGCCATCTGCATCATTGCTAGAGCCATCAGTGTGCTGGTAGCCACCTGCATCATTATTCGAGCCATCACTGTGTTGGTTGGTCATCGACAGCAGCACTAGAGCCACCATTGTGGTAGATGGCCACCTGTAGCAGTACTAGAGCCACCAGTGTGGTGGGCAGCCACCTGCAACAGTACTAGAACCACCGGTGTGGTGGGTGGCCACCTATTGCAGGCAGTACTAGAACCACCGGTGTGGTGGGTAGCCACCTGCAGCAGTACTAGAACCACCGGTGTGGTGGGTGGCTACCTGCAGCAGTACTGGAGCCAACAATGTGGTGGGTGGCCACCTATTGGGAACAGTACTAGAGCCACCAGTGTGGTGGGTGGCCACCTATTGCTGGCAGTACTGGAGCCACTAGTGTGGTGGGTGGCCATCATGGGACCCACCAGTAAGTGCAGACATTGAGGGTGGGCGTCTGTCTTCTGGTCCGTGGCAGATGAAGCCACCCAGCCAGTCTCGTGGAACCAAGACCCATAATGATAATGATTAAACAAAGTAATGGCTAAGGATGTCAACTGTCTTCTTGTGGCAAATTAATTTGAAGACTAAAACTTTTCGCCTTAATATTTCCCCGACCAAGTATCACTTGATTGTCTCTTGTTTCTATTGGCCACGGTGTAGCACAGGTAACTGCTCACGAGTCCAATTTTATGGTTATCATTTATATCTCCTTTTTATCTTATATTTCTGGCATAAGAAGGACAACCTTTTTGAAAATCTTAATAAATTAACTGAAAAAGGTCATAAGAAAGTCGTTAGGTACTACTCTACCCAGTTCAACTAGCTCTTCCTTTTTGTGCCTCTTTGTTTATCTCCTACGTTTCAATCATGACCAGCCAGCGCCCACACCGCTCTTATTTATAACTCCATCCCAAGGTGTTTTTGGAAGATGAGACGCCGCCTTAATGGTGGTATGAACGCACAACAAACCTCGGTTGTAAAGTCCTTTTTATTGCAGACAATTGCCACTTCAGACTTGTGTCTGTGTACTAAAAGAAAAGAATACATAAAGTGAGTCAAAACAAGTGATAATTTTTCGTCCTTGGGTCCCAGCGATGGTGGGGAGAGCCAGAGTGTCCACACGAAGCAAGCAGCAATACACCTCACCTCTCCATCTAATTCCTGCTCCAAAATCATTGGTTATAACATTCATTTATAATATCTCAGTCTCATCTCCTGATGGGTTTCGAAACGTACATTGTCTCAGAAGCAGAGTATATGCGCCTCGAAAGCAGATCTTGCTCTTGTTATCGAGTCAATACATAAACGAGAAATACGGACTGATGAGCCGATATTCCAGGCTCAAGGTTCGGCCTTATACGAGTGCAGGATCGTATCGTAAACACATCACATCATATGATCCCATTATTGACGCTGACCGTCCGGTGCCATCATAGGCTAAAGTGTTACCTGGTAATACATATATTATCACGATTATAAGAGTCTCCCGACTATATTTGGTAACAGAAAGTACCGACCAGTTTATGGCTTATCTGGATCCAATAGTCGATGCCATCCCAAACAGTCATCGTGGCTGATCATTTCAGATACCAGGTGATGTGTGAGGTGTTATTTCTTGTGGTAGCGGCATATTGCACCTCTGCCGTCACACCTCTCGCCTCATCTTGACTTGTGTTGTCGCACCTTCGCTGATCTTGTCACACTCCGGCTACATGTTGACTCAACCCGGTCTTGATGTGGTCGGCGTATGGTCACATCCATTGTCATTGCCGTCTCAAGAGCGCAAGCCACATTGTACTCCCGTTTCATTGCGATTCCAAGCAGTGTTTCGTTAGTCACTCGAAATCGAGTTTTCTAAATGTAACATACGTCTAGAAAATCTGTGTATGTTAATTCTAAACCGAAATTGTTTCTTAAAGCCATAAACATGACCCTTTCTCTCAAAGTGTATATTATCTCAATAATACAGTAATCCTAGCAAAGGATTCTTTTACCTTTTTTTCCCCTTCTTTTACGAATTGCTCTCAGTACAGAGGACAAATCTAGGATGTCTTTACGCCTGTCAGTCTGATTGTTTAAGGTTTATGGCTGACTATCCCTTGCTTGATGAGAGTCGCTGCAGAATAAATGTAAAGTCTCGTTGATTATGAACATGTTCAATATGTGTTAGACGAAGGCGATATGTAAGTATACGAACGATTGAATGATTTTCGAAGAGTGTCTTTCGTTCTTTTTATCTGTACTTGATACTGATGGCATTTATCATTCGTAAACACGATACGTGATAAACTATTATACACTTATGATCTTAAAACTTATTGTTGTTAACAAAAGTCAGGATTACAGAACAATATATGATTCACATATCTAAAGAAGAATATCTCTAGAGGAAATTCTGTACACAATGACGCAATGTTATGATCTGTTTTCTTTGTTCTGAATATCTTTTAAAGCGGAGGATATCAATATTTTCATCACGAAGTTTATTCTACCCCCTATTTTTTTTCTTCAAACATATGAGTTGTGTTCTACAAGGACAATGCTCGTATTACAGTTGTTATAAGAGTAAGCAGGTGTATCAGCCCAATATTCGGATATTTTATATCTAGAGGACAAATTACGATACCCAATACCAGAAAGAATCCTGTTTTCGCAAAGATCTTGAAATATAGCAAACTGGTATTTTGAGATCCCGATGGAATACCTTAAGGGTGTGAATTATCATTTCTGTGAACTAAGCAAATTCGTTGGGAATTGATATTTATTGAAAGCATCCAGCAAAGCCTCCATGGGTCAGCTCACTGGAGTTCCTCGTAAGTGAAGGAATATGTGCTATTCTTCAACTATTCAACATCTCCGGCTCAACTCCTACTGGAGTTTGGGAATAAAGACATAACTACAACCTGATCCCTCTATTAGTCATTTGGTATATCATTTTTACTATTTGTTTCTCTTCATTTTATCACCAATTCGTTCCTGCATTTCACTGTGATCATTAACAACGTAGGAGTCCCTACAACTTCACTCCAAAACCTGACCGATGGCGTAGCCACGTCTGCGGCATTTGTTATGATTACATGAACCAACTGATAACCTCCAAATACTGACAAAATGAAGCCTATCTGAATGAAATCATGGGACCAGAGATTGTTTAACGCCTTACAGTTGCCTAGGGTGTTCCACCATGATCAGTAAGGACCTGTCATGATTTTGTCATACGGTCACCATAATTTGGTACTGGATGTCGCTGATATTGCAACCCAGGTAGCTACTGTCTGTGACTGAGGTCTCAGTAGTGATGTCCACTAGAGGAGCAACGTAACCCCACATGCTGTGACCACCTCACCCTTACAGTCCTGGTAGGACTGTGGCTCTCCCTGCTCGTAGCTCCCACAACCCATAGCTCCCCCTACTCGTAGCTCCCCCTACTCGTAGCTCCCCTAAGCGTAGCTCCACCAACCCATAGCTCCCCCAACTCGTAGCTCCCCCAACCCGTAGCTCTCACAACCCGTAGCTCCCCTTACTCGTAGCTCCCCCTACTCGTAGCTCCCCCTACTCGTAGCTCCCCTAAGCGTAGCTCCACCTACTCGTAGCTCCCCTTACTCGTAGCTCCCCCTACTCGTAGCTCCCCTAAGCGTAGCTCCACCAACCCATAGCTCCCCCAACTCGTAGCTCCCCCAACCCGTAGCTCCCACAACCCGTAGCTCCCCCTACTCGTAGCTCCCCCTACTCGTAGCTCCTCTAACCGTAGCTCCACCTACCCGTAGCTCCCCCTACCCGTAGCCCCACCTACCAGCAGCTTCCTCTACCTGTAGCTCCCCCTGCCGGATAAACCGCTTTCCTTAGTTTCCCCTGCCCGTAGCTCCTCCAGCCACCAATACCGTCTCCATCAGGAAACACGAGACAGGTTAAGGCTAGGGCCAGCATCGCCAGCTTAGCCTTCACTCTGCCGTGGATGTTCCCCTCCCTCATGGCAATCCACGTTGCGCCTCTCTGACATTATCTTCTCTTCTTCATCTCGTCCTCATCTCTCCTTCTCCTCCTCCTCCTCCTGCTAGTAGTTATTGCCTTTCCTCCGCTCTTCTGCCTCCTCGTCTCCCTTCACTGCCTCTGTTATCTCCTGCTGTATTTCCGTCATCCTTTCCAGCCAATTTTTCGGAGGGTCGTCATGGTCCTTTGTTTCTCGTCTTACTTGTCTTTTTCCTCTTTCTTCACCTGCCTGCCTGCCTGCCACCACTATCATCACCAACAACACTGCCACCACCACCACCACCACCACCAACACCACCAGCACAACCATCACCACCACCATAACCAACCCCATTATCACCAGCACAACCAGCATAATCACCAACACCACAACCACCAGCACAACCACCATCGTCACCAACACCAATATCAGCAATACTACCACCATAATCATTTACTATCATCATTATTACCACCACCAGCTCCAACACCACCATTAATCCCAGCCACCACTACCTGAACCACCGTTACCATCACTACCAACACTACCACCATAACCCACCCTTCCCTACCACAACTACCTGCACCACTATCATCATCACCACCACCAACACCACCACAACTATCATTACTTCTAACGTCACAACCACCACCACTACCACCATCACTACCACCATCACCACTGTCACCTTTATTACTATCATTACCTCAACCATAACTACCATCACTAGTGCCTTCATCACCATCACCTTTTCCTCCTTTTCCTCCTCTTTTTTTTCCTCTTCCTCCTCCACATTTTCCTCTTTTCCTTCTACATTTTGCTTCTCTACTCCACTATTCCTTATTCCTTTCTGATCTTTACTACTCCTCTCTCTCTCTCTCTCTCTCTCTCTCTCTCTCTCTCTCTCTCTCTCTCTCTCTCTCTCATTTCGATCACTGTCTCTCATCCATCTTGACTCACTCATCGCTGTTCTCATCTTCCATCACTCTGACTTCGTCTTGCTTCAGCATTCCACCCACCTCTTCCTACTTCAGATCCACCTCACCACCACCACCGTCCTGACTCCCTCACATTCCTCTTGTCCTGCCCTGCTGACAACCCCACCAGCCGTCCCTCCTACACCATCGTGCCCTCTCCTATCCCATCACCCCGTCCATCATACCGTCCCTCCTCTCACACCGCCCCTTATCCTCTGCCGTCCCATCTCTTCTTCCGGCCGTCCTCTCCTACCGCCCGTCTTCTCTTGCCGCTCTCCTATCCTACCACCCATCTTCTCTTGCCGCTCTCCTATCCTACCACCCATCTTCTCTTGCCGCTCTCCTATCCTACCACCCGTCTTCTCTTGCCGCCCGTCTCTCCTACCACCCATCTTCTCTTGCCGCTCTCCTATCCTACCGCCCGTCTTCTCTTGCCGCCCTCCTATCCTACCACCCGTCTTCTCTTGCCGCTCTCCTATCCTACCACCCGTCTTCTCTTGCCGCTCTCCTTTCCTACCACCCCTCTTCTGCCGCCCTACTATCCTACCATCCCTCTTTTCTTGCCACCCTCCTACCCTACCACCCTTCTTCTCATGCCCACCTCCTATCCTACCAACCCTCTTCTCCTGCCACCCTTGTAGTCATTCCTCCAACCCACCAGCACCACCACACACACTCACACACACTTGTCGTTGCTGAACACATCATATATACGAAGACATGTGTCCCATGTCCCGAAGTCTGGCGCAGATGGCAGAACACCTCCGCGAGGACAGGGCTTAATGATGATCTGACACACATCCTCGTTGGTCTAACTCTAGAGGGCACGGACGAGAGCCGACCTGTCCCAGAGTCCCGTATGTCCAGAGGCTCAATTAGTCTCAGTGTTATTATTCACAGTGTAATGTCACAATGTCAGGCGATCTCCCCGTGATGGAAACTTGTGTCTCAGGTAATAAAAGTGAAACAAATGGAGACAGATGAAGAGAGAGAGATTTACGGCCACGTCGGGTTAAAAACACCGTCCTCGAACGGTGGGCTAGAAGAACTAGCAGCGTTCCAGGACCTGAAGTGGATCTGAAGGGATGTTAACCACTATGTCTGGAGCTAAGAACTCGAAGTATAACACGGGACTTAATCTAACTCCTGAAATAGACAGAGCTTCATGTCGTCGATATGGCCTTTATAGAAGAGAAGAAAAAAATGCATATTAGAACTTTGGTATTTCAAATATGTCTGAGCAATTGCAGTAGAGACTCGCTAGAATATCAAATTAAAGCCGGATTATCACAGTGTCCCAGTATGGAGACATAGTGACATTAATATGGACTTAGAGAAAAACAAATTACATCCAGAATATGTGTTGAATCTGAAGGAAAGTCACTTTATTAGGTCCGCTGGCAGTCATGAGGAGACATGTGGAGGTGATGCAGCAGTCCCCAACCACTCATCCCCCACACACTAAAATGCAAGAACGACTCTCTGCTGTACCACTCCTGTTCATTAGTGCTCTCCGTTACATGGTCTATTTCGGGAGACTCAACCCACACTGTCTTACATCTTTTTCCTACGAATTTCCTCTGCCATCGTCTCACACACTCAGATCATATCCTCAATAAACATGTCGATATTTCTGTGTGTGTGTGTGTGTGTGTGTGTGTGTGTGTGTGTGTGTGTGTGTGTGTGTGTGTGTGTTTATGTGTGTGTGTGTGTGTGTGTGTGTGTGTGTGTGTGTGTGTGTGTGTGTGTGTGTGTGTGTGTGTGTATGTGTGTGCCTTCTATTCTATAAATTATCAACAAGTATTATTTTCCCTATTTTACCACTGAATCATCTTCACCCTGTCATGTTATTCCTATTCAATCTTTTTTCTCTCGTTCCTTTCTTTCTCCTTCCATCTACTTCTATAACAACACACACAACACTATCTTTCAATTTCTTGCACATCTCACATATTCCATAATTCTATTCTAGAAAGTAACAGTGCTGTCTTGTAACCGAATGTAACTACATATTGTCGACGTACACAAAGGAATAAGATAGATAACGCAGGCAGTAAGAGACCCCCTGGATCCTTTCGAGATTGTCACTGGAAGCAAAAGACATCGTATGCATAGCGAGTAGTGTGGCGAGAGCAGAAGAGTGGGTAAAAGAATGGTTTGATTACCTACGAGGGCATTAACAGTGTCAGTCGTTAACCTGAAGTAATCATCTAGTTCATTTTTCAACGGATTTACAGTGTTGCCTACCATTGCTCTTGGAAAAGTGCTTTGCTTCATTCGATGTGAAACGCTCCCTTATGAGTTTGAATTCATTACTTCGTTTTAAATCAGACAGCTCGAGTCTATAAAACGTTGCTCAGACTGACTGTCGAATCCTTTGATGATTTTTTGAACACCTGCATGACATCAAATCCTCACATTACACCGTCAAAGTTAAATTTAGAATTTATATCGTCTGAACGACCTGTTCAAGAGGATCTCTTTCTCGGTATGAGGATTCACTCTTGGTTAGGCAAAGCTGATCACTATTCTATGTACTGGGCGACCAAAACTTGAGCTTGACATTGCAGGTGAAATCGCACCAATTAACAGTAAAAACTGATGATTAGTTTCAGTAACTTGAATGGGTTTCGTTTGAAGTTCTGTCATTCTCTGAACCGCTCCAGCGTATTTGTCTCCCCCAGTGGGGTGACCATACTGGTGCTGCTTAGTTTGATCTGTTCCTTAGATCCTGTATGTTTCATACATCTTTCTAAGTATTTCTGATTTGAACTTAATCACCCCCAAAAAATTTTCCGCCGTTTTTTGCAACTATTATACACTGTTTACTTGGCCTTAGCTCATCGGCGATCTCTTCTATGTCTTATTCACTTACGTTTTGTGGCTCAACCAAGTTCATATCATACCTAGTCTTATTGCTATTCCTGCTGAGGTGTAGAGATTGCACTTATCGATAAAGAGGACTCATTTGCCACAGCAAACAAAGTCTATTTAAGTCAGATAACTGCTGTGCATGTTGGATATCTTGATTAACTCTATCATCTTAGCACCACCAGCGAACTTGGACACCTAATGTGTCACTAATGTGTAGTACGGCATATGTCATTGATATACATTAGAAAACAGAAAGGTTCTAAGGCTCCTCCCTGCAGCACACCACTTGTTATGTCTAACCACCGAAATACATTCCTACTATATCATATTAGTAATGCGGAACTTCATCGAATGCTAACTACAAAATACAAGAAGAACGGCATCAACAGCTTTTCTTTTATAGATGTTGATCGTAATAAAAGGAATCAAGCCAATTTGCCAGATATGAACGATTACGACGAAAATCACACTAAGAACTGCTGTGTAACCCTTATCTTAACTCTTTAGTTAAGTAATATGTTAAAGATATCGAGATATAATGCGTCTAGACCATTTTTGTATCAGTTCTTTCTTTTTTCTACCCTTGCATTATGCCAACAAAACATCTTACACTAAGCATCTTGATGACATTCTTAGATTCATGTTAACTTTGAGATCCAAAACATATTTCTTCAAGCTACTGTCCACAGTTACAATCTAATTAGCAGTGACTAAATCTTCCACATTCTTGATACAAATATCTATTGTATGGATACATAACGTATTAATATGGCAGCAACAACTTTTCACCATTTCCATTCCCTCAAAGTTCCGCCTTCCTATACACATATTGCCTCCTTTCCCTTTCAATCTTTAAGCCAAAGAGTATTGAATTAACTTCATCTTTCATCGCTGATCGATATGATAATTATGATCTTTCGACATGTCTTACCAGCCCTTTAGAGTTATCATCTGCTTGTACATATGACAATGTTATCCATTCCAGTCGTATATTATTCATTTCTATTCACAGTTTAGAGGTAAATGGAAATTCGTTCTTAAGAAGGGATTTATGTCAATAAATAATAGAAAGATTCTCCCACTCTTCGATTGATATTTCATTTCAATAACTAGCTGACACATGTGGTGTGTATAACATCATATATCTTACGAAGTGTTCTTTCTTACTCACAACATCTGGGTGCGGTAAGACAGTATGGTGTCTCCATAAGTGGAAAATCATACCGTTACTGAAATATCTATCGCATCGTAACTTAGGTTATATTACAGGGTTACATTCCATTGGGAAAAGATCACTTGAATGTTCTTTGGACCGTAAACATTTGTTGTGGTCTGAGACACATAGGAATACAATGCTTGGGATATCTATCTTAAGTTGCATTATCTTTCCTCCCTTTTTTCACTGTGATACCCCTTGGATACCACAGTATAAATGGTTATCTATGTGATAATTATCGAAGAAATTTAATGTAGCTTTAAGATATAAGCTCTTAGTAGCAGACTGAAGTAGTTAGTCGCAGGAATTCAAGGGTGAAGTGTTACGAATAAATTACATATACAATATGGTTTTTAGAAGCCCGAAGATTTTTTTTTCTATTTTCCAGCTTCTTTATACCTTAAGAAACAAGATTCAGCTTCTCTTTCGTGTTCATCGGTGAAGGCCTGACACTGAAATGAGAAGAAAAATAAAAAGACGTTTTCGGTACATTGTTTACGTCATGGAACATGGCACATGTCAATTGCGTAAAGATGAAGCAGAAACTTACAATTTGTGGAGTTCCTTATGGTACTGTCCAGTCACCTACGCTGTTTCTTCTCTCTCTAAATGATCTCCCTTCTATTTCTAACCTTATTATCTTTTATGCTTGATGCAGTAACTTAATCTAATAGTGCTAAAGAGCAATTTCTCCCTATATCTCTATCTAAGAATCATTCGTTTCCATTTGCTCAGTTTCAAAACACCACGATCTAAACTTTAATTATGTAGAAATATTGTGCATAACTAATAAACCTTGTAATAACATAAAAATGTTGGACATAACCGCATCCTCTACCCTGGAAATCTCACCTACTCAACATCACAAAGTCTGTTTCCTAGAAACTAGGAGTGTTGTATAGGTGTACCGTCATTACTTTTCTTGCGAGCAGCTATTTCATGTCAACAGGGGTTTTATCCTCTCTAGTGTGTAATTATTCTTTCTCCGCCTCTCTGTTGACCAGAGTGGAATCATCCGTTTCATCAGTTCTCCTGGCATACCCTCTCTTCAACCATCCCTTTCTGTCAGCAGCGGTGTTCCTGTTCTCCCCCTTTGTTCTACAGGTATCATTTTGTCCACATCTAAGGGTTGACTGGATTTTGATGACCGCCATACAGGTCTTCAATGCCCTTTCAATAGGACGTAAACAAAACGCCATTTTAGGAAAAGGGGAACAAGTCACTGACCAACCCGCTCCTGGGTTACAAAAGTCGGAGAGAATCAAACGAACCCGACCTAACCTCAGTGATGGACTGTCTATATTCCTGCTTGGTGTAAGATTGTTCTGTGTAACTCTTATATTATTTTCGCAGATATTTCTGTATCCATATTTCGTATCTAGGCTGTAACTCACCCTATCCGTCATGATATTGTTAATTTGTATGGTGTATAGTGTTTTCCCTCAATTTTTTACGATCTATGTACTGTGATTCTTATATATATGTTGTTTGCGTTTTACATTTCATATCCAAATTTTGTAAAGCAGTTTCTTCTCTCTTTTTTGTAGATTCCTGATGATGCCTCCGTAAAGACGAAAGCTTGACTGAAAGAAAATGGATAATTTTGGAAAGCTGGTTTTCATCATCCATCTGATGTTAGAACAATGTTGAGAAAATTAGAGCATAAAAGAGAAGACCAATAACAGTAAACATGCTGCTGTATTCAGTTCTATGTACATCAGAGAATACATACACCCATTTCACACACACACACACACACACACACTAGAATACATCTTCTCAAACTCATCATCAATAAACTCTGAACTGCAAATACGTAATGCCCTAAGGAACATAGATTGAAATGATGATAGTTTAACTCTGTCATGTTGAGATGAGTAATAATGGATATATGAGCATACATTGGTGTGTTTTCTGTATATGCTAAACTTAAACTTCTATTATTAAGTACACAAAGAATTATGATCTTCAAATTAGTGATGGTCTATACAAATTAGATAACTCTATTGATAAACTTTGTAAAAATGATAAGTTTATGAACGCTCGTTGTATATTTTGGACAATCACATGTTTACCAAATGGCGTCCTAGCTTCGTCTCTTCGATGTATATCAACTGACTTGTATTTCTCTCTTGTGTCTCCCCTGATGATGTGATTATTACACGAAAGTGCACATGGGAACTTATCGTGTTTCATTTTCCCCGTGGACTCATAGGAATATATATATATATATATATATATATATATATATATATATATATATATATATATATATATATATCTTTCTTTCAAACTATTCACCATTTCCCGCGTTAGCGAGGTAGCGTTTAGAACAGAGGACTGGGCCTTTTTTGGAATATCCTCACCTGGCCCCCTCTGTTCCTTCTTTTGGAAAATTAAAAAAAAAAAAACGAGAGGGGAGGATTTCCAGCCCCCCGCTCCCTCCCCTTTTAGTCGCCTTCTACGACACGCAGGGAATACGTGGAAAGTATTCTTAATCCCCTATCCCCAGGGATATATATATATATATATATATATATATATATATATATATATATATATATATATATATATATATATATATATATATATATGTCGGAGGTGGAGGGAACGAGGAGAAGTGGGAGACCAAATTGGAGGTGGAAAGATGGAGTGAAAAAGATTTTGTGTGATCGGGGCCTGAACATGCAGGAGAGTGAAAGGAGGGCAAGGAATAGAGTGAATTGGATCGATGTGGTATACCGGGGTTGACGTGCTGTCAGTGGATTGAATCAGGGCATGTGAAGCGTCCGGGGTAAACCATGGAAAGCTGTGTAGGTATGTATATTTGCGTGTGTGGACGTATGTATATGCATGTTGTATGAGGGTGGGTTGGGCCATTTCTTTCGTCTGTTTCCTTGCGCTACTTCGCAAACGCGGGAGACAGCGACAAAGCAAAAAAAAAAATAAAAAAAAATACATATATATATATATATATATATATATATATATATATATATATATATATATATATATATATAGCACCCCCCCTCCCCCCCGCGTGCGCGCGAGGTGGCGCTAGGAAAAGACAAAAAAAGGATACATTCGTTCACATTCAGTCTCTAGCTGTCATGTGTAATGCATCGAAAACCACAGCTCCCTTTCCACATCCAGGCCCCACAGAACTTTCCATGGTTTACCCTAGACACTTCACAAACCCTGGTTCAATGCATTGACAGCATGTCGACCCCGGTATACCACATCGTTCCAATTCACTCTGTTCCTTGCACGCCTTTCATCCTCCTGTATGTTCAGGCCCTGATTGTTCAAAATCTTTTTCACTCCGTCCTTCCACCTCCAATTTGGTCTCCCACTTCTCGTTCCCTCCACCTCTGACATATATATCCTCTTTGTCAATCTTTCATCACTCATTCTCTCCATGTGACCAAACTATTTCAATATACCCCCTTCTGCTCTCTCAACCACACTCATTTATTACCACAGATCTCTCTTACCCTCTCATTACTTACTCGATCAAACCACCTCACACCACATATTGTCCACAAACATCTCATTTCCAACACATCCACCCTCCTCCGCACAACCCTGTCTATAGCCCATGCCTCACAACCATATAACATTGTTGGAACCACTATTACTTCAAACATAACCATTTTTGCTTTCCGAGGTAACGTTCTCGACTTCCTCGCATTACTCAACGCTCCCAGAACCTTTGGCCCCTCACTTACCCTGTGACTCACTTCCGCTTGCATGGTTCCATCCGCTGCCAAATCCACTACCAGATGTCTAAAACACTTCACTTTCTCCAGTTTTTTCCATTCAGACGTACCTCCCAAATGATTTGTCCCTCAACCCTACTGTACCTAATAACCTTGCTCTTTTTCACATTTACTCTCAGCTTTCTTCTTTCACACGCTTTACCAAACTCAGTCACCAATTTCTGCAGTTTCTCATCCGAATCAGCCATTAACGCTATATCATCAGCGAACAACAACTGGAAATCCTCCCCTCTCGTTTTTTTTTTTAATTTTCCAAAAGAAGGAACAGAGAAGGGGGCCAGGTGAGGATATTCCCTGAAAGGTCCAGTCCTCTGTTCTTAACGCTACCTCGCTAACGCGGGAAATGGCGAATAGTATGAGAGAAAGAAAAGAAAATATATATAGCCATGGAGATAGGGGAGAAAGAATACTTCCTTACGTATTCTAAAAGGGGAGAGAGTGGGGAGGTTGGGAATCCTTCCTTCCCGTTTTTAATTTTCCAAAAGAAGGAATAGATAGGGAAGTGGGGCAAGTGAGGATATTCCCTTTATGGCTCAGCCCTCTGTTATTAACGATACCTCGCTAATGCGGGAAATACCGAATATGTATGAAAAAAAGAGTGTATATATATATATATATATATATATATATATATATATATATATATATATATATATATATATATATATATATATATATATATATACTGCTTCAATCTGATTGTCTGATCTGATCTAATGTCGCTGCCATTATTTCATGCATCCAAATATCTATACTTACGTCTCATTTGGCAGATTTGTTTCCTCTCGTTCCCTCAGCGATAACCCGCTTCATTTTCAGGAAGACCTTCCCACCATCACGCTTCCACGGGTTTATTTTTTTCGTGCTTTTCAGGATGTCTTTCTCCTGAGGTAGATCTCCCTCCTCACCACATGGAACCTCACCATAAAAAGAGCTTTCTCCTCGTCTCACTTTCCCTTGTAATCATTCCCTGGAATAAACTCAACTCTGCTTCCAGTGATTCGTGCTTTTTCCACAAACGCCATTCTTCATGACCTGCGTAGCATGTCATGTATGTACCTTTAAACTGACTGATATCCGAGTCCATTTGCATCAAGCAACGAGCACTGCCCAATAATTTCCCGTACGTGTATATCCATTCCCCATTATTTTTTTCCCCCCCGAAACGTTGGCGTCCATTCCAGGTAATTTGATTATCACAGCGCATCACTAAAGCGTGAAGAGAATTTCCAGCCCATGACGGCAACGCAGCCCCACCACGCTGCTTGCTGTACCAGACCAGAAATTAAACGAACGTAGACAAAATAGAGTGAAGTGTGGGGGGGGTGGGTTCATCTGACTGTCAGCGGAGAGGGACATCCTCCTGACGGGTTGACAGCTCTCCAAATTATGCCATTTTACTCTCCGAGGGACAATACAGAGCCATCCAACGTCTGTCTTGAAAGGAGAAAGTCACTGGGAACAAATGAGGGCCATTCGCCCCTCAGGATAATTGAGGTACGAGCGGTTTATCTTTTCCAGCCACTGTGCTTGCCCCACCACCCACCACCGGGCCAGCAGATGATGGTTATTACTGATCAAATCCCTGGTATTAAGCACAACAAACCACCGGCTCGCCAGGTCTTCCCCAGCGCGAGATGAACAACTCAAAATGACACCCAGAATTGATTACTTACAAGGGAAAACAAGTGAATGTAATCACGGCACTGAGAGAACACTTGTGTATCTCACTCACTGTGTTTACTAATAGTACTGTGGATGATTCTATTGGTGTTTAGCGGATATATTAATGTCCCACTACCATAAAATTTAGGTTGCTTGGATCAAATTATCTCTTTTTCTGGCATATCTTCTCGACTGCTGAAATGCTATACGAACAGATTTTTTTATAGTACTGGTGAGTATTTACGTAAGATAACAGATCACTAAATTAGAAATGAAGGAAATTATGATAAACGAAGAATAGCATCGTGTGCTTAGCAGTCTGAGAGGATGGGCATCCAGTGATGAATCGTCTGCTTTCATTCAGTTGCAAACGACAGAAATCCTCGAGATATTTCAGCTTGTAACATTAGGGATAGTGTAAAGCGAGGACTGAAACACAGACGTGTACGTAGAAATGTCAAGGTTCCTGGAGTGGAGTACATACTTCTCTTTCTCATGTTTACCGAGGAAGTGATCGTGCATATGTCGATAGAGAATTACCGTAGATACTAGAATTAAAATAGATTATACTTTGATCCTTATAGAACTTAAGCCAAGGCCAAAATTGAAAAGATGTAAGACATTGTTTACGCTTATGATGAGAGCTCTTTGCCTAGCAAGTTGCAGGGTAGACATCCCAGGAGTATGTCAACAGCGCGGAATCATGATTGCTGAAAATGGAAATGACATTTTTGAATAATGGAATTATCTTCCCCCCTTCCAAAATTAGCAAAGACAGAGATATAGGCATACCTTTACTCAAGAATTATGCTAATACACAAACACGTGCCCTTAGTGAAAGAAATGCAGCTATAAATGCAACCTCTCAAATGTTTATTTCCGTACGTGAAAACTCCGAATTTGGACCTCCATAGTGTAGCAGATATCCTTGCTGACCATGATGCATGCCCGGGCCCCCTGGGATCGAGGGCATAGATTCGAATCCTGGTTGCAGCAATAGGTCCACAATCAACCCAGCTGTTCGTCCTTCCCTAAGGGTGGTCGATAAACTGGGTACTTGGCTAAACAAGGGGGATTATATATATAATATATATATATATATATATATATATATTATATATATATATATATATACATATATATATATATATATATATATATATATATATATATATATATATATATATATTATATATATATATATATATATATATTGGAAAGGATCACAATTTTACGCGTGATCAAGATATTTCTATGAGTCCACGGGGAAAATGAAACACGAAAAGTTCCCAAGTGCACTTTCGTGTAATAGTCACATCATGGGGAGACACAAGAGAGAAATATAACAGTCAGTTGATATACATCGAAGAGACGAAGCTAGGACGCCATTTGGTAAACATGTCCAAAATATGTGTCTTGTGTCTCTTGTGTCTCCCCTGATGATGTGACTATTACACGAAAGTGCATTTGGGAACTTTTCGTGTTTCATTTTCCCCGTGGACTCATAGGAATATATATTATATATATATATATATATATATATATATATATATATATATATATATATATATATAGCACCCCCTCCCCCCCGCGTGCGCGCGAGGTGGCGCTAGGAAAAGACAAAAAAAGGATACATTCGTTCACATTCAGTCTCTAGCTGTCATGTGTAATGCATCGAAACCACAGCTCCCTTTCCACATCCAGGCCCCACAGAACTTTCCATGGTTTACCCTAGACACTTCACAAACCCTGGTTCAATGCATTGACAGCATGTCGACCCCGGTATACCACATCGTTCCAATTCACTCTGTTCCTTGCACGCCTTTCATCCTCCTGTATGTTCAGGCCCTGATTGTTCAAAATCTTTTTCACTCCGTCCTTCCACCTCCAATTTGGTCTCCCACTTCTCGTTCCCTCCACCTCTGACATATATATCCTCTTTGTCAATCTTTCATCACTCATTCTCTCCATGTGACCAAACTATTTCAATATACCCCCTTCTGCTCTCTCAACCACACTCATTTATTACCACAGATCTCTCTTACCCTCTCATTACTTACTCGATCAAACCACCTCACACCACATATTGTCCACAAACATCTCATTTCCAACACATCCACCCTCCTCCGCACAACCCTGTCTATAGCCCATGCCTCACAACCATATAACATTGTTGGAACCACTATTACTTCAAACATAACCATTTTTGCTTTCCGAGGTAACGTTCTCGACTTCCTCGCATTACTCAACGCTCCCAGAACCTTTGGCCCCTCACTTACCCTGTGACTCACTTCCGCTTGCATGGTTCCATCCGCTGCCAAATCCACTACCAGATGTCTAAAACACTTCACTTTCTCCAGTTTTTTCCATTCAGACGTACCTCCCAAATGATTTGTCCCTCAACCCTACTGTACCTAATAACCTTGCTCTTTTTCACATTTACTCTCAGCTTTCTTCTTTCACACGCTTTACCAAACTCAGTCACCAATTTCTGCAGTTTCTCATCCGAATCAGCCATTAACGCTATATCATCAGCGAACAACAACTGGAAATCCTCCCCTCTCGTTTTTTTTTTTAATTTTCCAAAAGAAGGAACAGAGAAGGGGGCCAGGTGAGGATATTCCCTGAAAGGTCCAGTCCTCTGTTCTTAACGCTACCTCGCTAACGCGGGAAATGGCGAATAGTATGAGAGAAAGAAAAGAAAATATATATAGCCATGGAGATAGGGGAGAAAGAATACTTCCTTACGTATTCTAAAAGGGGAGAGAGTGGGGAGGTTGGGAATCCTTCCTTCCCGTTTTTAATTTTCCAAAAGAAGGAATAGATAGGGAAGTGGGGCAAGTGAGGATATTCCCTTTATGGCTCAGCCCTCTGTTATTAACGATACCTCGCTAATGCGGGAAATACCGAATATGTATGAAAAAAAGAGTGTATATATATATATATATATATATATATATATATATATATATATATATATATATATATATATATATATATATATATATATATATATACTGCTTCAATCTGATTGTCTGATCTGATCTAATGTCGCTGCCATTATTTCATGCATCCAAATATCTATACTTACGTCTCATTTGGCAGATTTGTTTCCTCTCGTTCCCTCAGCGATAACCCGCTTCATTTTCAGGAAGACCTTCCCACCATCACGCTTCCACGGGTTTATTTTTTTCATGCTTTTCAGGATGTCTTTCTCCTGAGGTAGATCTCCCTCCTCACCACATGGAACCTCACCATAAAAAGAGCTTTCTCCTCGTCTCACTTTCCCTTGTAATCATTCCCTGGAATAAACTCAACTCTGCTTCCAGTGATTCGTGCTTTTTCCACAAACGCCATTCTTCATGACCTGCGTAGCATGTCATGTATGTACCTTTAAACTGACTGATATCCGAGTCCATTTGCATCAAGCAACGAGCACTGCCCAATAATTTCCCGTACGTGTATATCCATTCCCCATTATTTTTTTCCCCCCCGAAACGTTGGCGTCCATTCCAGGTAATTTGATTATCACAGCGCATCACTAAAGCGTGAAGAGAATTTCCAGCCCATGACGGCAACGCAGCCCCACCACGCTGCTTGCTGTACCAGACCAGAAATTAAACGAACGTAGACAAAATAGAGTGAAGTGTGGGGGGGTGGGTTCATCTGACTGTCAGCGGAGAGGGACATCCTCCTGACGGGTTGACAGCTATCCAAATTATGCCATTTTACTCTCCGAGGGACAATACAGAGCCATCCAACGTCTGTCTTGAAAGGAGAAAGTCACTGGGAACAAATGAGGGCCATTCGCCCCTCAGGATAATTGAGGTACGAGCGGTTTATCTTTTCCAGCCACTGTGCTTGCCCCACCACCCACCACCGGGCCAGCAGATGATGGTTATTACTGATCAAATCCCTGGTATTAAGCACAACAAACCACCGGCTCGCCAGGTCTTCCCCAGCGCGAGATGAACAACTCAAAATGACACCCAGAATTGATTACTTACAAGGGAAAACAAGTGAATGTAATCACGGCACTGAGAGAACACTTGTGTATCTCACTCACTGTGTTTACTAATAGTACTGTGGATGATTCTATTGGTGTTTAGCGGATATATTAATGTCCCACTACCATAAAATTTAGGTTGCTTGGATCAAATTATCTCTTTTTCTGGTATATCTTCTCGACTGCTGAAATGCTATACGAACAGATATTTTATAGTACTGGTGAGTATTTACACAAGATAACAGATCACTAAATTAGAAATGAAGGAAATTATGATAAACGAAGAATAGCATCGTGTGCTTAGCAGTCTGAGAGGATGGGCATCCAGTGATGAATCGTCTGCTTTCATTCAGTTGCAAACGACAGAAATCCTCGAGATATTTCAGCTTGTAACATTAGGGATAGTGTAAAGCGAGGACTGAAACACAGACGTGTACGTAGAAATGTCAAGGTTCCTGGAGTGGAGTACAGATATTCCCTCAACTTCTCTTTATCATGTTTACCGAGGAAGTGATCGTGCATATGTCGATAGAGAATTACCGTAGATACTAGAATTAAAATAGATTATACTTTGATCCTTATAGAACTTAAGCCAAGGCCAAAATTGAAAAGATGTAAGACATTGTTTACGCTTATGATGAGAGCTCTTTGCCTAGCAAGTTGCAGGGTAGACATCCCAGGAGTATGTCAACAGCGCGGAATCATGATTGCTGAAAATGGAAATGACATTTTTGAATAATGGAATTATCTTCCCCCCTTCCAAAATTAGCAAAGACAGAGATATAGGCATACCTTTACTCAAGAATTATGCTAATACACAAACACGTGCCCTTAGTGAAAGAAATGCAGCTATAAATGCAACCTCTCAAATGTTTATTTCCGTACGTGAAAACTCCGAATTTGGACCTCCATAGTGTAGCAGATATCCTTGCTGACCATGATGCATGCCCGGGCCCCCTGGGATCGAGGGCATAGATTCGAATCCTGGTTGCAGCAATAGGTCCACAATCAACCCAGCTGTTCGTTCTTCCCTACGGGTGGTCGATAAACTGGGGACTTGGCTAAACAAGGGGGATATATATATATATATATATATATATATATATATATATATATATATATATATATATACATATATATATATATATATATATATATATATATATATATATATATATATATATATATATATATATATATATTGGAAAGGATCACAATTTTGAGCGTGATCAAGATATTTCTATGAGTCCACGGGGAAAATGAAACACGAAAAGTTCCCAAGTGCACTTTCGTGTAATAGTCACATCATGGGGAGACACAAGAGAGAAATATAACAGTCAGTTGATATACATCGAAGAGACGAAGCTAGGACGCCATTTGGTAAACATGTCCAAAATATGTGTCTTGTGTCTCTTGTGTCTCCCCTGATGATGTGACTATTACACGAAAGTGCATTTGGGAACTTTTCGTGTTTCATTTTCCCCGTGGACTCATAGGAATATATATATATATATATATATATATATATATATATATATATATATATATGTATATATATATATATATATATATATATATATATATATATATATATATATATACTGTATGATTTGGATGACCATGTGCGTCAGATGGTCATCTCAGATCATGCAGTACTGTCATCCACACTAACACTTGGTATGAATCTATGAATCTTAATGTAACTCACCCAGAGAGCATAACTGCGTCCGTGAAGGTGACTCGACGGGAATTAAAGCTTGCACAATAATGTCCCATTACAGAAAATTAGATCAACGAACATTGCCCTTAAAGCCATTCCTCATCCATGGAACGTGCGCTATTTCACAGGCTGGAGGAAATGTTGACATGTTTTATTCCTATGAAATAATTGGTTCTATGCTATCGAGTGGACATTTCTTAGAAAACTTGTGTATGTAAACACTTCTAATGATTACGAGAGGATCTAATATATATATATATATATATATATATATATATATATATATATATATATATAGGGGTTTAAGAATACTTCCCACGTATTCCCTGCGTGTCGTAGAAGGCGACTAAAAGGGGAGGGAGCGGGGGACTGGAATTCCTCCCCTCTCGTTTTTTTTTTTTTTTTTTTTTTTTTTTAATTTTCCAAAAGAAGGAACAGAGGGGGGCCAGGTGAGGATATTCCAAAAAAGGCCCAGTCCTCTGTTCTTAGCGCTACCTCGCTAATGCGTGAAATGGCAAATAGTTTAAAAAAAAAATATATATATATATATATATATATATATATATATATATATATATATATATATATATATATATATATATATATATATATATATATATATATATATATATATATATATATATATATATATATATATGTAAGTTTGCGGCAGGGGTGTGTGATGTCTCCATGGTTGTTTGATTTGTTTATGGATGGGGTTGTTAGGGAGGTAAATGCAAGAGTTTTGGAAAGAGGGGCAAGTATGAAGTCTGTTGGGGATGAGAGAGCTTGGGAAGTGAGTCAGTTGTCGTTCGCTGATGATACAGCGCTGGTGGCTGATTCATGTGAGAAACTGCAGAAGCTGGTGACTGAGTTTGGTAAAGTGTGTGGAAGAAGAAAGTTAAGAGTAAATGTGAATAAGAGCAAGGTTATTAGGTACAGTAGGGTTGAGGGTCAAGTCAATTGGGAGGTGAGTTTGAATGGAGAAAAACTGGAGGAAGTGAAGTGTTTTAGATATCTGGGAGTGGATCTGGCAGCGGATGGAAACATGGAAGCGGAAGTGGATCATAGGGTGGGGGAGGGGGCGAAAATCCTGGGGGCCTTGAAGAATGTGTGGAAGTCGAGAACATTATCTCGGAAAGCAAAAATGGGTATGTTTGAAGGAATAGTGGTTCCAACAATGTTGTATGGTTGCGAGGCGTGGGCTATGGATAGAGTTGTGCGCAGGAGGATGGATGTGCTGGAAATGAGATGTTTGAGGACAATGTGTGGTGTGAGGTGGTTTGATCGAGTGAGTAACGTAAGGGTAAGAGAGATGTGTGGAAATAAAAAGAGCGTGGTTGAGAGAGCAGAAGAGGGTGTTTTGAAGTGGTTTGGGCACATGGAGAGAATGAGTGAGGAAAGATTGACCAAGAGGATATATGTGTCGGAGGTGGAGGGAACGAGGAGAAGAGGGAGACCAAATTGGAGGTGGAAAGATGGAGTGAAAAAGATTTTGTGTGATCGGGGCCTGAACATGCAGGAGGGTGAAAGGAGGGCAAGGAATAGAGTGAATTGGAGCGATGTGGTATACCGGGGTTGACGTGCTGTCAGTGGATTGAATCAAGGCATGTGAAGCGTCTGGGGTAAACCATGGAAAGCTGTGTAGGTATGTATATTTGCGTGTGTGGACGTATGTATATACATGTGTATGGGGGGGGCATTTCATTCGTCTGTTTCCTTGCGCTACCTCCCAAACGCGGGAGACAGCGACAAAGTATAATAAAAAATAAAAAAAAAATAATATATATATATATATATATATATATATATATATATATATATATATGTATAAATATATATATATATATATATATATATATATATATATATATATATATATATATATATATATATATATATATATATATATATACATGTATATATATATATATATATATATATATATATATATATATATATATATATATATATATATATATATATATATATATATGTATATGTTTAGACTTATGTTGAGTTTGTTTGGTATGTTGTGTTTAATTTTGCTAGATTCTATGATATTTCCATCTACAGTTGATTGACAATGTACAGCTTTCTGAGCTTTGGTCTAAGCAACAGCGTGGCTGAAGTCTTGTATACGCAGCAGTACAACACTTGATTCTTGTCAATACGAGCATTTTGATGATGCCGCCTATTATTAAATTCATTTCCTCTTTGTCTTACGTACTTTTTTCTACATTTCTTACAAAGTATCTGGTAAACAGAAACATCTGCATTTTCAGGCGATCTTTTTATGAGCAAGTTTCTCACTGTATTGTTATTCTAAATACAATAGAGATATTAGATTCTTTGAATAGCTTTAGCAGTGCTAGGAAGTTATTGTGATACGTCAGGACTAGGCTTTTGGTGCTATACGTCTCCCTTGTTTTCAGTAGTCAACCTTCGCTTTCAAGTTGATAAATGTCTTTCTGGCTTATCAAAGAAGGTCTTGGGACACCTTAAGGACGACGCAATGGAGTAAATTTTCCTGAATTTCACCATCAAAAAGATCTGAACTACAAATGTGGCACACTGGAAGTAATTCTGAGGTTATTAGACACGGATGGTCTTACTTTATCTTGATGAGCAGGGTAGGAGTGTATGTATGAGGAGAGATTTGTAGGTTTTCTGAAAATGCTGACCTTAAACTGGCTGTATATCTATCCACCATGATAACCGAGAAAGGCAGGGCACACCTCATTTTCATATTCAGAGGTAAACTTAACGGAAGTAATTAAGCTGTTGAGTCTATGGAGAAAATGGTAGATTTCTCCATTATTCGGGCATATGCAAATTTAAGTGATGTACGTACATAACGAGACCATTTGGTATCTGCTGGTATGATGCTGGGAGTAAGCTTAACTTTGAAGACCTCCGTGTAGAGATCTCTCATCATGGCAGAAAGGAGATTTCCCACAGCCACGCTGAATCTCCGTAGACAATACTCACTACTGAAAACAATCTTTGTTCTAAACTTTATCAGTTCGATTATCGTAGGCGGAGACAAGAAAAGAGTGCGCTTCCCAAGTTCTTTAGACCAAAACTCCAAGTCGTCTTGTGGAACATTAATGACTCTAGGAACTTTCTAGCCTAGCGCTGAAGTTTACATTTGTGTTATTCAATTTGTTGAAAAGATCCTCGTTATTTTTTATGTCTGACTGGGATATTCTATTACCTAGAGGGCCGAACAACAAAGCCACAAGCCCCGTCGAGGGCTTATAATGTAACTGATCCAACTGGACTCATAATTGGTCTTGTTTGATGGTTAGGTTTGTGTGCCTTCATTAGATCGTACATATACGGGAGTGGAGGAAAAATTGTAGACGGTTACTTTATCAAGTCATCATTACCTTTGTGTAGATTGTTTCACCTTCTGATTGAAATTACTGTTGACAGTCTCTAGATGATTTGTTCATAACTTTGTTTTAAGTCTGAGCGTCACTTAGAGGATCTTGAATTTTTCATAATAATCACTTTTGTGTATTATTACAACTGTATTCAATTTATCAGCTTTAGTTATATGGCCTTGTTGTCTTTCTTCAGGTTTTTGATAATAGACACAAATTTCAGAGGACAGTTGCGAAAGGCGTCTCTTAGCATGGCCTCGTAGACGGTACTTTTACACACCTCGACGTTATCACTAGATGCATCATCATATTTTTCAACCAGGCGTATTTGTTTGAAATGGAAAGACAGACCATATCCAAGTGCTGAAGTTCATCAAGATGAGCAGATAGATCTGTCAAAAAAGCCAGGTAGTTATTGTTGGATAATTCTTGTACTGACTTCCCTTGCATATCTATGAATATTCTTACCTCATCAAGAATGTCATAAAATTTTCTTTGGATATTCTTCCTCTGCTTAGTCATCGCACTTCGCGATGATAGATGACGTCGTGGCATTCTGAGCCAAGATGACTGAAAGAATTCTTCATACTCTCCACAATGGAGAGTATGTGTTCAAATATAGCTGACGGTTGATATAACGAGTGGCATTACATGACTCACTTTGAGTCGTTTGGCGCCTAAGTTTATATGGTGAGTCATGCAGTGCAAACAGTCTTAGAGTTCCATCTTTTCTTTTTCTCGTTCAGCCACAAGTCTCGCAACGGCACCGTTATTCACCCCACTCATGGCTAGAGCTACACCTGTGTTATACCAGCGACATTCTGTAAAGTGTCCGTCACATCATGGAACACGACTTCACCTGTACGTTGACGTCCGTAGATTCATCCATGAGTATACTATAAGACTCAGATCTATCCAATGTGCACGTAGAATGTCTATCTATATTGTCTGCCGTATCATCAGACCTTCGAAGAACTGGTTGTCTCGAAAGACTAATAACAGAAACAAATGATTATTTGTTTTCAGAGAATAAAATCTCTGCTGCGGTTGCAAGACACTCTTTTCCAAACTGCTCGTCTCTACATGGCTTGTGTCATCTAGCAGTTGGTTCGCTGACAGTATAACTTAGTGTGTATTGATTTTGATTAGTATTTCTTTTCGTCCACTGTACCTCTTCATCAACAAAGCTGGTTTGTCTTTTCCGATAATTTCATCATTTTTTCTGCACGTTTCGATGTATAGTGACGTATTGTTTCACCCCCTGCGACTGATGCTTGATATATCATGTATACTGGTCTGGTATTGTCACAAAAAAGTGCTTTTCAGTCCAATCATTATCAGACTCTCTGCATTTACTATCAATCTTCCTCTTCTATGTAACAGACTGCGCTATTATGTCTTGAAATCAATATCAGTGTCATAGTAATGCAACAACTGATACACCATGTACGAATAGCAGCTCACAGCCGCCTGTGAGGAACTGACACACGATAGTGGCTGAATCGGGCCTGGTTGTGAGTGCAAAGTCTGAACGTGTACTATACATAGCTGGAGCGTACTCCCTTGAACAGTGCAATGTACACGTTACAAACTACAGGTTAATTCGCAAAAGTAAAAGTAAGAATTAATTTGTACTATTTTTTTCTTTTATTACGTAAATGCACGTCACTATAAATTACATTTACTTAAAGCCCAACACTTATATAATAATTATACCACGCACTCAGAGCTCGGATGAAATTGATTGGTAAGCCGGATGTGGCCCCTCGGGCCATACTTGGCCATCATTGGAATAGAATATTACACCTCCTGATACTTCCAGAACTGCTGATTACTTTTGGATATCACAACTCCTGTTGTTGCTAGATCTATTTGCTCTACCATTTGGCTACAGCTATCACAGGCATAACCAGCTGATGATTAACATACTATAATACCAGTGTTGCTCCTGTTGTACCAGAAGACACTGGTTTTGTTGTCTTTATTACTCTTGCTAGTGCTGCTGGTGCTGCTGTTAACACTGCTGCTAATGATGCTGGTCTGTGCTTAAAACAAGTTGATGTTGTGAAATGATAGTTTCCCTAACGAGCGTGTTTCCTGCCACGCTTCCTGCCTCAGATATGAGCATCAGCTAAATTTTACCCATAAGGGTTTCTTGGTTTTATTCCCAAGGATTGAAGATTGTGATATAAGTCATGATATTTTTCACTAATCATTTTGATAATCATCCTATTTTGTTCCATTCTATTAATCTTTGCGTAGGATATCTCTGAGTTCATCAGGAGATGTTTTATCCTATTTCTCCCCAAAGACGAGTCATATAAGTTCCTTACTCTCGTGTCTTTTGATGATTCCATCATCCGGGCAGAACGGGAGCCTCAAGGCAACATCCTTGAACCACGAGTTTCCCACGGTGTTCCACACCCACCAACGCCCCAGGGCACAACTGTAGCAGGATTCTGAGTAAATGCAGGAAGGAGGTGCCGTCATGATCCTGTGGTGTTGTGTGTGTGGCATTCTCGTGTTCTCATTGGTCTGTGTAATTCTGCAAGAAGGTTTGTTATGAGAAAATAAAGAGTGGCCACAATTGTAAGGGTTAAGTGTATTTGATCTTCTGTGACGAGATGTTTTGAGGTGCAGAGAGAGAGAGAGAGAGAGAGAGAGAGAGAGAGAAAGAAAGAAAGAAAGAACTCACACATTTTCTTGGGAATGGGACTATGTGATTCTATGAGGTGGTTGAAGAAAAAGCTGTACCCATCATACTCTCTCTCTCTCTCTCTCTCTCTCTCTCTCTCTCTCTCTCTCTCTCTCTCTCTCTCTCTCTCTCTCTCTCTCTCTCTCTCTCTCTCTCTCTCTCTCTCTCTCTCTCTCTCTCTCTTGTGAACTACGCCCCATGACCCCTTCCCTCTAGTCATGACTCCAGTGCCATTTGTATTATGACCTATTCCATCGCTGACCTTCCAGTTTGCATAACAGTGACCCTTGCCTATTACCGTCACGTGACAGCTATCTTCGTGGCCTGACACAGTTCACTGTCCCATTTAAGCTCTGTGACCTCATGATTTGGCCTTTAGCATCTCCATCCCTCCATAACCATTATCTGGTCTCTCATTCCCCCAGAGATATAGACTGTACTCGTAATATCTTACAGAGGACATCGGTTCGCAAATAAGACCCTTTAACTTGACGTAATAGTCCTTCAAAAAAGTCAATAACAGTTACAGTGATTTTACCACTGGAAGTTTGACTTGGCCTCATCCCTCTACTCTTTATACCCAAACCTGAAAACAAGAACTGGACACATCAGTCATTACAGTCACAGTGACTTTGACGATTGAAGTGTAAGTTGACCTGCTCCCTGTCCCCCTATCTGGAGCCTTGTAGTACCACCCTGGCCTGCCACCAAGGACTATATAGGTTAAATGCTCTTGGTGTGACTGTAGCCACAAACAGTGACTGAACCTATGAGTCCATCCATGACCACAGGGGCCACATCGTAGCCTACTGGAGCCGCGAGACGACTCGAAATTTAGTCTAAGGCATAAGTTGGCCCAGTCCCCCTCGTCTCTTATTTAAGAATACTGTCTCTAACAAGCTTTAACGCACTAACGCAGGGATTTAGGCTAATGAAAGCCGACTGATCCAACTGGTCCTGACGATCTTTCTTCCAGAATTCTGAGACTTGTAAACCAACAAACAATATTTACGATGACAAGAATATTTGATACATTGCTACATTAAGGATCCATGCTGAATGACTGAAAGCTCGCCATTGTTACACAGGTATATAACAGAGAGAGAGAGAGAGAGAGAGAGAGAGAGAGAGAGAGAGAGAGAGAGAGAGAGAGAGAGAGAGAGAGAGAGAGAGAGAGAGAGAGAGAGAGAGAGAAACTGCGCCTCATTTATAATCCTATTATTCTTACTTCCGTTTTAGGAGAAATGTTAAAAGCAAAAGTCAGGGAAAGGAGTGTACGTTGTCTGTTGGATTACGAACTAACAATTGAAGGTCAACATTGGATCTCCTAAACAAAAATGATATCTAAAGAAATTGATAGAAATCATGTCGTTTTATATATATATATATATATATATATATATATATATATATATATATATATATATATATATATATATATATATATATATATATATATATATATATATATATATGTAGCATTTATGGATCTGGAGAAGGCATATGATAGAGTTGATAGAGATGCTCTGTGGAAGGTATTAAGAATATATGGTGTGGGAGGCAAGTTGTTAGAAGCAGTGAAAAGTTTTTATCGAGGATGTAAGGCATGTGTACGTGTAGGAAGAGAGGAAAGTGATTGGTTCTCAGTGAATGTAGGTTTGCGGCAGGGGTGTGTGATGTCTCCATGGTTGTTTAATTTGTTTATGGATGGGGTTGTTAGGGAGGTAAATGCAAGAGTCTTGGAAAGAGGGGCAAGTATGAAGTCTGTTGGGGATGAGAGAGCTTCGGAAGTGAGTCAGTTGTTGTTCGCTGATGATACAGCGCTGGTGGCGGATTCATGTGAGAAACTGCAGAAGCTGGTGACGGAGTTTGGTAAAGTGTGTGGAAGAAGAAAGTTAAGAGTAAATGTGAATAAGAGCAAGGTTATTAGGTACAGTAGGGTTGAGGGTCAAGTCAATTGGGAGGTGAGTTTGAATGGAAAAAAACTGGAGGAAGTGAAGTGTTTTAGATATCTGGGAGTGGATCTGTCAGCGGATGGAACCATGGAAGCGGAAGTGGATCATAGGGTGGGGGAGGGGGCGAAAATTTTGGGAGCCTTGAAAAATGTGTGGAAGTCGAGAACATTATCTCGGAAAGCAAAAATGGGTATGTTTGAAGGAATAGTGGTTCCAACAATGTTGTATGGTTGCGAGGCGTGGGCTATGGATAGAGTTGTGCGCAGGAGGATGGATGTGCTGGAAATGAGATGTTTGAGGACAATGTGTGGTGTGAGGTGGTTTGATCGAGTAAGTAACGTAAGGGTAAGAGAGATGTGTGGAAATAAAAAGAGCGTGGTTGAGAGAGCAGAAGAGGGTGTTTTGAAATGGTTTGGTCACATGGAGAGAATGAGTGAGGAAAGATTGACCAAGAGGATATATGTGTCGGAGGTGGAGGGAACGAGGAGAAGAGGGAGACCAAATTGGAGGTGGAAAGATGGAGTGAAAAAGATTTTGTGTGATCGTGGCCTGAACATGCAGAAGGGTGAAAGGAGGGCAAAGAATAGAATGAATTGGAGCGATGTGGTATACCGGGGTTGACGTGCTGTCAGTGGATTGAATCAAGGCATGTGTATGGGGGTGGGTTGGGCCATTTCTTTCGTCTGTTTCCTTGCGCTTCCTCGCAAACGCGGGAGACAGCGACAAAGCAAAAAAATAAAATATATATATATATATATATATATATATATATATATATATATATATATATATATATATATATATATATATATATATCTATATGGGAGCGGGGGGCTGGAAATCCTCCCCTCTTGTTTTTTTTTTTAATTTTCCATAAGAAGGAACAGAGAAGGGGGCCAGGTGAGGATGTTCCCTTAGAGGCCAAGTCCTCTGTTCTTAACGCTACCTTGCTGATGCGGGAAATTGCGAATAGTTTGAAATATATATATATATATATATATATATATATATATATATATATATATATATATATATATATATATATATATATATATATATATCTTTCTTTTTTCTTTCATACTATTCGCCATTTCCCGCATTAGCGAGGTAGCGTTGAGAACAGAGGACTGGGCCTTTGAGGGAATATCCTCACCTTGCCCCTTCTCTGTTCCCTCTTTTGGAAAATTTAAAAAAAGCGAGAGGGGAGGATTTCCAGCCACCCGCTCCCTCCCCTTTTAGTCGCCTTCTACGACATGCAGGAAATACGTGGGAAGTATTCTTTCTCCCCTATCCCCAGGGATATATATATATATATATATATATATATATATATATATATTCGATCCTGACTGTTTGAGGTTTGTATGTTCTATGTGTATATATGTATATATATATATATATATATATATATATATATATATATATATATATATATATATATATATATATATATATATATATATATGTGTGTGTGTGTGTGTGTTGCAGTAGGTCACTGATGCGTGTGACGTAGCATTTGCTGGAAACCAAAAAAGAAGAATGAAAAACGATAAATCCTTCGTGCACTTTCGTGTGATTAACACATCGTCATTGGAGAGACAGGTATGAGACAGAAGACCTACAACAGTGAGTATCTGTACAAGAGAGGCGGAGCTAAGACGCCGTTGGTACACAAGCGTTTGTGGTTTGTGGTGTTCGGGTCCGGCACCGTGCCTGTGGTCAGTACAGGAAACGGAGTACAAATTTTGCCACACGACAAAGCCATCCAGTTATGAGGACCTTCATTAATGCTTTGTTTAATCTTCTTAGAGTTTATGACCATTGTATTGACTGGAATGATACTAATTCTGGTATATTCTGTAACTCCTTGATCAAGACAAATATCATTGAATCTTCTCTTATCAAATACACAAAGAATTGTGTCATGAATATTAGTGAAGGTCCACACAAACTGGATATCTTTGTCGTTGGCAAAATTTTTTTACAGTGTCCTATCTTGTCCACATAACAAATCTAATGACGGACAGGCACGGTGACAGACCCGATGACCACAGACAACAAACACGTGCACCAACGGCATCTTAGCTCTGCCTCCCTTGTGTAACTATAGTGACTGTTCTAAGTCTTCTATCTCATACCTGTATCTCCCCTGATGATGTATTTATCACACGAAAGTGCACATGGGACGTGTGTTTCATTTTTCCTTGAGGTTATCAGGAAAAAAGAAGAAAAAAAAAGAACACACACACACACACACACACACACGCACACACACACACACACACACACACACATATATATATATATATATATATACGTGTGTGTGTGTGTGTGTGTGTGTGTGTGTGTGTGTGTATCATCTTCAGATTTAAGGCTAAAGCACACATCTTCCCAGAATTTCGGCGGCCCAGAAGAGACCATAATATATTTTCCGTCCATTCTTTCCTTTAAATCGCAGATGTCTTTTTACCCCAACTCTTCTATAACTAGTTTCCAGTTTGCAACAAACAGTTTCATCACCGACTCTCAGGTATTCCGTTACCTATCCTGGCCATTACCTCCCCTCCTGAACCAACCTGAAATATACAACACAATCTATCTTGACGCTTTCTTATACGTCTGATGCACTGCTTGGCCTAGCATGACCTTACGACTTGGCATGACTCCAACCCCTGGCGTGCTTAAGATGTGCACGGAGTGAGGAAGTGATGCCAGTCCAACCTGAGGCAGGCGGCCACCTTCCCACGGCAGCCAACCCGCTGCTTCTGCTGCAGGCAAAGTTGCCAGGCGGTTTGTTCTGGGTCACAACCAGACTCGCCATTCTCTCCATGATACAAATTCAGGTAGCCTATAAGGGTTGTTCGAGGGTACAATGATGTGAATAGTGTTCACAAGATCACACTGATGGTTCTGTTTCGGTATCTTTATTAGAAGTCTTGATTAAGTCACGAAAACAAGTGTCGGTTGGGTGGAGATGCAGAGGGAAGGGGAGAATTGTGGCAACAGTGGGGGAACAACAGTGTGGGTGTCATAGCCAAGGACGACCTTAGGTCTGGCCGGGGAGTTACCACACGTTAGTGTCACAAGTCACTTGATGTGTCAACGTGAAAAGAAAGGTTATAAATGTACGTTATCTTAAATTACAAAAGTGCACACACACACACTCACACACACACACACACACACACACACACACACACACACACACACACACACACACACACACTCACACACACACACACACACACACACAAACACACACACACAAACACACACACACAAACACACACACACAAACACACACACACAAACACACACACACATATATATATATATATATATATATATATATATATATATACAAATCTTCACCTCAGCCCCCACAAGATAATGATCAGACATCCCTCCAGTTGCACCTCTCAGCACATTAACATCCAAAAGTCTCTCTTTCGCGCGCCTGTCAATTAACACGTAATCCAATAACGCTCTCTGGCCATTTCTCCTACTTACATACGTATACTTATGTATATCTCGCTTTTTAAACCAGGTATTCCCAATCACCAGTCCTTTTTCAGCACATAAATCTACAAGCTCTTCACCATTTTCATTTACAACACTGAACACGCCATGTATACTATGGGTTTTCAGAAAAGAAGAGTGAATGTTGGGGTGAAGAGGGTGGTGAGAGTAAGTGAGCTTGGGAAGGAGACTTGTGTGAGGAAGTACCAGGAGAGACTGAGTACAGAATGGAAAAAGGTGAGAACAATGGAAGTAAGGGGAGTGGGGGAGGAATGGGATGTATTTAGGGAATCAGTGATGGATTGCGCAAAAGATGCTTGTGGCATGAGAAGAGTGGGAGGTGGGTTGATTACAAAGGGTAGTGAGTGGTGAGATGAAGAAGTAAGATTATTAGTGAAAGAGAAGATAAAGGCATTTGGACGATTTTTGCAGGGAAAAATGCAATTGAGTGGGAAATGTATAAAAGAAAGAGACAGGAGGTCAAGAGAAAGGTGCAAGAGGTGAAGAAGAGGGCAAATGAGAGTTGGGGTGAGAGAGTATCATTTTAGGGAGAATAAAAAGATGTTCTGGAAGGAGGTAAATAAAGTGCGTAAGACAAGGGAGCAAATGGGAACTTCAGTGAAGGGCGCAAATGGGGAGGTGATAACAAGTAGTGATGATGTGAGAAGGAGATGGAGTGAGAATTTTGAAGGTTTGTTGAATGTGTTTGATGATAGAGTGGCACATATAGGGTGTTTTGGTCGAGGTGGTGTGCAAAGTGTGAGGGTTAGGGAATATGATTTGGTAAACAGAGAAGAGGTAGTGAAAGCTTTGCGGAAGATGAAAGCCGGCAAGGCAGCAGGTTTGGATGGTATTGCAGTGGAATTTATTAAAAAAGGGGGTGACGGTATTATTGACTGGTTGGTAAGGTTATTTAATGTGTGTATGACTCATGGTGAGGTGCCTGAGGATTGGCGGAATGCTTGCATAGTGCCATTGTACAAAGGCAAAGGGGATAAGAGTGAGTGCTCAAATTTCAGAGGTATAAGTTTGTTGAGTATTCCTGGTAAATTATATGGGAGGGTATTGATTGAGTGGGTGAAGGCATGTACAGAGCATCAGATTGGGAAAGAGCAGTTTGGTTTCAGTAGTGGTAGAGGATGTGTGTATCAGGTGTTTGCTTTGAAGAATGTATGTGAGAAACACTTAGAAAAGCAAATGGATTTGTATGAAGCATTTATGGATCTGGAGAAGGCATATGATAGAGTTTATAGAGATGCTCTGTTGAAGGTATTAAGAATATATGGTGTGGGAGGCAAGTTGTTAGAAGCAGTGAAAAGTTTTTATCGAAGATGTAAGGCATGTGTACGTGTAGGAAGAAAGGAAAGTAATTGGTTCTCAGTGAATGTAGGTTTGCGGCAGGGGTGTGTGATGTCTCCATGGTTGTTTAATTTGTTTATGGATGGGGTTGTTTGGGAGGTGAATGCAAAAGTTTTGGAAAGAGGGGCAAGTATGAAGTCTGTTGGGGATGAGAGAGCTTGGGAAGTGAGTCAGTTGTTGTTCGCTGACGATACAGCGCTGGTGGCTGATTCATGTGAAAAACTGCAGAAGCTGGTGACTGAGTTTGGTAAAGTGTGTGAAAGAAGAAAGTTAAGAGTAAATGTGAATAAGAGCAAGGTTATTAGGTACAGTAGAGTTGAGGGTCAAGTCAATTGGGAGGTAAGTTTGAATGGAGAAAAACTGGAGGAAGTGAAGTGTTTTAGATATCTGGGAGTGGATCTGGCAGCGGATGGAACCATGGAAGCGGAAGTGGATCATAGGGTGGGGAGGGGGCGAAGATCCTGGGAGCATTGAAGAATGTGTGGAAGTCGAGAACATTATCTCGGAAAGCAAAAATGGGTATGTTTGAAGGAATAGTGGTTCCAACAATGTTGTATGGTTGCGAGGCGTGGGCTATGGATAGAGTTGTGCGCAGGAGGGTGGATGTGCTGGAAATGAGATGTTTGAGGACAATGTGTGGTGTGAGGTGGTTTGATCGAGTAAGTAACGTAAGGGTAAGAGAGATATGTGGAAATAAAAAGAGCTTTGTTGAGAGAGCAGAAGAGGGTGTTTTGAAATGGTTTGGGCACATGGAGAGAATGAGTGAGGAAAGATTGACCAAGAGGATATATGTGTCGGAGGTGGAGGGAACGAGGAGAAGTGAGAGACCAAATTGGAGGTGGAAAGATGGAGTGAAAAAGATTTTGGGTGATCGGGGCCTGAACATGCAGGAGGGTGAAAGGAGGGCAAGGAATAGAGTGAATTGGATCGATGTGGTATACCGGGGTTGACGTGCTGTCAGTGGATTGAATCAGGGCATGTGAAGCGTCTGGGGTAAACCATGGAAAGCTGTGTAGGTATGTATATTTGCGTGTGTGGACGTGTATGTATATACATGTGTATGGAGGTGGGTCGGACCATTTCTTTCGGCTGTTTCCTTGCGCTACCTCGCAAACGCGGGAGACAGCGACAAAGCAAAAAAAAAAAAAAAAAAAAAAAAATAAATATATATATATATATATATATATATATATATATATATATATATAATAATAATTATAGTAATAGTGATGATAATAATAACAATAATGACAAAAGCAATAATAACAGTAATAATAATAATGATATTAATAATAATAATAGTAATGATAATGATAATAATAATAATGATAATAATGATAATAATGATAATAATAATAATAATAATAATAATAATAATGATAATAATAATAATAATAATAATAATATTAATGATAATAATAATAATAATAATAATAATAATAATAATAATAATAATAATAATAATAATAGTGATAATAATATAATAATATAACAATGATAATAATAATCTTACCAATTTGCGCCTTAGAGTCGAACCCAGGTCACCGAGAACACCGATGAGACAAAAACCTGTCTCTCTGCAGCTGCTATGTACTACTCCAGGACTCCACCCACACTCTGTTGACCTGTATGGTGGGATAGGCCGCCAACTCCATGATCCCTGGGACACCGCAAATTGACTCATTGGATTCTGATATATAGATAATACCGGAATAACCGTGAGTCGATTGACAGCGTCTTTGGTGTCAGAGTGTGGGCGGCCTGTCTCACCCTACAAGTCCACAATGAGTGGGCAAGGAAACAGGAGCTGTAGATAGCATTTCCAGAAAGACAGTCTTTTGTTCCGTCGGTGGTCCAGTGGTACGCTGACCGCCTGCTGTTTAGGGTAGCCTGGGTTTGATTCACTGGGACGCGATGGTAAAATATATAATGTTGGATGCGAGCTGGAGTGAGATCTGATGAGAGGATAAACGTAGTTGTCAAGTCCGTCCTACTTTATGCGATAAGGTAGCAGGATTAACGAGTATTAGTTTAATTTTATGATTTTGATAACTAGGAAGTAAAAATTTAATTCAATGAAGGGAAATGTAATTGGGAAGAGAGTCGAGGCGTTAAAAACAGCACGGCCTTTGTTGTCTGGGTTTGTCAGCGTCATAGTGCGTGGTCTGCCCACGCCTCACTCCCTTCTCGAGAGATGATTTCTTAAAATTGTTTAGTTCGTAGTGAATAGAATATCAGATTGTAAGGATAATTGAAGAGACGTAGTGTTTAACTTCTTTCATAGTTTGTATCAAGGCTGTAACAGTAAGTTACCGGTAAGAGTTGAAGTGTTAGACTCACGAGACCTGGTATCGTCCATAGCAGGTCTGCTATAAGATTAAGTAATCTATTGAATGTAATATTCGTGGTGTTCAAGTAAGGAAATACAGGAAAAACGTGCCAATTCAAAGAAACAATCAAAATGAATAGTGTTGAAAAGTGGAACAGTAAATATGTGGAGTATTTAACAAAGGAAACTCAACTATAATTGTCTTGGTCATAAAACAAACATCATCCGCACTGCGCAGAGCAGAGACGAGGTCAGTGTTGGGTCAGTCAGTACCAGATCGGCACAAATACAGCCTGCAGTGCCGTTGCTAAGCCAGGGGGACATAAAGCTAACCCCTGTCACAGTCCTGGGAAGTCATAACTTGCTCTGTCACAGCAGAATGTGTTTAATGTGTCAGTCTCGTTCCCAGTAAGGGTAATGAGCCTTGGATATGTTCATAGGGACACTCATAGCTTCAATCTGAACAGAGTTTCAGCAGCGGATGGAGAGGATCTTAGTTATGTAGAGGCAGAAACGATGAGCCGTAGCAAGGATGTACCCTGGGTGTGGTTGACTCAGCCAGCGGACCTGGTACGCCGCTACCAGGAGTGCACGTACGGACCAACCTGACCTGAAGAACGTCAGGTGAAAAATATGGAGTGAAAAAGATTTTGAGTGATCGGGGCCTGAACATGCAGGAGGGTGAAAGGAGGGCAAGGAATAGAGTAAATTGGATCGATGTGGTATACCGGGGTCGACGTGCTGTCAATGGATTGAATCAGGGCAGGTGAAGCGTCTGGGGTAAACCATGGAAAGTTCTGTGGGGCCTGGATGTGGAAAGGGAGCTGTGGTTTCGGGCATTATTGCACGACAGCTAGAGACTGAGTGTGAACGAATGGGGCCTTTATTGTCTTTCCTTAGCGCTACCCCGCACACATGAGGGGGGAGGGGGATGTTATTCCATGTGTGGCGAGGTGGTGATGGGAATGAATAAAGGCAGACAGTGTGAATTGTGTGCATGTGTATATATGTATGTGTCTGTGTGTGTATATATATGTGTACATTGAAATGTACGGGTATGTATATTTGTTTGTGTGGACGTGTATGTACATACATGTGTATGTGGATGGGTTGGGCCATTTCTTTCGTCTGTTTCCTTGCACTACCTCGCAAACGCGGGAGACGGCGACAAAGCAAAATAAATAAATATATATATATATATATATATATATATATATATATATATATATTTTTTTTTTTTTTCTTTCTTTCTTTTCTTTCATACCATTCGCTATTTCCCGCGACAGCGAGGTAGCGTTAAGAACAGAGGACTGGGCCTTTGAGGGAATATCCTCACCTGGCCGCCTTCTCTGTTCCTTCTTTTGGAAAAAATAAAAAAAACGAGAGGGGAGGATTTCCAGCCCCCCGCTTCCTTCCCTTTTAGTCGCCTTCTACGACACGCAGGGAATACGTGGGAAGTATTCTTCCTTCCCTATCCCCAGGGATATATATATATATATACATATATATATATATATATATATATATATATATATATATATATATATATATATATATATATATATATATATATATATATATATATATATATATATATATATATATATATATATATATATATATATATATATATATATATACATGTATATATATATATATATATATATATATATATATATATATATATATATATATATATATATATATATATATATATATATATATATACATACAAAGACTTTTGTGGTGACAAACTCATGAGGCTGAGATGAATATGGTGCTGATGCTTCTCTGCCAGTAGTGAAGCCAAGTTGCAATACATTCAAATCAACATTGCTGTATTGCCTTCCTGATGCACTCAGTTCAGGCAGCGAGGACACACTCTTTTCCTTCATCGGTCGAATATACCGTGCAGCTGATTCCATTGCTGCTATGCAGTAGGCAGCACTATCTTAAGTCTTTTCCAAAACCAAAAGAAGGTATGGTCCTGCAAGCTCACACTCACGAGTATAGTAAACTGGTACACTGATGGCACACCATCTGTAAGATTGAATAAAAGCAGTTTTAGAAGCTTTTCCTAAATCTTCCAAGTGAGGGACAATTCTTAGTCTCTCCGTTGTCCCAAATTCGATCCATAAAATGACCCAGCACTCTTAATGCCCCCGATGGCTGCTGTTAGCAAGAGTATTCCAAGAAGTTTTATGACATGAGGAAGGGATAATCGACCTTTTGCTGTTTTAATTTGGTTCAGTAATATCTCAGTTGCCTCTGTTGCTTCTATAGCACCCACTACAGTATGGACCTTGTGAGCCATCTGCTGGTTGGTTTCGAAAAAAAAAAACCTTGTATTGTCTGCCGCACTTCTTTCCTCTGGACTCGCAATGAACTGACTCAAAATCTTCCATTCTTTACCTTAATGATTCAGTAGAACTGATGACTGTAGCAAATGCTTGAGGTATAGTTGTGGCCATACACGCCAGCAATGGGGGTCCTAAGTTAGGCACTGAACTAGACATGTCAACAACTCCACTTTTAAGGGAAGAGAGACGCTTGGGTCCAATTGATGCAAAAAAAAAAAAAAAATGGAAGGAAGTTTTTCACAGTTACTTATGGGGTTGAACTGAATGCTGCTGCTTTTAACTTTTGGATGGAGGTCAAACAGCTGTCTCTGGACAGGCTTGGGCAGAAATCCAGAACACCAAGTGAAGTCTAATATAGTGAAGGATTCACGTGCACCCAACACGTCCCCACAATCCTCTGCTCCACCTCCTCCTCCTCACCCAAATACAAGAGCTTCCATATTCTACCACATATGCAGAGAGTTCTTCAAGCCAATCAGCGGTACCATAAGCTCCATCCAAACTTTCAATCCAACAGCAAAGTCATCCAGACTTTACCACCTAATATCTTAAAGCAGAGAAAGACAAGCAGGGGTCTGATTCTGGAGACTCTGTCGTAATTCACAATGCGAAGGTAAATTCATCACAACAACGAGTGGGTTGTGAGTAAACAGCATTTGAATGAAAAGCTTGTAATATATATATATATATATATATATATATATATATATATATATATATATATATATATATATATATATATATATATATATATATATATATATATATATATATACATATATATATATATATATATTCAGAATAAACAGTGCCCGATCAAGCCGAAGGGGAACCTGTCTCCAGCGTAAGAGCTGTTATTTACGAAGTTATCGGCAGTCATCTACAGCACGCGCGGCCTCGTGGGTGGGGGAGAGAGAGAGAGAGAGAGAGAGAGAGAGAGAGAGAGAGAGAGAGAGAGAGAGAGAGAGAGAGAGAGAGAGATGGAGAAAGTTAAAAGAAAAATATACATGACGCAGCCAACCACCAGATCTGTGAGTGGGATGGATCGTTTGTTCTGTGGCTTCCCGTGTTACTCGCCGGTGATTATACTCCACCTCCCCTGCGTAGCTATCTACAACTACAGGCACGGCGATACGACGACGCTTGTCTGGTTCGCTTGTATAAAACGCCCATAGATATTGTCTCGAGTCATCACCTATAGTGGTGGAGGTGATGATGGTGGGTCTTCGGGGGGGAAATGAGAGGTGATGTTGACGCCATCAGCAGATCTGATATCAACTCACGTATTACGTCAAACGGAGGCTATGTCATGTGTTGGTGCGATCGAGTGCCCCGGGTGGCGGCGATAGAGTGGTGACCAGTCGCTTGGGGTCGACAACAGTCATAAGTTGCTCCTGTTGTTTCTGGTCGTGCTGGGTGCTACTGCTGCTGCTGCTGCTGCTGCTGCAATTGAATGTATTCATGTGGTTCATCCGAGTGATGGTGCTGGTGCTGCTACTGATGGTGCTACGTTCATGTGTGTTAAGTGTGGCATGTAGTGTTGGTAGGTCTAGTCATTCTACTGCCACTGTTGGATGAAGACGGGAGGAACAGTATGATTGGTCCCCATGCCGCTACTGTTGCTGATGGCGTTCATACAACTCACACTTGTTGTAGAACTGTTGGTTCTGTCAGTGATCTACTGTTTGTGCTACTGGCGCTTCTGTTGCTGCTGAAGCTGACGCTGCTTTTACAACAGTTGTTGCTACTGTTGGTGCTGCTGCTGCTGCTGCTGTTGCTGGTGTTGGCTGCTGGTGTTGGTAGGACTGCGGGCATTTCCCCAGTGAGCAAGCAAGATGTAAGGAATGCCCTGGGTGGTGGTGTTGTGCTGGAGGTGTGGCCCGTAAGCCATCGTGGGGGTGTTGCTGCTGCTGATCGTCCTGTTGGTGTTTCTACTGTTGGTGTTACTGGTACCGTTACTGATGCTTTGTGGTGTTGATGTTGCAATTGCTTCTGTTGTTGCTACTGTTTGTGGTTGGTGGTAGAGGTACTACTGTTGATGATACATATTTCTGTATTTGATGTTGTTGATATTGCTGGTAATAGATACAGTACTGTTTTTAGCATCACGTATGATGTTAATGGCCGTTGTTGCTACTGTTCGTAGTGTTGGTACTGTTAGGGATATTACTTATCCTGATGGCGCTACTGTTAGCAATAATGCAGTACTGTTGTTGTTGTTGTTGTTGGCTCTTTTGGTTCTGTTACTGCTACATGTGGTGCTGTTATTGCTTCTATTCCATGCTGGAACAATGGATGATAACGGTCCTGTTAGTCCTGTTACTGCTACTGGTGGTGCCGGTACTGTTGTTTCATGTGATCCTGTTACGTCTGTTACTTGCTACTGGTAATGCCGGTACTGTTAATGCGTAAGGTGCTTCTGTTTCTGTTAAAACAATCATTGGCTCTTTTACCACTGTTTGTGCTGCTTGTGTTCGGGATATTGATGGTGTTGGTGATACTGTTGGTGTTGGTGAAGACAACGGCAATGGTGTCTCTACCGCTAATGGCACTGTTGGTGTTGGTGAAGATAACGGCAATGGTGTCTCTACCGCTAATGGCACTGTTGGTGTTGGTGAAGATAACGGCAATGGTGCCTCTAGCGCTAATGGTACTGTTGGGGTTGGTGAAGACAACGGCAATGGTGCCTCTAGCGCTAATGGTACTGTTGGTGTTGGTGAAGACAACGGCAATGGTGCCTCTAGCGCTAATGGTACTGTTGGTGTTGATGAAGACAACGGCAATGGTGCCTCTGGCGCTAATGGTACTGTTGGTGTTGGTGAAAACAACGGCAATGGTGCCTCTACCGCTAATGGCACTGTTGGTGTTGGTGAAAACAACGGCAATGGTGCCTCTAGCGCTAATGGTACTGTTGGTGTTGATGAAGATAACGGCAATGGTGCCTCTAGCGCTAATGGCACTGTTGGTGTTGGTGAAAACAACGGCAATGGTGCCTTTAGTACCATAGCTGTGCTGTTGGTGCAGATGGTACTGCTGGAGATGGTGGTGATGATGGCTACTGCTGGAGATTGTGGTACTGATGGTACGTTTGTGTTGGTGAAGATGATGGTACCATTTGTGGTGTTGGTATTACTGGTGTTGGTGATCATGGTTGATGCTGGTGGTATTCTTGGTGCCGTTCAGCTGGTGGAAGTGGTGCAGCTGGTGTTATTGGTAGTTCTGGTACTCTTGGTATTGTTGTAGTGCTGGTACCACTGGCATAAATGTTACTCGTGGTATTGTTGGCGATGCTAGAGGTATTGTTGGTGATGGAGGTATTTCTGCTAATTCTGTTGGTGTTGTTGGTGCTAATGGTGGCGTAATTAGTGCCACTGGTGGTATTGGTGCTGGTGGTGGTATTGTTGGTGATGTTGGTGGTATTGGTGCTGGTGGTGGTATTGTTGGTGATGTTGGTGGTATTGTTGGTGATGTTGATGGCATTGTTGGTGATGTTTGTCTTACTGTTAGTGCTGTTGGTGTGGTATTGATGGTGATGATGCTTTTGCTATTGGTGCTAATTTTAGCATTGTTGGTGCTGCTTGTGGTATTGTTGGAGCTGCTAGGTGCATTGTTGGTGCTGCTAGTGGTATTGTTGGAGCTGCTAGGTGCATTGTTGGTGCTGCTAGTGGTATTGTTGGAGCTGCTAGGTGCATTGTTGGTGCTGCTAGTGGTATTGTTGGAGCTGCTAGGTGCATTGTTGGTGCTGCTAGTGGTATTGTTGGAGCTGCTAGGTGCATTGTTGGTGCTGCTAGTGGTATTGTTGGAGCTGCTAGGTGCATCGTTGGTGCTGTTGCTAGTGTTGTCGCTGCTGTTGGTATTGTTGGTGATGTTGGAGGGCATTGTCAGTACTGTTGGTGGTATTGATGGTGATGCTGCTAGTATTGTTGGTGCAGATGACGGTATTGTTGATGGCTACTGTAACAGCCGCTGTTACTGTTACTGGTGGTGGGGCTGTTACTGATATATTGTTGTAGTTGATGATGCTACGAAGGATAGTCTTGCTATTGATGCTGCTGAGGATACTCTTGCTATTGATGCTAATGAGGATAGTCCTCCTAATGATGCTACTGTGGATAGTCTTGCTATTGATCGTACTGAGGATAGTCTTGCTATTGATGCTACTGAGGATACTCTTGCTATTGATGCTAATGAGGATAGTCTTCCTAATGATGCTACTGTGGATAGTCTTGCTATTGATCCTACTGAGGATAGTCTTGCTAGTGATGTTACTGAGGATAATCATGCTATTGATGCTACTGAGGATAGTCCTGCTATTGATGCTACTGAGGATAGCCCTGCTATTGATGCTACTGAGGATAGTCTTGCTAGTGATGCTACTGAGGATAGTCTTGCTAGTGATGCTACTGAGGATACTCTTGCTATTGATCCTACTGAGGATAGTCTTGCTAGTGATGTTACTGAGGATAATCATGCTATTGATGCTACTGAGGATAGTCCTGCTATTGATGCTACTGAGGATAGTCTTGCTATTGATGCTATTGAGGATAGTCTTGCTAGTGATGCTACTGAGGATAATCTTGCTATTGATGCTACTGAGGATACTCTTGCTATTGATGCTACTGAGGATAGTCTTGCTACTGATCCTACTGAGGATACTCTTGCTATTGATCCTACTGAGGATAGTCTTGCTAGTGATGTTACTGAGGATAATCATGCTATTGATGCTACTGAGGATAGTCCTGTTATTGATGCTACTGAGGATAGTCTTGCTAATGATGTTACTGTGGATAATCTTTTTATTGATGCTACTGAGGATAGTCTTGCTAGTGATGCTACTGTGGATAATCGTGCTATTGATGCTACTGAGGATAGTCTTGCTATTGATGCTACTGTGGATAGTCTTGCTAATGATGTTACTGTGGATAATCTTTTTATTGATGCTACTAAGGATAGTCTTGCTATTGGTGCTACTGAGGATAATCTTGCTATTGATGTTACTGAGGATAATCTTACTATTGATGCTACTGGGGATGGTCTTGCTATTGATGCTACTGATGATAGCCTTGCTATTGATGCTATTGAGGAGAGTCTTGCTAGTGATGCTACTGTGGATAATCTTGCTATTGATGCTACTGAGGATAGCCCTGCTGTTGATGCTACTGAGGATAGCCTTGCTATTGATGCTACTGAGGATAGCCTTGCTATTGATGCTATTGAGGAGAGTCTTGCTAGTGATGCTACTGTGGATAATCTTGCTATTGATGCTACTGAGGATAGCCCTGCTGTTGATGCTACTGAGGATAGTCTTGCTACTGATCCTACTGAGGATAGTCTTGCTATTGATCCTACTGAGGATAGTCTTGCTAGTGATGCTACTGAGGATAATCATGCTATTGATGCTACTGAGGATAGTCCTGCTATTGATGCTACTGAGGATAGCCTTGCTATTGATGCTACTGAGGATAGCCTTGCTATTGATGCTGCTGATGCTAGCGTTGGTACATATAGTCCTACACGTCCTCACAAATCCTTCACCTACTGAATGCGCCTCACAGGAGCTGCGCCACCGTAGGGGAATGCAGAGACAGGCTGGTAAACAGAGGTTGTGGGCGCTTGGGGCGGCTCACGTGCTGTGGGTAAGTGATGGGAAGCGTTGTGGTGGGGGACTACGTGGAACCCGGAGACCTGATGACCGACAAAGACGTGAGTAACGGATGATTTGAGATCGTTAAAGGGAACGTAGAGAAATCTGGACACCAATTGCTGGGGGAGATTTCAGTCAGCGCATTTCTCTGGAGCGGACAGCGAGATGGTTGTGTAGTGCCAGCGGATGGTCGAGATAATTGAAAAGCTTGAGCGTATGATGGATACAGCTTAGCATAGGAGATACAACGTAGGTTAGATGCTATCAAACTTAGATTAGACACCGCTAAGCGTATACTGTTGAATGTAGGTTAAATTCGGATGAACGTAGGTTAACTACTGTTAAACGTTGGTTAGATGTTGTTAAACATAGATTAAGTACTGTTGAATTTAGGGTAATACTGCTGAACGTAGGTTAATTTCGGATGAACATTGGTTGATTACGTTAGATACTGTTGAATGTATATCAAGTACTGTTAAACGCAGGTTGTACGTTTTCAGACTTAGATTAGATGATCGTGAATGTATGTTGATTACTGCTAAACGTGGGTTAATAAAATGCAGGACGTAGGGTAAATGCTGCTGAACTTATGTTAAATACTGCTATATACAGACAAAATCATTCTGAACGTGAGGTTTATGCTACTAATGAAGGTTAAACGCAACTAGACACAGGTTGAAGAAAATCTAGTACTTACAGAAAGCTGAAGTATATGGACATTTGGATATCAGGCCGTAGGATAAGCAACGTTCTGTTTCCAGGATGATCAGAGTTGTGGTCAAATATATGACTAACTAGACAATTCAGACACCATTGAACACATTTAGTATATCCATGATATTCCAGTTATTCGCTAAATTGCGTTCACAAATTTCAGCAACTATTTAACAGTCTAACTACTTAACAACTCGATATCAATACGTGCTTTAATTTGAACCAGAAAATACAATAAGCGGCTAACACTACTGGTATAAGGTGGCTGTAGGCTTGTTTGCTCCTGTGTAGTTTTCTTACGTCCCTGTTTTAATCAAGAACGCAGGTCAGAATACAGTAGGAGACAATAGGTGTAGTGTGATAGGTAACGGGTGGCTGCAGCTGGTGGCAGGCAACAGTTGGCGGGTGGCGAGGATAGTTGTTGGATGATGGATGGTGGATGGCAGACAACACATGATGGATGGCGGGTGGCAGGCAGCGGGTGGCGGAGAGTAGGCGGCGTGTGGCGAGCAACGGAGGGAGGCGACATTGATGTCCGAACCTACTAAGCTATGAAAGATATTTATGGTTATACCATGACGCTTTTCTTCAAATGAAATAATTATACTATCTTCAATAATCTCTCCTTTTCAGCCACCCTCTGGATGATAATGATTTATGAAAAAAGGCAAGATAACCATTCCTTAGTGTTTATTCTAAATTGGTTACAATGAGAGGGAGATTCAAAGGCTTTCATAAGCAAGTATTAGCACAGAAAACATCACATAAGCTTAAAGTATTTCAGATACAAATCATCCCTCAATTGATATGTGCATGACCAATATGGTAAGCGTTTCTAATAGTTCAGAGTTGATCCTTACGAGTCGAAATCATTTGACACAGAATCCGGGTGTCATCAACTGACTCTTATATGCGCCACACTTGGTGGATTTCCTTGCCTCATGCTAATATCTTTTTAAGAGAGGTATATTTGTCATTCTAGCTTCACATTAGCTTACATAGTATTACAGAAAATGGAAAATTATATCATAAACTTTGCCTCGTTCTGCTCTTAAGACAGGATATGAACAGATCAATACATTCCGATCGTTAATGGTTCGCTCTTTAAAAGATCTAACGTAAACGCAATTTACTTAAAGCCATACAACACATTTTGCACGACACACACATTCACCTTAGAGCACATACACCTGACCTGTGCCAATAGTGAAGATAATACAATGTCCAGCTACTGTAGTGAAGATAGAACTGGCACTCCGGACCTCCGGAGCGAGATAAGGCTGCCACTGAATCTAAGTTTATGCTTAAAAACTATTCAGCAAAATAAGACCAAAAACTAAGATATACTTCTCAAGTTTGGTCACCGCACCTATTGGAGCACAGGTCTGACATTCCTTACTGTTGAACCAATGGATCTGAACCAGATTTTGTGTTTTTTTCTATCTGTTAAAGAGGTGAGAAATCTCATAAGTGTTTGTAGTTCACATGAAGATCCTGGCGCGGATTGATCCAGGCCGAAGTTCGAATCTGTGAGACAGGGATGAATCGCTGTTTCATGGAACCTTGGTGTCTCTTTAAATGTACACACTGGCCTCCACATGATCAAACCACCAGACACCTTGAATACCTGGATCATACACTCAGTGTTTGAAATACCCGCAGCGTCCTGCCTTCACTCTCTCCAATACCGGGTCTTCCACCTACTGTGGGATGGCCTCATTGCTCGGCATGTTGTCTGTCGTTAGCCAGCGGATACTAGAAGTAAAAATATTGGTTGCAAGTTCAGTGACCATCTTGCCTCTAGTCTAGGCTGTGTAACTGTTGAACAATGACAGAACATAGTGTGTCTCCCTTAGTACTGCTATATCACAACCATCGATGATGTGAAAAAGGTTGTTGTAGAGAAAGGCAAGCTCCATAAGGCTTATCACTGTGCAATCAGATCGGGATAAACTAACGGAAAAAACTAAACCTTTCTCATCCGATCAAGTCGAGGTTAACCATGGGACGCTGTGGAGCTTGACTGTAGACAGTGGGTTCTTGTTTTGGCAACTTATAGCTAAAAAGTGGATGTGGACAGCCGAGGCTATTGTTCGTCTGTTCCTGACTTCGATACAGTAAGCTCATGAAAATTTTAAAGCCTTCTGTTTTCTTCACAGGGCTCATCTTGCTGCTTATCTTACAATAAACTTACCTTCCCGACCAAGACGAAAGAAGCCAGCCAGCTCCCTACTCCGGCGCATAACTGACGTCAGACACAGACGTATGCGGACTCCGATGATCATGATCTGTCTCATGAGGAAATGTGGACACAAGTATAAAAAAAAAAAAGAGAAGATCGTGGCTCTTTTATCTCCTGAATTCTTCGTCTTGTGCTGCACCTGGAAAATATGAGGAGGTCGTGAGAATCATGACAACTGGCAATGACTCGCTGCCCAACAGGCAGGATCAAGCACCTATACTCTTATAAGATATTGAGAAAACAAGAGTGGAAGAAGCGTTGGATCCTATACACCTCGCGTGAAGTCAGTTGTAATATATAGAAACAGTAAAGAAAAAAGACTAATTGTTTTTGTTATAGGTACACAGGTGGGAGACGGCTCAGCTACTGGAGGTGTCGTTTGTTGGTATTTTGACTGCGCAACGTTCTAAATCATGGCTCGTAGAGGAAGCCATGAGTGTATATTGGTTCTTGTATACTCCATACCAAAAAAAAAGTACCGTATGAAGGCCTGTGTAATGCCTGTTGTCAAGGCAAAGAGATTCTCTTATCAAGGTAATTGATGAAAGAGAGTTTCCTTGTAGACACTCAAGGTTAAAAATATGAACGCAAAAAGTACAAAAGTGTATATTGATAGAAACGCATGATAAATGAATACCTTGGGCATAGAGTGAGTAGATTAATCATGATGAAGATAGTGGGTATATTAAATGGCAATAATTACTGATATAATGACATACCAAAACTACAAATATATGTTCTGTGTATCTAATGGGAATAACTCCAATCTGTATGGAATGATAACGAAGCAGCGGCGGGTGTCAGACACGGCTGACGGATGATGAATCGTGGATGGCAGGCAGCGGGGGATGGGTAAAGGTGGTGGATGACTGGCGGATGGCAGCCATCATCAGGTTGTAGACCACACCCAAGGTCAGGCGAGGGTATTGCACTGTGTGGTGGTGAGTGAGCTGCTGGTGAAGTCTTGCACGCGTTGTCACAGGCTGGTTGACTGGCACAGCAGCTCTCCGTAGCGCACTACGGATTGACCAGTGAACCTGTAGAGATCACAGAGGGTACGCTGAGCGGGTGTGAACGGAAATCAAGATGAAAAAGATATAAGAAACAACTCGTATACTTATCTAATTTACCCTGGCAAAAAGCCAGAAGGCAAAAATACTCTAAATAAACCCGGTTACTCGAAGCCGAAGAATTGTGATACGAAAGTGGGGGGAAAAACAGCGGAATTCCCGTGAGATGACGCGACAAGTGGTGACGAAGAGGGACTGGGAGGAATCAACGACCCTGGTCCAGAGGAGACAAAAGCTCAAGACCCGTCAAGAATACGTTGCGTGATCACTGATGAGAATCAGATTCTATTTT
>NC_092246.1:12032064-12092064 GCF_036320965.1 Panulirus ornatus
CATCTCTCTTATCCTTACATTACTTGCTCGATCAAACCACCTCACACCACATATTGTCCTCAAATATCTCATTTCCAGCACATCCACCCTCCTGCGCACAACTCTATCCATAGCCCACGCCTCGCAACCATACAACATTGTTGGAACCACTATTCCTTCAAACATACCCATTTTTGCTTTCCGAGATAATGGTCTCGACTTCCACACATTCCTCAAGGCTCCCAGGATTTTCGCTCCCTCCCGCCACCCTATGATTCACTTCCGCTTCCACGGTTCCATCCGCTGCCAGATCCACTCCCAGATATCTAAAACACTTTACTTCCTCCAGTTATTCTCCATTCAAACTTAACCCCCAATTGACTTGACCCTCAACCCTACTGTACCTAATAACCTTGCTCTTATTCACATTTACTCTTAACTTTCTTCTTTCACACACTTTACCAAACTCAGTCACCAGCTTCTGCAGTTTCTCACATACATGAATCAGCCACCAGCGCTGTATCATCAGCGTACAACAACTGACTCACTTCCCAAGCTCTCTCATGTACAACTGACTGCATACTTGCCCCTCTTTCCAAAACTCTTGCATTCACCTCCCTAACAACCCCATCCATAAACAAATTAAACAACCATGGAGACATCACACACCCCTGCCGCAAACCTCCATTCACTGAGAGCCAATCACTTTCCTCTCTTCCTACACGTACACATACCTTACATCCTCGATAAAACTTTTCACTGCCTCTGATATATATATATATATATATATATATATATATATATATATATATATATATATATATATATATATATATATATATATATATATATATACAAAAATGTATATATATAAATATATATATTTCTTTCTTTTCTTTTAAACTATTCGCCATTTCCCGCGTCAGCGAGGTAGCGTTAAGAACAGGGGACTGGGCCTTTGAGGGATCATCCTCACCTGGCCCCCTTCTCTGTTCCTTCTTTTAGAGAAATAAAAAAAAAACAAGAGGGGAGGATTTCCAGCCCCCCGCTCCCTTCCCTTTTAGTCGCCTTCTACGACGCCCAGGGAGTACGTGGGAGGTATTCTTTCTCCCCTATCCCCAGGGATAATATATATAAATATATATATATATATATATATATATATATATATATATATATATATATATATATATATATATATATATATATATATATATATATATATATATACTTATATATATATATATATATATATATATATATATATATATATATATATATATATATATATATATATATATATATATATATATATATATATATATATATATATATATACTTATATATTTATATATATATATATATATATATATATATATATATATATATATATATATATATATATATATATATATATATATATATACATATATACATAAATTGCGTTATCAAGATGTCCCCAATTAGGAAATTCGTTCACCTGTGCTGCTGCATCTAACACAGAAATGATATGAAACTCTTCTAACACATATAACATTACTGAAACATTTAAGACAACAAATTTAACACTTCTCTGGCACAAATGAATTATGACAGTTAATCTGATAGTGCTGTATCGCATTTAAACAAAAACGTTGCACATTTAACAATGCTGCAGCACATTAAACTGTATCCTCGTACTGTTAACACCATTCTTGTATATCTAGCACTGTCACACTTAACACTGTGTTTTCAACTTCAGCACCGTGTTTTAGAAACAAACAAACGAAAATAAACTTTATGTGAATTTGGCTGCCAGATATTTCTTTCTTTCTCATAAACTTCACACTATTTCCTCTTCGCTTCCACTGCTTTACGAAAAATAACAAATTCGTTGCAATAGTTAAGATAAGACGAAAGAAATCTATTTATCCAGCGGGACATTCACCCTGAGCCTGGCTGTGGGGCAGGTGTGATGCACACGTCCTCAGTTCGCCGCCTCAGAGGGACTCTGGCTCATCTGTCTCTGCACCGTGAGGGCTGGACGGGACGGCCAGCCATTGTCCTCAGTATAATGGACCGTATGGGCCGTGTTGACTTTGAGGGTCCTGAGGGAGGCGTCAAGTGGGGATGGGACAGATTAGCGTCGGACGGTAGGAAGGCAAAGGAGGGAAAGGATGGATGAAAGGACAACGAAAGAACCAAAATAAGGATGAAGAAGGCGACTCTATAAGCGAAAGGGTGGATGAATGGAACGGTAGCGGATGCAGAGCAATTTCCGGAAGACGGTCAGGAATTCAGATCAGACTTGAGTAATAACGAAAACTTCTGGGAGGATAGATTTCATCATGTATGGCTCAGTTTCGGCGACAGTGTCGGGCCATCAACGATACTCAGAGGATGAAAAGCCCGCCTAATGGAGTGTGCGTCATCATAGGGTCATTAATCAACGCTCCTGGCCAAATGTTGTCACTTCATAGATATGTTACGTAGCTCGGTAGGCAGGTATCGATCCTGCCAGAACCAGATTACCCGCGCAAGATGATTATTTTGAAACTGTTTTCATATCCCTTAGAACGACCTTTGACAACAGGAAGCCTTTCCCTCGGAACCGTAGCCAGGGTACGCTGTTTTGGAAAATATATTCAGCTGAAGAAAATTCTTGGCGCGTTATCTCGTAACAAAAACAAAGATCCCGCCCAAACTCGCCCTGCCAAGTGGGGAAATTACGTGCTGCCTTAGTTCCCAGTGACGGTGTGTACCGAGCCAGCATCAACATAACCATTTCCTGAGAAGGAAGTCCACGTCTATTCCCCAAGTTGATCCTCAGGTAGAATGTGCTGTAAGTGACAAGAGGTCGGACTCCACCTTTAATTTGCGTTATCGGAATACATTTACATAAGGAGTTCGATTGCTTAGATAAATCAGGTTTATGTAAATATACAGCGTGCTGCTCACTGTAATGTTTTTATCTGATGAGATGTTTTGAGAGCTGTTTACTCCTCCTGCAGGAACTATGTGATGTGGTTTTACGTTTATCTCTGCGTCTGTCAGCATGGAGAATGTTGAATACGAGGGCTAACGTGTGGTAAAACCCAGGGTGACTCGCTAATCAATGTAGCGAGGGCTAACGTGTGGTAAAACCCAGGCTGACTCACTAATGAGTGCAAGCAATGCTGATTTTGGTTGAGTATTCTATATTCCCATGTTCTATAAAGTAAAATTTATGAATGATTTTGTATGTAGTCAGTAGATCTCGGTTGGATTTAGACCTTGGAATACACCAAAACAATGCTTTTCTTTCTATTGCAGTGTCCTCTGGAATCTTGACTTCTTGTTCTGAATTTCGTTTGCTCTCTTACATTTTTTCGAGGTTGGATGAGAAATCCACTTTTCCTTTTCTTTCCTTTTTTTTCCACTTTAGGGGCGTAGGTTCTTGTACTATTAGCATTCTTAGCCTGAAGAAGGAAGTACTGTATAATGACTATATAGAACATGAATTATGGTGTCAATAGGAATCCTCCAATAATTGATAAACACGAGGATACAGGTATTGTCACCGAGCGCCAGAGGCTTCAAATTGATGCCGAAAAGACAAGTAAGAACCGAGAGTTGGGGGAAGCCAGCCGTGTTCCCTCACTCCCACCTCCCCAAGTTTTTCACGTCAATATCCCAAACTAAATGTTGATCCTCAGAGCCTTACAGGGGAACACAAAGAGTGGAAGGAATACAAAGGAACTCAAAAAGCACCATATTGTTGGATTCTATTGAGGCTGTTTGTGATAGTGGTGGATATCAGAGACTCGCAGACCAGTTTGGTAAAAGTAAGAAGGTGTACAGATAATTCAAGGAGAGTAAACTGCATATGTCTTTGTGACTTAAGGAGGCGCAAATCATGTGTTTGTTGTGGACTTGAAGCAAAATGTTTATCAAGTCTATTCTTGAACGCAACTATAGTTCTACTTTCAACCAATTTGATTAGCAATTCGTTCCGTAAGTTAACATTCCTGTTGAAGAAATAGCATTTCGCCGTATTCGAGGCAAAACGTTTGCTTACGAGTTTGTATCTATCACTGCGAGTGAAATCAGACGATTCAAGTGTTAAGTAACTTAATAAATCAAGATTATCAAGCTTTTGATGATTCTGAATACTTATGTTAGATTACTTCTTAGCCTTTTTCTTATAGACCTAAGTCGCTTTCTGCTCTTAGAGGAATCATCTTGGTAGCTCAACGCTGCACTCTTTGCATTCTATGTCTTTTTTTTAAGGTCGGATGACCGAAACTGAATATTATGCAGGACTGGGACGAACCAGTGATATATAAAGAGAATGAATGATTTCCTTGGACTTAAATTCGAACGTCCTTCCTGTGAATCCAAGGAATTTCTCGTTCTTGTCGCTGCATCTTTGCCTTTAGCAGTTCAGTAGAATCCATACTTCAGTTTGCCTCTTCGATTTTCCTACCGATTTGTAAACTTTGTACTGATCGACGTTATAATTCATTTACCACTTATGAGCCCAGTTCATCAGTTTGTCTAAGTCGATTTGAAGCTGTAGACGTTCACGTTCATTTGTAGATATGTTTTCCCAGCTTTGTATCGTTCACGAATTTCAATATCTTGCAATGCAGCCCATCATCAATATCATTCATAGATATGAGAAAAAGGACGGATCTCAAGACTGATCCTTGTGGCACTCCACCTGTTACGTCTAAACCTTGATCATTAATCACAACTGTTTGTTTATGGCTAATAAATCAATTCCTTGTCCATCGAAGTACAACGCCATCAATGCCATGTGACTTAATGTTTTGCTTGTAACCTTTGATGCGAAACTTTATCGAATGCTTTTGAGAATCTAGAGAGACGACATCGACTGATTTGCTATCGTCAAATATGTTAATTATATCATAAAAGAGATACAGCAGAACAGCCAGACATGAGCGATTTCGTCGATACCATGCTGAAAATCGTTTATCAAGTGATGGTCCTCTAAATGACATACAATTCTGCATCGAATGATGGTTTCCTTAAGTTTTCCAGTTACATACGTCAAGCTAATTAGACGATGAGTTATGGGCAATGAGTAATTGCCTTTTATTCAACATCGTTGTTAATTTAGCAAATTCTCAATCATCTGAAACTTTTCTCATTGTAAATGACGTATTGAAAAGGGCAGTCAAGGGCTTAACTATCTCATTTTTCGCCTCTTTCCTCGTTCTCAAATAAAACCTATCAAGGCCAACCGTTTTATTTACTTTTATACCGTTTATTGCTAATAACACGTCTTTAGCTTTTATACCAATTTGTTAAAGAACGTTCTTCTCTCTTATCAATGAAACTAGAACCAGAAAAGTCATTTAATATTTTTGCCATGGATTCGTTATCTTAAACCAAGTCACCGATTTCCATTATTAATGGACCAATTGACTATGTAATAACTCACTTAATTCTTACATGCCTGTAAAAGTCCTTAGAGTTTCTCACTGTTTATGGATACGGTTTATCACAAACCAGATCGGCTTTTACCAGAAGCCATTACTAGGACCTGAGTCAGAAGACCTCAGTGTAACGGGAGGATAATCAGGTCGGGAATGAGTTCAACCTGTTACCAACAGAGGCTACTGACACTACTCTGTGTCTCAAACTCGCCTGTGACATTCCATCACCACTTAAAGTCGAAGGATTTCATCACACGTGCAGTCCATCTTCACCTGGCAAAGACGATAATTGGTATCCTGCTCATGTTACCGTCTTCTCAATGATTAGTGCTGAGCTCAGAAATCAAGAGGCTTGTGATGAGAGCGGTAGCATAGTACGTAGGCGTACATTTCTGACTATCTGGGTAAGAAGACTGATATATAAAGAAATCAGACAAAAATATGTGGCCACATCGAACAGAATTTGGCGATTCTTGGATGACATTTTGATATGATGGCTGGCTAAGAGAGTCCCTTGATCATAAAAATGTTGCTTGCTTCTAATTCAGATGTGAATTTGATCTTAACTGTTGACATCCGCTTGATTAGTTTGTTATTGTCTCTTGCTTTCAAATCCACTCTCTTGTTATTTCACGATATTTTGGAAATAGTAAAAGTCAAACTAATCAGTTATCTAATGGTATGGATATGATTATTGTAGAGACGCTTGTATACTTCTTCTTTTGTCTATTGAGGTTCGGAAGGGATGGAAGAAAGAGGGAAGACGAAGGGAACACTAGGAAGGAAGGAAAGAAAATCCTACGAGAAAGATGTCTCATTTGTAAGTTAGGGAGCAGACAAGATGTCGTCCTGCTAAAGGGTCTTAACGTGGAATGATTCGATCCTGCTGAAGGTTAAATGACCTTAACCTTGAGTGATGCTGCCTTGCAGGGGGTGATCTTAACGTGGAGTAATGTTATCTTGGAGAAGGACCTTAACATGGGACGATGCTGTCCCACAGAATGACCTTAAGGTAGATGTATGCTCTTCTGCAGGAAGACCTAAATATACCTCAACGTTGTTGTCCTGCAGAAGGACCTAAAGAAACCTTAACGTGTTATGTAAAAGGACCTCAAGAGACATGAACGGGGAGTAATGATGTCTTGAAGAAGGACCTTAAAAGACCTTAACTTGAAATGATTCTATTTTGCAAAGGACCTAAACAGACCTTAACTTGAAATGATTCTATTTTGCAAAGGACATAAACAGACCATAGCGTAGGGTGATGGCATCTTGCAGAAGAACCCAAAGAGATGCTGTCCTGTAGAAGAAATTAAATAGACCTTAGCGTGGAGTGATGCTGTACTGCAGATGTGCCCTAACCTTCAGTGATGCCCTAAGGAGGAATCTCCAACGTATGATAAAGTAATCACGAAGGTGTAACATCCTGAACACCGAGGCTACTATGAAGAGGATGACGAACGTCTTGTTTTGTGAGTGTACAATTTCCGGAAGATTTCGAGGACGACATTCCCCATGATGATTGCCCCTCGGGTGAGGACGTAGGTGGAGCTCTAGGGTCCTGGCTGGAGTTAACACGGAAGGTAAGATATATGGGGACGAAACATTAAAAAAAAAAAAGAGATACGGGATATATTTTCAAGATGTTTCCGGACAAATTTCTATCATGAAAAAAAAAATATGTCTGAATTGAAAATAAACCATTGGAGGTAATTTGAAGGTGTGTTAATTTGAAGGGGATTTCTTAAGTGTAAATTCCTTATGGATATGGTGCTCTTACTGTATTACTAGTTTACATATATATATATATATATATATATATATATATATATATATATATATATATATATATATATATATATATATATATATATATATATATATATATATATATATATATATATATATATATATATATATATATAAGTTCTTCGGATACAAGTTGCATGTGTCCCATTTTGACCTGAGATTTGACACACTCAATGAATAGATTCCAACGTTACCATAAATTTCTCTTCCTCCGTATCTTTATCTCTCAGCTGTACAATCCTCCTCTGTCCTACCCTATGGAGCTTCATGACCTTCAATATAGATCCTACATATCAATCTCACGCCATTTCGGTCTAGATCTTAATACGAAAATAACAAATGAGCGTCTGAATATGGTGGTTAGGATGAATTTACACCCCTGCCACCAGAGTGATCTGGTGGAATTTGTCGAGTCAGGAGAGTCTATTGGCTTGAGAAGGGTCGCTATGGTGAAGAGGTTAATACTGTGGCAAATTACTTCTGTCATCTGTGTGTGTAATCCCGTCGTCCCTGTGTTTACATCCAGGCCCAGAGCTGTTGACATGGATGTGATTCGACACCCGTGCGGGAGCTGTGACGAGAAGCCACGTTGCTCATACCATGTATGGTTGCGTAGGGTTGAACCTTGTCATGGTTTTGTCTAATTATTCTCCTGGCGTTGTAGCGTCCGGCTGCGACCACCTTGGTTATGTTGTATGGTTGTGTTGTAACTCATGTCTTGGTTGTATTGAGTGGGTAACTCTACGGTTGTATAGGGTTGTTATCTTTCTGTGGTTGTGATGGTTGCATTACCCGTGCTGTGGTCAAGTTGGCCTACGTATGACGTTGTTGTCTTGAAAATCCATTCATGCCATGGTAGTGTCATGATTATTTATATCATGGTTCTATTGCTAATGGCACGGTGATGCTGGGGCACCATTGTAGTTATGGCAGAGTCAACATGCCTCTCATGGTATGGTAGTGTTGGAGGATCACTCATGGCATGGTAGTGTTGGAGGATCACTCATGGTATGGTAGTGTTGTAGGATCACTCATGGTATGGTAGTGTTGGAGGATCACTCGTGGCATGGTAGTGTTGGAGGATCGCTCATGTATGGTAGTGTTGAGAACACTCATGGCATGGTAGTGTTGGAGGATCACTCAGGTATGGTAGTGTGGAGGATCATCATGGTATGGTAGTGTTGGAGGGATCACTCATGGTATGGTAGCATGGTATGGTAGTGTTGTAGGATCACTCATGGTATGGTAGTGTTGGAGGATCACTCGTGGCATGGTAGTGTTGGAGGATCGCTCATGGTATGGTAGTGTTGGAGGAACACTCATGGCATGGTAGTGTTGGAGGATCACTCATGGTATGGTAGTGTTGGAGGATCACTCATGGTATGGTAGTGTTGGAGGATCACTCATGGTATGGTAGTGTTGGAGGATCACTCATGGTATGGTAGTGTTGGAGGATCACTCATGGTATGGTAGTGTTGGAGGATCACTCATGGTATGGTAGTGTTGGAGGATCACTCGTGGCATGGTAGTGTTGGAGGATCACTCATGGTATGGTAGTGTTGGAGGATCACTCATGGTATGGTAGCGACGTTGCACCATTATTACTCTAGTTATGATGATAAACTAATGTAATGAGCTGTGATAATGGGATGAATAGTGTATTCCCCGCGGCAAGGTAATGGTAGAACCAACCATTGTTAAGGTATACCATCTTATCTCATAGTAGTGCTACGAGCATTCATACCTTGGTGACAACGGAATGCCAGTCACGTCGTGGTAGTAACGGGAGGCCAACTGTGACATGGTAGTGAGGTCTGCATCGCAGCTCAGTACTTCATTATGGATAAATCTCGTAAGAAAAAAACCGTGAGGACCGCAGACACTGGTATTATGTTGAGGCAGGTAATATGAGGCGGTGCACTAGCTATGGTTCTGGTGGGGCAGATGGTGTACTAATTGTGAGGATGCATCAGGTATGGTTCTGGTGGGGCAGATGGCATAGTGATTGTGTTAGTGCATCAGGTATGGTTGCGTCGCTGCAGTAGGTACGATTGCGATGGGGCGGTAGGTATGGTTGTGGTGGGTTAACAGGGTTGGATATAGTGGTGCAGCTGGGTTGGTTATAGTGGTGCAGCAGGGTTGGTTATAGTGGTGCAGCAGGGTAGGTTATAGTGGTGCAGTAGGGTTGGTTATAGTGGTGCAGCAGGGTTGGTTATAGTTGTGCAGCAGGGTTGGTTATAGTGGTGCAGCTGGGTTGGGTATAGTGGTGCAGCAGGGTAGGTTATAGTGGTGCAGTAGGGTTGGTTATAGTGGTGCAGCAGGGTAGGTTATAGTGGTGCAGCAGGGTTGGTTATAGTGGTGCAGCAGGGTTGGTTATAGTGGTGTAGTAGGTATGGTCGTGGTGATGCAGTAGGTGTGGTTGTGGCAGAGCTGGAGGCATGAAATGTGGTGGGGCAGTACACGCGGAAATATCCCGTTCCTCTCTGAGTGGCGCGTCTGGTGTACGTACTTATCTAAGTGGACCTTGATGTCCTTATAGAGATATATCGCAACTGATAATGACCAATTTCCTCATCGGTTTGAGCATCTCTTCTAAAAAAACCACTAAAGCCCTTTATAAAATCTCTTTCCTTGGTTGAGCATTATTTCTAATGCTCTACACTGATGTCTTTTTCGCCTCTTTTTTTTTTCTTTTATTCAGTTATAGCATGTAAACAAGCATATACAGCATTCTCTGGACGAGTCCAAGCTAATAAAATATTAGGTCTTGTTATCTCTGACGGTATTCGGTAGTCAGAATTACCACCAATAAATTCTGGCCATCTGTTGGGTTTTCTTTTTGGCTTTTAGCAGCAACGTACTCTATGTCTGGACGACATTCGCTGACACTAACACAAGACAAAACTGTTTTTTCTATTTCTTCATATTCGTGTTTATTACCTTTATCCCCACAAAGCTTATTACGTCTCCGTGATCCTCAAACCTTACGTTAACTGATTAATGACAGTGTCGATTCATTTTGATGATACTAATATTGATACATTCATTGTGGTAAGCAATACCTCGACCTCAGTCTAGGGTCACTGATATGAACAGGGGGTCATATTCGTACGCTGTCACCTCGCCCGTCTGTTAACCAAGACTGGCTCACACACGGTACCCCCACAAGATGCATTCAGCCAGGTGTATTTTCTAGCATTTAATGCTATTGGATGTTTTCTGCAGCAGATAGGATCGCCGGTCATATGTAACCTAACTCAGCATAATAGCCTTTCGGGCGGGGCGTCATCAAAGGCTTTCCAAACGTCCAAACACATGGCATTTGATGCTATCGTAGGATTCTACTTGTTATGAGCATCACTTAAGTCTGCTGATCAGTCTGTGATACATCGTCCGTTTTCTCAAAAAAAAAAGTAAATTATTTATTTTAAGATATATATATATATATATATATATATATATATATATATATATATATATATATATATATATATATATATATATATATATATATATATATATATATTCATTTAACAATTGTAACACTTTCTTTCTCATTACGATATCCATAATTTTCATCCTGTACCACAGGATCATAATTCTGCGCACCCTTCATTTGATCCTTTGTAAATGCTATTGCGGCGACTTGTTAACTTCCATTCGTCAGATATTTTACTTCTCGGTGGTGACTTGTCAAGTATTATAAACATGAGGATGTTATCTCATGACTTGCGTCTTAGAGAACCTGGCTTTGTGAGTCACCCCGACGGGCTAATCTACCGAGTCTTATTTTTGTAAATATTTTCAACATTTTGTTACATTCCATCTTTGGCCCTTAGCAGTCCAGCCTGGGTTCTCTCTCTCTCTCTCTCTCTCTCTCTCTCTCTCTCTCTCTCTCTCTCTCTCTCTCTCTCTCTCTCTCTCTCTCTCTCTCTCTCTCTCTCTCTCTCTCTCTCTCTCTGAGAACTGCAGACTAGTCAGTAGGAATGAGGAAAAAAAAGATTAGAGAAAATAGTGATTAGGGCAGCAGACACGGTTTTGGCGGGAGAGCAGATACGGTTCTCACTAGAGCAGCAGAAATGGGACAGATTTGATAGCAGAGCTGCAAGCATAATTGAAGCGACGCAGCAGACATGGTAGTAACTGGGCAGCAGACATACGGTAGTGGTGGAGCAGAACAGACATACGGTTATGGTAGGGTAATAAAAATGGCTGTGCGAGAGAAACAGACATAATTGAAGCTGGCAGCGACTGGCCAGCAGACATAGTTGTGGGTGAGGGGAAATAGACATGGTCATAAGAGGGCAGCGGGCGTAGTTGTGATAGGGTAACAGAAAGGATTGTGTCGGGGTCAGCAGACATGTTTATGGCGGGGCTGCAGATATAATTGTGGCTGGGCAACAGATACAGATGGGCTGGGCGCAGCTAATATCACCCATCCAAGTTCTTACCTTAATAGAGTTGTCCAGCGTTCCTGATTTGTTCTTTTTTTTTCACCTTTTTTCCCACTCTCTGGATGGCATGATATCATCCTCTAGCAACTGTCGTCTGCTTCAGTGTGCGATCATGTCCAAGGTAATGGCATGATGCGAGGGAGATAGAAACAAGGCGATGTGCCTTAAAACGTGAAGCGTATTTGCCCATGATGACATACTCTGCAAGTTATGACGACTCATACACTTTAAAGGAGAGTGTGTGTGTTTTTTGCTGTTGTTGTATTAATATGAAATATTCCCCGGAGTCAAAACAATAAGTGAGGTAGCGTAAGGAACAGATGAGTGAGCCTTCTACGACACGCAGGGAATAATTGGGCAGTATCCTTTCTCCCCTATCCCCAGGGATATATATATATATATATATATATATATATATATATATATATATATATATATATATATATATATATATATATATATATATATGTAGATGTGTGTGTGTGTGTGTGTGTGTATAGATGAAATGCAAAAAAATGCGTAATTCCGACATATACATATTGACACGGGGAAAATGATTCTAGCGCGTTCGTGATGATTTACATATTCATGTGTCTGGTCGAGTGATCATAGGCAAGTGTCAGATCAAGGATTAGCTCATAACTTGCGCATGTTGAAAAAATATTTATCATGAAAGGATCTAATTCTTACATGCCTAGGCTATTGTTGTGATTACTATTTAAGCTTTATTTACAGATGCTAAATTCTGTGATATTTCTATTTACAATTGATTAACAATCTTCTGGGCGTTGCGCCAGTCAATAGGGTGGCCGAAATCTTGCATACGTAGGAATAGAACACCTCTTTCTCGCCCAACACGAACTGTTGAGTCTTAGGAGAAAATCACCGTGACGGTACGCGGGCATTATTGGGTTACATACTGACTGATGGGCGTGCGAAAGAGAGATTTCTAGATGTGAATGTGCTGAGAGTAGCAGTAGGTGTGATAACTGATCACTTTGTCTCCGGTAGCCAGGGTGAAAATTCTTAGTGGCTTTAGGAAGCGAGGAAATGATGTGGATGGAGAGGAATTTGGTGAAAGTGAGTGAGCTTGGAAAAGAGGCTTGTGTGGCATGGTACTGAGAGAGATTATATGTAGATGGGTAGAAGATGAGAGTAAACGAAGTTAAGAAGGTGGTTTGGACAAGATATGTATCGTACTTAAGGAAATAATGTTTACACGTTAGCGAGAAGTGTGTGCGAAATGCTAAGGTAGTGAGGTGGGTATGGAAGTAAGTGCTGGGTTGAGGATTTTGAGCTGCTAATGAAAGAGAAAAGAAAGGTGTATGGGCAGTACTTACAGAAAAGTGCGAGTGACTGGTAGATGTACAAGAGAAAGTGGCAGGAGGTCAAGAGGAAGGTACAGGTGTTAAAAAGAGTGCAGATGAGAGTTGGGGTGAACTAGAATCAGCAAACTTCAGGAAGAATAAGAAAATGTTATAAAGGGAAGCTAATAGCGTGAGAGGAAAGATGGGGATGTGGTAACAAGTTGGTAAAGAGAGGAGATAGACAAACAAATTCACCGTCTCCACCTGTCTCCTATTTGAAAAGGAGGACCAACGAGATACTGAGGAACGCCCTATTTTTCTTTGTTAAGAATTCACTGGAAAGAAGACGCTAAATCAGGAAAGCAAACGCCTCATAAACAAAGCAAAGTGCATGTTGTGTACCAAGTAGGAATGAGGAAGTGAGGACGATGGTTTTCGCTCTATGTTCAAAATAGCGTTAGGGGAAAATGGAAGAGAAAAGGGCTCGAGCCGGGGATCAGGTCCTCTCGACGGCTTCCGGGTCCTACGGCCCTGAGGCTCTGAGACCCTTGAGATAGTACATCAGAAAATGTTATGAGTTCAGCTGTGTGATACAAGAAATTGGCTTGAGTCAGTAGACTATGGCAGAGCTGATGTGTAACTGACTGGCTTTCATGTATGGTCTCAGCCCTCAACACAGCTCCGGGAGAATTTTTGAGAAGGATACTTTCTTGTCTTTAGATTCAGACCTGTTTGATATTCTTGAAAACAAAGGTAGAATAATATTCATATATCTTACTAACTTGGAGGACTGTGGGCTGATTGTGAGTGAGAAAATTTACTCATACGTAGAGTCTATGACAACAGGATATGGTGAGGTGTTCGGATCACCACCTCATATGGTATTACGTCAGATCACCAGTCATTTAGATGGACAAGCGAGTCATACATGGAGTGTACCTTGTCTGGTCTGCCAGAAGATCATGCATGATACATATGTATTGTTCAACACGAGTTTCCTTCTTTCTTCGTGACATTCAGGATGTGTAATGTCCACTTACTAATTCGTCTATGTACAAACCTAGAGGTTTGGTACCGAGGTAAAGATGCTCGTCTATGTCCAGGAGAGAAGCGTACAGAATATGGATGAAGCATGAGGGATCACCCAAAGTTGATTAGCTATTCCATGTGTTAATCTCAGCCAATCTTCTAATCGTTCACAGTTTCTCTCTCTCTCTCTCTCTCTCTCTCTCTCTCTCTCTCTCTCTCTCTCTCTCTCTCTCTCTCTCTCTCTCTCTCTCTCTCTCTCTCTCTCTCTCTCTCTCTCTCTCTCTCTCTCTCTCTCTCTCTCTCTCTCTCTCTCTCTCTCTCTCTCTCTCTCTCTCTCTCTCCATATCTTTTTTACTCTTTTTACCCTCATTACTATCGGTATTGATAAGGAAATTATTAGCCCCTGTCAACAATATTACTTTGTCTTTTGCCAACACACATACTTCCTTCTGTATATCCTTGAGTGTGATGACAGAGGGCACGAGCAAGATTGTATTATGTTGCTGGTGTGAGAAAATTGATCCAGCACAGCCTAGTCTAAACCATCACTGCTTATGTCTCCCATTCGCCCCGTAAGTAAAATCTTGTGCCTATAATCATACCAGACTTTAAACAGTGAAGTAATGGAGACTTTCACCCGTCATCCTATTACTGTTAAATTAGTCATTAATTTAGCACTAAACATATCCTTTGTTCAGGGAAATGTCACTGTCTATCTTTTGATTTAGGATTCCAGATAGAATCTCTTCAATCTCTTTGTTGCTGGTACACACGTGAGATGGAACACTCATCATGTTCAAATGATCTTTGATCACCTTTCTCCTCTGTGTTATGCAAAACGTATGTGGTAACTGGTGCTGTTCATCTTCTAGAGATTTTGTTTAAGGCCATATCCACCACTTGAGCGTGGTTGTAGTCTGATAAATATTCATGTTGGTTGCTCTGTGATACGTCCCTTCTGTTCTTCAAGTGTTAGTTTGATAGACTCTTACAAGAGGAAAATGTTCCATTATCTGTTCTAGGTCTGTACAGAAACCAACGCCTCAGCAGGTAACAAAAAGTTTAAGTGTCTTATAACACGTGTACAAATCTAACTATGGTCATATACGTATTGTCAGTCAGAACCTGGCTCTCGTGGAGGCCGTGTGTGATGACAAGCCCTAACTCCTTAGGCCCGGTGCTTAGGTCTCTCATCACCGTCGGGCCGCCCTAGAGCATAGGGCCTGCACCTCATGAGTTGTAGGGAGCTTTAATCTCAAACAACAGTTGTCAATCAGCCATAGCAGTCTAACACTAAGATATGGTTGGACTCACCCTTAAATCCATCCCGTCCAAGCTTATCGAGGAACTTCTTCCACACCCTGACGGTGAGAGTAATGTGACCTTCTGGGTCGTCAAGCCTCGCGTCTTCCTGTGCATGACGTGCCCCAGGCAATCAACCGCTCATTACAGTAGATGTCCATAATCGCGGAAGACGACGTGAACCTCGCGAGATCATCTTGCTCGTCATGTGTTCAGAAAATGAGACAAGAAGAAAATGAAAATCTCACAGAATTTACTTTTCTAATACATAGGAGAAACACTGCAAGGGCAGATTGGTGGCCATTCGAGTAAGTAGCTTTAAACGGAATATCCTCTAACATTGCACATCCTCATTCTTACTCTGCGGGTTTGATGTCGTACAAGGAAAAAGCAGTGAATGATTATGATGATAGACTGCGAATCTATCCCTCATCTGCCGCGACAACAAGAATGCCCTTCGCAGGCTCTGTTGCCACTGACGTTACACATCTGTTCAGTGACTTGCAAGTCAGTGACATTCGCCTCCCTCTCTTGACCTACATGGACACTCGTGTTCAAAATGGCGTGGCTCGTAATGGTTTTGTTAAGGGGATCGTGAAAGATTGCCGATAACCTGACCTCAAACTGAGAAGCAATCTAAACCCAGACTCTTTTGAGTGTACGGATACAGGAACATTATATCATTGTTGTCTTCTCCTTAAGAAGGGTAATGCAGACATCTCACACTAAGATACGGATGGTATTTCCTTGTGTGAACTGGTGCTTCCTCGAGGTTACACCAAGTGTGAAAAGTCACTGTTAGAAAGGCTGTATCACTATGAGTACAGTCCGGTCAAAGACCTTCTCACTCCGAAGGAATCTACACTGCTCGGCCACTGGAAGTAGCGCAGCCTTATGCAGCAGGAGCCTTCAGAAAGGTCCTCCTTTCGTAGAATTTGATCTTCGGTCACTCCAGGACATTTCCATAGACGCTGGTTCTGGGTAACGTCAGTTTCTGGGATAATTATTGATAACTAAGATAAATGGTCAGTGAATTTTGCCCACGATAGCCAAAGCACATGTTTTGATATGCGCATCGTTATCTTGTAAATTGGTTTCGAATGTTTATCCTATATATACTTACACCTTATCTTACTTGAAAGTAACCTCTATGATACAAGTAGGCTACCACTCCAGAGGAAGGAGCGTGTCTTCATTTTGCACTAGATAGATTATCAGAATCAATTTACAGTGATTACATTATCTGGTGACTGTCACAGTGAAAGACAGTGGTGAAAGATGCAAAATATCTGAACTCTAATCACGATCCATATAGCTAAAGAAATCATCGAGGGATTGAGGAATATAGCTATAAATTGCATATGATATTGATGACGTGTGCTAGAGGTAGCGTCGTGGGCTGAGGCAGACGTCGTGACACTGGGAGAAGGTAATTAGGGAAAGGAGGGATCAGTTCCCAGGCCCACCACACGTACCCTGTCATCATGGTGGGTGAGGCAGTAGGCCTCACTACATCCCACACCAACCGCCAAACCACCCCGGCTAGACACACACACAAAAGGTGTAAGGAGAACTTTTTTTTCTCTCTAAAGGGTCATGTAAGTCCCCCAGGGGATAATTGTGCCTACGACAAGCAAATAAATCGGGGGACCATTTCTTTTTTTAAAGTAATGAACTTGTGAAGGAGACGAGGAGTATCGGCTGTGGCTTCTTCAGTCAGCTTTTGTTTCATAGATTTTTTTCTTTTTTCTTTTTTCTTTGGTTGGTATGGAAACGAAATTACGGTTGGCTAATGACGGTACTTACCGTCGTAACTAACGACCGTTCAAACATTATTCGGTTAATTGTCTCAATCGAACTATCTGCTCAGTTCTCCGTTCCTTAATCAATATGTGTGTGTATGTGTGTGTGTGTGTGTGTATATATATATATATATATATATATATATATATATATATATATATATATATATATATATATATATATATATATATATATATATATATATATATATATATATATATATATATAAAACCTCTCCTATAGGGCATTTGCAGTGCACCGGGTGACGCCACAAGTCGAGGTGTATAGTGATATCACATCTCCGTGAACTGAGTGGGGGACAGTTAGGGGGTAGGTGTTCAGTGTATTCTGTGTGATATGTTCAGTGGATATTTGTAATGTTCAAGAGATGTGTCGACACAGCGCAGGCGAGATAGTGTAATCTTGTGTGTGTCTGAGAAGTGTAATTTCGGACGGTGGAGTGGAATTCAAAATTGGTTCTGAGAAAGGCTGCTATTTAGTGCTTGTCGTTTCGTTACAGTGTGAAGATGCTTTATCAACAAGGTGTTTGCAAGGCTTGAGGGGGCGTGTGAATACAGTGTGTCGAAGTGTGAGGCAAGGGATGAGCCTTTCTTTTTATCCTGCAGGGATATTGAGGATTGTTTATGTTGTGGTTGGGGAGGGAGGAGAGGCCACACAGCCGTCGCAAGGTTGAGGTAGGACTGTGTTGCAAGGGTTTTTAGGTTTATTGTTCCATTGTTCAGTGATGGTATTTGTCCGGCACCTCACGATTGATCTAGTTACTCTGCTATGGTGTAAGTTGTTGTTTCGCTGTGTTTGCTATTAAAAGGGTGAGTGACTAAGCGGAAGGGATATAGTTTAGAGTTGAACGGCTTCTATTTTACTATGTTAGCTTAGACAGCACATGTAGTTTCTACCCATCTTGTCGAAAACTCCTCACAACTCTCGTCTCTACTCTGACAGTTTTGTAATTTCAACTCTTGATTCAATGAACATACTTGATTTTACTGTAACATCCACTCTTTCTCGGAAACTCTACGTAACGGAAATAGCTAAGTCTACCTTTAAGAAACTGGAAGTCCTGTTTATATGTCAAAATGTCTTTTCCTTTGAACAGTTACTCCGTTTATACAAAAGGTTGATTCGTCCTTGTATGAATTCTTCTTGCATCTGGGGTGGTTCCAGCTCTGCATCCTTACTTGACAGAGATGAGTTGACAACAGCCCGACCTATAAACTTTCCCAGACGAACTTCAGAGTTTGACTCGCTCACCCTACACCGCAATGTTGGTTCACTTTCCCTCTTCTATAAGTATCACTTTGGTTTCTGCTCTCGAGAGTTGGCTGCTTGCGTATACCCACCACTAGCTAAACCACGCAATACTCTGCAAACTGCTGCATCACTTGACTACTGTGCGGCCATCGGCAACTCAAGGGTAGGCCGTTTTGATAACTATTTCTTTCCCTACACCTCGAAGCTTTGGAACTCTCTACCTTTTAGTTTCTTTCTCATTAACTATAGCCTGGTACATTTTAAAAGACAGGGTTTTCACTTCCTCCAAAATTTGTAAATATATTTCCTTGTCTCCTCTTTTTCCTCTTTATAATCCCCTCTATGTTTCAATTAAGGCCCTGCTTTGATGTGGGCTTTTGCTTGTGACTGGAGCCTCCAATATTCGAAAAAAGTATATACATATATGCGAACAAAGTGCATATGAACACGCACCTTCATACAACATACAAACCTCCAACAGCCAGGATCGAACCCGGGACCTCTGTGTAACAGGCGGGAGCGCTACCGCTAGACTATGATCGCACCTAATATATATATGTATATATATATATATATATATATATATATATATATATATATATATATATATATATATATACATATATATATATATATATATATATATATATATATATATATATATATATATATATATATATATATATATATATATATATATATATATATATATATATATATGTAATGCCTTACCCTAGGCCAGGTATCCAAGTAATCAACCAATTTCTGAGGGAGGATCAACAGCTGGGTTGAGTGTGGAGCGACTGCCGTAACGAAGATTCGAACCAATGCCCTCGACCCCAGGAAAATCGAGAATGCGTCACGGTCAACAACGATAACCGCCACACCACGGATGTGTAGTGGATGCCGTAGGATTCCTTTTCCCGTACGACACTAGTATGCCAGTGAGTGTTCTAACGTCATCTGGTCTGATTGTGGCCTTCATGTTCATGTTTGTGATATGTGAGGAGGGCAGAGGGGTAACTGTCCTATGTGTGACATATGTAATACCTATTATTTCTATGGAGTAGTTAGGTGGGGGATGTTGATCATTCAGAGCTATGTAGGAGGGTAGGTGGAATTCACGTCTTTCAGGGATAACGATGGATTTTATGAAATGAACTTGTTACTATCTATGACTCGTGTGGCTATGGGTTCTCCTTCACCCTCTTAGGTCATGAGATGTGACAGAGGCATCTGGTGGAGCATTGGCTGGTCTGAGATGAAAGGCTTTCCTAGCTTACGTAGTGCAGTGGTGGTGTATCAACCTATAAAACGGCAGGCCCTGGTTCGAATCATCAAGCACCCAGAGGTATATCGTTTCCATTTATTCCATGTGTTACAGTACGTGCTAATATATGTGCGTATCTTTCTTTGCCCTGGGATCCTTTCCATGAGTTGCTTCACCTTGCCTGGCAGTGTCTGCAGCCCCAAGGCTACGCTACATCCAGTTACAGAGATCTGATGGACTCCCTGTAACGAGGAGTTCTTTGACGTGGCTGTACTGATGAAGCATTCTCACTAATGATGACTTTTCATTAGCTGCGTAACCTCAAGGAGGCGAGGTCTGGTGACACACACACACAAACACAAGTATATTTATAAACACACACACACACACACACACACACACACACACACACATATATATATATATATATATATATATATATATATATATATATATATATATATATATATATATATATATATTTTTTTTTTTTTTTTTTTTTTTTTCTTTTTTCTTTCAAACTATTTGCCATTTCCCGCGTTAGCGAGGTAGCGTTAAGAATAGAGAACTGGGCCTTTGAGGGATATCCTCACCTGGCCCCCTTCTCTGTTCCTTCTTTTGGAAAATTAAAAAAAATAATGAGAGGAGGGGATTTCCAGCCTCCCCCTCCCTCCCCTTTTAGTCGCGTTCTACGACACGCAGGGAATACGTGGGAAGTATTCTTTCTCCCCATATCCCCAGGGATAAGAAAAAATGTATGATATATATATATATATATATATATATATATATATATATATATATATATATATATATATATATATATATATATATATATATATGTATATGTGTGTGTGTGTGTGTGTGTGTGTGTGTGTGTGTGTGTGTGTGTGTTATCGAACCTGCCCCACAACAATATCCACCATCGGCCAGGCTATATTATATTCAAAGCATGAAAGGACGAGAGTCTTGTCAAAGACCTTGCTCCAAAGGAGCCCATCAATTCCCTGCTCCTTCGTGGATTGCAACCCCGAAGCAGCAGGAGCCCATAAAAGGGGTTTTGGGCGATAGTAAAATAATAATATATACTCCAGCGAGTATGTGTGAGAGAGTATTTATCTATCATTGTTAACAATTATGAGACATATCATGGCTCCTTGTTTAGAACACATCCTGTGGCGCAACGCATATCTGTGCCATTGTTCTGCCCAGCCTGGAGCACGTGATTCCCCGGTACATGATCCACCCGGGGATGAGACACTGACAACGACCGAACCAAGAGTCCAGCAGATGGTATCCCATGACACACTACTGGACTGACATTCAGATGCGAACCTCCTGTGGTTCTTTTTCGCAGGGTGGGCCGGCCTTCGGCGCCTTGTTCCATCGTGTCATATTAGCATGAAGTATTAATCTTTTCCGTCGTAAGAAAGTCTCCCTGTTACGTGCCTGAAATTTATTCAGGTGTGCCACCTCTCGTTCTGCCATGATTTGTTGTGTCCCTCACTCACTGTTACTAGCTAGGCTGAATAGAATACTATATAGGATTGTTCACTCCTCCACTTGCCATGACCCGCGTCTCCAGCTTTGCTCTCTGAAGAATCGACTAGCCCCAGCCACAGTCCCCTGCACACTGAACCAGGAGTAGAGGGTTATCTTTATCATCAAAACTACTGCTGTTCTCTTTCTATGATCATGATTTCAACAGATTCATCATACATCATTTGAAGTACAGGGGTTACTAGCCTCCACTTGGATGAGGTTGCGCAGCGAGTCAAAAAAGAAAATCTTTTTTTTTGGAGCTGTTATATCACTGGGAGTACAGCGGCGTCAAAGAACTCACTCTACAGGAGTTCACATTTCCCTGCCACTGGTTATAGACCAGTCTTAGGCTGCACATGCCTCTGGAAAGACGTTCTGATTGATCATCAGGTCTCTTTCATGAGAAAAAGATTCTGAAATGATTATGGATATATGAATATAATCGGCGCGGGGGCTGGGAATCTTCCCTTCCTATTTTACTTTTCTAAAAGGACAGAAGAGGGACCAAGTGAGGATTTTTCCTTCAAAAGTCAGTCATCTGCTCTTGACGCTATCTCGCTAACGCGGTAAATGGCTAATTTGTAAGGGAAAAATCATTATGAACAAAATATCGGTATGACAGGTATAGAAAAAATATTGTTTTCAGTTTCTTAAGTAATCATTTACTTGTTTAGTTGATTTAAATGACTATTTACTCGTTTATCATATCTATTTTTTTGTATATACTGTCTTTTGTGTATGTTCCTCTAAGATCTTTGCTTATAACAACCTCAAGGCGTATATGATTAGTTCACAACCATCACTTCACAGTCTGTCGTGCAGGGCTTTACTCTACTACCTCTCGCCTCTAAACACCTCAGAGTAAACTGTCTTTCACCAGCTGGATTACTCGGTCTAACCCCCAAGGTCACGTGTGGTCGTGACCTGCGGTGGCAGGCAGCACTCCTGGCGGGCATCACGGCGTAATGACTGCCTGGACCACTCACAGCACCGTGTCAGCCGTCAGTCGACGAGATATCGGCGGACTTCGACAAGGAAGCTCGGCCTTCACCCCTCCATCATGTCGCGTATCCCAAGTGGCCTCTCGTGTTCCTTCCCTTCCAGAAAAGGACTTCGATTTAATCAAAGGGACATAATTCTTCCTTTTGCTTATTTTTTTACTTATTGTGTTTGCGTGTCAAAATGAGGAGTAATTAGCTGAGTTCTGAAGCAACTGGAGAATTGGTATTGTTTCTTTTTTCTATTTCTTCGAGACACGATGTCTGAAATGGTCAAATAATGCTAAGAATTAGAGAGTTTAAAAAAAGAATAGGGCCTCTCCACCAATCGTTTACATTCCGCACTGATTATGTCATTTACCACTTGTCGAACTGTGATTAATAATATCCTCTTAGCCCCTAGCCTAGGGGGCAGCAGACCGACAGTCATTATATTCTTAGCTTTTATTTTATCGATCTCGGCCGTTCTTCCGTGAGGTACTGTGGTGCCTCGTACTCCGTCCATGATTTATCAAGCGAGGCTCACGATCTTGATATAAAATCGAAGATAATTATCGTCAACGCATCACTACTTGATTGCGTCTCCGAGGTATTATACGAGCCAGATATCTCATGGGGGATAATGCTAGTTATCCATTAGATAATTACTCCGTGACCAGAGACTTATTACGCGAGATTTAAGACGGTTTTCCTGGTAATGAGCGAGCAGGGGAGGTGGACTTTGCGTTCCTGGCTATTAACCCGGCTACCAAATGCCTACCCCTCCCACACCACCCTCCGTCCTCCCCCAACCGTTGCCTGGCCTATCCCTCGAACCTGTACCAACACGGCTTTAAAAGGTTTCAGTTACTCCTCTGATTCGTAACTTACAGGCAGAGAAAAAAAAAAAGAGAAGAGAATCCGTTATGTCCCAAAGCAAGGGGTATTGGATAATACTCAACAATCAATGTTCATCATGGTATTGGATCCTGTCACTTTTACGATCTTGTGCTAATGACAATTCCACATCTTCGTTATCTTGTGATTTCTTAACACGAATCCTATTCCAATACGCACCACAACAACTGCTACTAATACGAACGTATATACGCTCACATGTTCCACCTGTTAATGATAATGCCATGAGAAGGAAGAGAGCATTATTGACAAGTGTGTATCTTCGTCTATGGGAGGAAAAGAGCAGACACTTGTTAGGGATCAAATCCCTCCAAAGGAGTGCATCATCTCCCTGCTCCTGAGTGGAGAGTACCCTCGAAGCCGCAGGAATGCCTCAAACTGGTCCTAGGGTAGTATATATATATATAAATATATATATATATATATATATATATATATATATATATATATATATATATATATATATATATATATATATATATATATATATATATTTATTTTTTTTCAAAAGAAGTAACAGAGAAGGGGGCCAGGTGAGGATATTCCCCCAAAGGCCCAGTTCTCTGTTCTTAACGCTACCTCGCTAACGCGGGAAATGGCGAATAGTTTGAAAGGAAAAAAAAGATATATATATATATATATACATATATATATATATATATATATATATATATATATATATATATATATATATATATATATATATATATATATATATATATATATATATATATATATGTGTGTGTGTGATGTCTCCATGGTTGTTTAATTTGTGTATGGATGGGGTTGTTAGGGAGTTGAATGCAAGAGTTTTGGAAAGAGGGGCAATTATGCAGTCTGTTGGGGATGAGAGAGCGTGGGAAGTGAGTCACTTGTTGTTCGCTGATGATACAGCGCTGGTGGCTGATTCATGTGAGAAACTGCAGAAGCTGGTGACTGAGTTTGGTAAAGTGTGTGAAAGAAGAAACTTAAGAGTAAACGTGAATAAGAGCAAGGTTATTAGGTACAGTAGGGTTGAGGGTCAAGTCAATTGGGAGGTAAGTTTCAATGGAGAAAAACTGGAGGAAGTAAAGTGTTTTAGATATCTGGGAGTGGATCTGGCAGCGGATGGAACCATGGAAGCGGAAGTAAATCATAGGGTGGGGGAGGGGGCGAAAATCCTGGGAGCCTTGAAGAATGTGTGGGAGTCGAGAACCTTATCTCCGAAAGCAAAAATGGGTATGTTTGAAGGAATAGTGGTTCCAACAATGTTGTATGGTTGCGAGGCGTGGGCTATGGATAGAGTTGTGCACAGGAGGGTGGATGTGCTGGAAATGAGATGTTTGAGGATAATATGTGGTGTGAGGTGGTTTGATCGAGTAAGTAATGTAAGGGTAAGAGAGATGTGTGGAAATAAAAAGAGCCTGGTTGAGAGAGTAGAAGACGGTGTTTTGAAATGGTTTGGGCACATGGAGAGAATGAGTGAGGAAAGATTGACCAAGAGGATATATGTGTCGGAGGTGGAGGGAACGAAGAGAAGTGGGAGACCAAATTGGAGGTGGAAGATGGAATGAAAAAGATTTTGAGTGATCGGGGCCTGAACATGCAGGAGGGTGAAAGGCGGGCAAGGAATAGAGTGAATTGGATCGATGTGGTATACCGGGGTCGACGTGCTGTCAATGGATGGAATCAGGGCATGTGAAGCGTCTGGGGTAAACCCTGGAAAGTTCTGTGGGGCCTGGATGTGGAAAGGGAGCTGTGGTTTCGGGCATTATTGCATGACAGCTGGAGACTGAGTGTGAGCGAATGGGGCCTTTGTTGTCTTTTCCTGGCGCTGCCTCGCGCAAATGAAGAGGGAGGGGGATGTTATTCCTTGTGTGGCGGGGTGGCGATGGGGGTGAGTAGGAGCAGACAGTGTAAATTGTGTGCATGTGTGTATATGTGTGTGTCTGTGTGTGTATATATGTGTGTACGTTGGGATGTGTGGGTGTGTATGTTTGCGTGTGTGGACGTGTGTGTGTGTGTGTGCATGTGTGTGGGGGTGGGTTGGGCCATTTCTTTCGTCTGTTTCCTTGCGCTACCTCGCAGGAGCGGGAAACAGCGACAAAGCAAAATTATAATAATAATGAAATATATATATATATATATATATATTTTTTTTTTTTTCCATACTATCCGCCATTTCCCGCGACAGCGAGGTAGCGTTAAGAACAGAGGACTGGGCCTTTGAGGAAATATCCTCACCTGGCCCTCTTCTCTGTTCCTTCTTTTGGAAAATTAAAAAAAAGAAAAAAAAAAAAAGAGAGGGGAGGATTTCCAGCCCCCCGCTCCCTTCCCTTTTAGTCGCCTTCTACGACACGCAGGGAATACGTGGGAAGTATTCTTTCTCCCCTATCCCCAGGGATAATATATATATATATATATATATATATATATATATATATATATATATATATATATATATATATATATATATATATATTACTTACTCAATCAAACCACCTCCCACCACATATTGTCCTAAAACATCTCATTTCCAGCACATCCACCCTCCTCCGCACCACTCTATCTATAGCCCACGCCTCGCAACCATATATCATTGTTGGAACCACTATTCCTTCAAACATAACCATTTTTCTTTCCAAGATAACGTTCTCGACTTCCACAATATTCTTCAACGCTCCCAGAACTTTCGCCCCCTCCCCCACCCTATGATTCACTTCCGCTTCCATGGTTCCATCCGCTGCCAAATCTACTCTCAGATATCTAAAACAGTTCACTTCCTCTAGTTTTTCTCCATTCAAACTTACCTCCAAATCAACTTTTCCCTCAACCCTACTGTACCTAATAACCTTGCTCTTATTAAATTTGCTCTCAGCTTTCTTCTTTCACACACTTTACCAAACCCAGTCACCAGCTTCTGCAGTTTCTCACCCGAATCAGCAACCAGCGCTGTATCATCAGCGAACACAACTGACTCACTTGCCCCTCTTTCCAAAACGCTTGCATCCACCTCCCTAACAACCCTATCCATATACAAATTAAACAACCAGGGAGACATCACACACCCCTACCACAAACCAACATTCACTGAGAACCAATCACTTTCCTCTCTTCCTACACGTACACATGCCTTACTTCCTCGTTAAACACTTTTCACTGCTTCTAACAACTTACCTCCCACACCATATGTTCTTAATACCTTCCACAGAGCATCTCTATCATCTCTATCATATGCCTTTTCCAGATCCGTAAATGCTAGATACAAAACAATTTGCTATTCTAAGTATTTCTCACATACGTTCTTCAAAGCAAACACCTGATCCACACACCCTCTACCACTTCTGAAACCACACCGCTCTTCCCCAATCTGATGCTCTGTACATGCCTTCACCCTCTCAATCAGTACCCTCCCATATAATTTCCCAGGAATACTCAACAAGCTTATACCTCTGTAATTTGAGCACTCACTCTTATCCCCTTTGCCTTTGTACAATGGCATTATGCAAGCATTCCGCCAGTCCTTAGGCACCTCACCATGAGTCATACATACAGTAAATAACCTCATCAACCAGTCAACAATACAGTCACCCCTTTTTTAATAAATTCCACTGCAATACCATACAAGTCCCTTGCCTTGCCGGCTTTCATCTTTCGCAAAGCTTTTACTACCTCTTCTCTGTTTGCCAAATCATTCTCCCTAACCCTCTCACTTTGCACAACACCTCAACCAAAACACCCTATATCTGCCACTCTATCATGAAACATATTCAACAGACCTTCAAAATACTCACTCCATATCCTTCTCATATCACCACTACAAGTTACATATTATCCTTGGGGATAGGAGAGAAAGAATACTTCCCACGTATTCCCTGCGTGTCGCAGAACGCGACTACAAAGCAAGGGAGGGGAAGGGGGACTGGAAATCCTCCCCTCTCGTTTTTAATTTTCCAAAAGAAGGTACAGAGAAGTGGGCCAAGTGAGGACTTCCCTCAAAGGCTCAGTCTTTATACCACATCGTTCCAATTCACTCTATTCCTTGCACGCATTTTACCCTCTTTTTACCCTTAAAATCTTTTTCACTCCATCTTTCCACCTTCAATTTGGTCTTCCACTTCTCGTTCCCTCCACCTCAGACACATATATCCTCTTTGTCAATCTTTCCCCATTCATTCTCTCCATGCGACCAAACCATTTCGAAAACACCCTTTTCTGCCATGGAAAAGTCTGCAGGTCTTGGTTGTGGATAGGGAGCTGTGGTTTCGATATATTACGCATAAGAGATAGAGAATGGATGTGAGCGGATGTGGCCTTTGTTAGTCCTTTTCTGGCTCTACCTTGCAAACGCCGGAAACAGCGATAAAGTGGGGGAAGGGAATATATATATATATATATATATATATATATATATATATATATATATATATATATATATATATATATATATATATATATATATTCTTTCTTTTTTCTAAAAGTTATTACATGTAAAAGCTGTTACCTCTATCCCGAGCATGATTTAATGAGCCTTGTGGAGTAATCGCTCCCATAGCACGGCACGCAGGAAGCGGTAATTAAAGGATCATATTAATAATGATACAGGGAAATCTTACGGTACACGTCTTATTATAACATTAGCCTCACAGCCGCTTACCCATTATCAATTAAGCTTGCATGGTGCTCCGGGCTTCATTAGCCATCATCATCATTAGGGTTAATTACTTTTAGCTTATGTGACACAAACTATCATTTCAGGTTCGATAAATCTTGAGGTTACGCAGACCTGCAGCAAGAGGCAATTTAAATTACTTGCATTGAGTACTGAAGCCGTTCCCCGCGGACCAATTGTGTGCGGCACAGACCTCGCTGTGGAACAACTTAATCCTAATCATTTGTCAAACGGAAATTATATGGCCTCTTTTGGGTCACTGAAAATGTTATATTTCACAGGTCTGACACGCTAACGCGCGGTTGTCAGCACTCCCTGGCTCTGCACCGTCCACGGGGCTTTTGTCCCGAGACACCGACCGTCCGGAGACTGGCCAGCCAACCTTGGATGTTGCTGTAGTAAGGTGACACACACACACACACACACACACACACGACTCTCCTCTGCTAAAGCCACACGCTACACCCTCACACCTTCGTCACACCCCAACTACGTACTATAACACCCATCTGCTCACAACTGCCGCTTGATGGACCAATCGTACCAGCGTGGCACATCCCTCACACCTGCCTGCACGCACGGGAGGGGGAAGTGGGAGCATATTAGTTCGTGGAAGGTTTGCTGACCTGCTTCGTCGATATGTATTGTGAAACACACCAGGAGGAGGAGTGGCGGCCTAGACGTGTGGTAATGACAGGCTAAGCCAGCATCACTGTCTGCCGGAGCCTCTCAGCTGGACGCCTCCTGCACCGTGTGCTAGTGGCCTCTCTCTCTCTCTCTCTCTCTCTTTCTCTCTCTCTCTCTCTCTCTCTCTCTCTCTCTCTCTCTCTCTCTCTCTCTCTCTATCTATCTATCTATCTACCTATATATATATTAACAGAGGACTGGGCCTTTGAGGGAATACCCTCACCTGGCCCAATTCTCTGTTCCTTCTTTTGGAAAATTAAATATATATTTCTTTTCTTTCTTTCAAACTATTCGCCATTTCCCGCGTTAGCGAGGTAGCGTTAAGAACAGTGGACTGGGTCTTTGATGGAATATCCTCACCTAGCCCCCTTCCCTGTTCCTTCTTTTGGAAAATGAAAAAAAAAAAACGAGAAGGGAGGATTTTCAGCCCCCCGCTCCCTCCCCTTTTAGTCGCCTTCTACGACACGCAGGGAACACGTGGGAAGTATTCTTTCTCCCCTATCCCCAGGGATAATTTTTATATCATATAGGATAACACTCGCATGTGATGATAGTTATGAATGAAATTGTAATTAGGTAATCCAGATATCTTATTAACATGCAGTTTTCAATACCTGCTGCACTACAAGTTTCACGGATACAATCACCCTCATCACGTGCAAACTCCAACACACTACTTCCATCCTGCCACCGCCATTTCTAGGTATACACTGGCCTGACCGATACAGGGAAAGTGGGTTGAGGCGTGGCCAAGGGAGACTGTGTGGATGAGGTTGGCCTGGGTAATAACATGTGTTCAACTACTTTTTCATGTTATCGTTTCTCGATAATTCTTTCAACATGATATGGTTGATAATAAGATGTGCTTTAAAGTTACTTGAGGACAAATAAAGTTCTTAGTATTAGCAACCAAGAGAGCTTCAATGACGTTACGGGTAGCATGATCAGACGAAGGGTACAATGTGACTGGGTAGTTAAGGTCTACGGGGTGATCGTATTCTTGTTAGTGCTTAGCGATCGCAACACTGTGGTCGCCTTTGCCTACTGAATGGCATCGACGATAGCATCCACATTTACATTGGCCAGACAGGTGAAACGGCCTCTAAAAGATGCTTTTTTTGGCACAGTCGTTCAGTAATTGAATATACGTCTCGTTACCCAGGCGAACTTCTCCAACACAGCTCCCCATAGCCACGTGGCGCACCTCACCCTATTTTCCCTCTTACAGTCAAGCCGATATACACCTCAACATGGTGATGAAGGACTGAGTCTGTGAGTTGGTGTTGGGATTTTAAGACTTAGTGAATTATTTGCATGAGGTGGATTATCTCCGTGAAACATACACTGCAGCAGGTACTGAAAGATATATTTTGAATAAAATGATATAAACTGCTACCGAATTGCGAATACACATTCTCTTCCTACACGCACACATGCCTTACACCATCGATAAAAACTTTTCACTGCTTCTAACAACTTACCTCCTACACCATATTTTCTTAATACCTTCCACAGAGCATCTCTATCAACTCTATCATATGCCTTCTCTAGATCCATAAACGCTACATACAAATCCATTTACTTTTCTAAGTATTTCTCACATACATTCTTCAAAGCAAACACCTGATCCACACATCCTCTACCACTTCTGAAACCACACTGCTCTTCCCCAATCTGATGCTCTGTACATGCCTTCACCCTCTCAATCAATACCCTCCCATATGATTTACCAGGAATACTCAACAAACTTATACCTCTGTAATTTGAGTACTCACTCTTATCCCCCTTTGCCTTTGTACAATGGCACTATGCACGCATTCCGCCAATCCTCAGGCACCTCACCATGAGTCATACATATATTAAATAACCTTACCAACCAGTCAATGATACAGTCACCCCCTTTTTTAATAAATTCCACTGCAATACCATCCAAACCTGCTGCCTTGCCGGCTTTCATCTTCCGCAAAGCTTTTACTACCTCTTCTCTGTTTACCAAATCATTTTCCCTAACCCTCTCAATTTGCACACCACCTCGACCAAAAGTGTTAAGAATATACGGTGTAGGAGGAAGGCTGCCAGAGTCGGTAAGAAGTTTTAGTCAATGGGGTAGGGCTTGTGTACGAGTGGGAAGAGAGGAGAGTGTATGGTTCCAAGTAAAGGTTGGTCTACGGCAGGGGTGTGTGATGTCACCATGGTTGTTTAATTTGTTCATTAATGGGGTGGTGAGGGAGGTAGATGCGAGAACCTTAGAACATATCAAGCTGCTTTTGCTCCAGGCAACGTTAAAACCTTCATGGTAATGCATCGATGCTGACGATCATCCGAGAACATAATGTGTCGAGAGGCCATGCATGAACACGACGCAACCCTGGCTGTCATGTATGTTAATCAGATGTCCATGAAAAAGACATGGATCCTCCGAGAGAATACAGGGTCTTAAGTGAAGAGGGACTTACTCATCCATGTAGAACTACCAAGAGAAGAATGATCATGAGCAGCACCATGGATGAAGCTGATCACTGACACTTTGTATCACAGATGATAGACTGGGGAAGTGACGGAGGACGAGCATATATGATGGACGATTATGATGGAGACGACAGACGTTGATGGTGCCAGGTGATGATGGTGGTGATAGATCATGATGCGGTGTCGGTTCATGATGCTGGAGAGTGGGTCATGATTTTGGTGACTGGTCGTGATGGTGGAGAGTGGAGAGTGATGGTGGAGAGTGGGTTGTGATGGTGGCTTGCTTTTGATTTTTGCCGCAATTGCGGCTAACTTATTGTGCACGCCTTCCCATCGTGTGAGCGGTGGCGCAAAAGAGGATACTGTGTGCATAAAATGTCCAAGAGCCTGGGCTTCAGTGATTGAAATACATTATATTTACAGGTTACATAATGAGAAAAAGTGTTGACATGTTTAGGTAGCACAATGCATGATTTGGCAGTTTACATTGTAAGTGAAGTTTACTACAGTTAAACAAATGTGATTAAATTACTTATCAAGGTATATGAGAAAATAACAATTTACAATAAACAGAGTTACAATGCTTCTCAAGTATTCGAGGCAGAACATTGTTATGGATGAAATGTTTGCACATATCTTGTAATGTCTGACAAGTTTCGCCTCTGAACTCATTGATTTTACAACAGTCTGGTTAAAGGATTAGGTTAATGGTGGTGATGGGTTATGATGGTGGAGAGGGGTTTATGATGGCGGATAGTGGGTCGTGGTGATAGAAATGGGTCATGATCGTGGTAGTAATGATAGTGGTGGGTGGAGTCATGATGGTGGTGGGTGGGTTATGATGGTGGAAGTGAGTCATGATAGTGTGGGTGGGTTATATTGGTGGAGGTGGGTCATGATGGTGATGGGTGGGTCATGATAGTGGTGGGTAGGTAATATTGGTGGATTCGGGTCATGATAGTGATGAATGGGTCTTAATAGAGGTGGGTGGGTAATATTGGTGGAGGTGGGTCACAATGGTGATGAGTGGGTCTTAATAGTGGTAGGTGGGTAATATTGAAGGATATAGGTCATTAATGGCAGAAGTGATGGTGGATTATGACGGTGGAAATGGTCATGATGGTGGTGATGGCTCATTATCGTGGAGCTGGGTTATGATAGTGAAGATGGGTAATCATGGCTGAGATGGGTCATTATGGTGGTGATGGCTCATTATGGTGGAGGTGGATAATGATGGAGGTGTTGGGTCAGGATGGTGGTGTGTGTCAAGGATCGTGGTGCTAGACAGCAGTGGATGTTGGTGTTCACTTGGGTGCTTCTCATGATGACTATACGATTGTGTAATGCCTTCTGGTCTTTGTGATGACGTGGTGGGTAACAGCTAGGTAATGGTGATGGTGGTCCTGGATGAGACGCAGTGCCAGACGATGATGATGTTGATTGCTTTGATTGTTTGGAGAGCCGGTGTGGAATGGAGGCGCTGATGATAGTGGTCGTGCATGATGCCGGTATTGGGTAGTGATGATGTTACCGGGTGATAATGATGTGGCTAGTGTTGATTGCGACATAGCTTGAATATGATGACTTTCATCTTCTTTTTTGACATAGGAGGCTACAGTCACGGACAAAAGTCCACATCAAGGCCGTGGGCTTATTTGAAATATGAAGAGGTTAATGAAAGGGAAAAAGATGAGACATGGGAGGGGAATGCTGGTGGCTCAAAAGATATGAGAGTTGTGCTGGCTGAGGGTTATGTCTTGGGAGCTGAAGGGTGACGCTGGTGCTGGCGATGATGATCCTACTGGAAGACAATGAATCCCTGCGTGTTGAGAGTTATTGCGTCTCTCGAAATTGGTAATGTGGGATGATGGCAATCTTAATGCGTGATGAAGATGGTGCTTGGTTGGTGGTGTATGATAATCAGGAAGGAACCAGTGTTTCATGATGATGGTTGTGTGTGGGTAAAGATCGTATCGACGGTGGGTATAGCATAAGTACGTTTCCCGTGTGGCAAAATTATGCAAAATATAACTCCTTCTCCCTTGTTGGAAAAGACGAGATCTGATTATGTGCATAAGTTATCGCGTGTCAATGTCGTTATCGTGCAAAACAAACGCAGACGGAGTCACAAAGTAACCAGATGGTTGCCAGTGTTGTCATATCTATCTAACCTGTATAGTATCCTTGACTCATAGTCGTTATTTGATATGTTAGGAATATTATATCTTGGAATTAAGATTGGGCATTATTACTGGAGCCACTATATGGGGGAGGAAGATCATATGTTGGCAACCCTGAAGTGTTGATCAGTGCCCAGGGTCAACAGCGAGGGGCAGACAGCCACCTACTGCCTCTCCATCAAATCCCTCCCGTGGCAGGGGAGGAGGCTACATATGGATACTCTTGTAATATTGTTTAGCTAGTAAGGAGCCAATGATATGTCCACAAGAGACACTGATAGATTCCATTCCAACAGGGTAGCGTACGAGAGGCGAGGAAAGCAGCTTGTGTGTCCCATGCAACATGTGTGAATATTGAGGACGTGTTTCTGGTGTGACTGACTCAACTCCGTTGTAGGAAACGCGAGCACGGACGGTCTGGCTTGACATGAATGACGGGGGTCTATTGCTTGGCCCCAGACACTCACGCCCAGAGACCTGGCTGCCGTCCAACAACTAAATATCCAGCTAACACAATGTGTTACACACAAGTGAACTTCCAGCACCAGAGAACAAAGAGCCTCGTGCAATTGAGAATTAGGATGTTTATTTACTATTGGCATTTGTATTGGATTCATGCCACATTATTTCCCATACTGTGAGTAGTCCTAGATGTTTAATATTAAGTAAACGTCAGTGAACCCATGCACAATGATTATGTTAGTAGTGGTGCAAAAAGGTAGATATCAAGATTCCAGTCACTGTGTGCTTAGGCATATTTGATTGCCAGGTTATGAGCAGCCATGTCATTCTATTTAGGTACTAAATATAAGAAGGATATTGGCTTTTCCCTACCCCACAGGAAAGTGAGTGATCAAAGTATGCTTTGCAGTAAATTGGCCTAGTGTGGTCATCAATACCTGAATTAAGGAGATTGACTTAAACCATGGTTATGGACCCTATGGTAATCTAAATTGAACATAAGCTATCAATAATAATCTCTAGTAGGTACTTCTAGCAATAATAACGACACGACAGAATTCTTGTATTCTCTTGTATCTGTATTGTATCTAATTCTTGTATTTTTCTCTCTATTGCTTTCAACCCACACACACACACACACACACGCACACACACACACACAGACACACACACACACACACACACACACACGTAGATATACATATATATATATATATATATATATATATATATATATATATATATATATATATATATATATATATATATATATATATATATATATTATTATTATTATTATACTTTGTCGCTGTCTCCCGCGTTTGCGAGGTAGCGCAAGGAAACAGACGTAAGAAATGGCCCAACCCACCCCTATACACATGTATATACATACGTCCACACACGCAAATATACTTACCTACACAGCTTTCCATGGTTTACCCCAGACGCTTCACATGCCTTGATTCAATCCACTGACAGCACGTCAACCCCGGTATACCACATCGCTCCAATTCACTCTATTCCTTGCCCTCCTTTCACCCTCCTGCATGTTCAGGCCCCGATCACACAAAATCTTTTTCGCTCCATCTTTCCACCTCCAATTTGGTCTCCCTCTTCTCCTCGTTCCCTCCACCTCCGACACATATATCCTCTTGGTCAATCTTTCCTCACTCATCCTCTCCATGTGCCCAAACCACTTCAAAACACCCTCTTCTGCTCTCTCAACCACGCTCTTTTTATTTCCACACATCTCTCTTACCCTTACGTTACTCACTCGATCAAACCACCTCACACCACACATTCTCCTCAAACATCTCATTTCCAGCACATCCACCCTCCTGCGCACAACTCTATCCATAGCCCACGCCTCGCAACCATACAACATTGTTGGAACCACTATTCCTTCAAACATACCCATTTTTGCTTTCCGAGATAATGTTCTCGACTTCCACACATTCTTCAAGGCCCCCAGGATTTTCGCCCCCTCCCCCACCCTATGATCCACTTCCGCTTCCATGGTTCCATCCGCTGCCAGATCCACTCCCAGATATCTAAAACACTGGGGATAAGGGAGAAAGAATACTTCCCACGTATTTCCTGCGTGTCGTAGAAGGCGACTAAAAAGGGAGGGAGCGGGGGGCTGGAAATCCTCCCTTCTCGTTTTTTTTCTTTTTAATTTTCCAAAAGAAGGAAAAGAGAACGAGGCCAGGTGAGGATATTCCCTCAGAGGCCCAGTCCTCTGTTCTTAACGCTACCTTGCTAACGCGGGAAATGGTGAATAGTATGAAAAAAAAAGAATATATATTTATATATATATATATATATATATATATATATATATATATATATATATATATATATATATATATATATATATATATATATATATATATATATACGTTTATAAGTAGGAGAGATGGCCAGAGAGCGTTATTGGATTACGTGTCAATTGATAGGCGCGCGAAAGAGAGACTTTTGGATGTTAATGTGCTGAGAGGTGCAACTGGAGGGATGTCTGATCATTATCTTGTGGAGGCGAAGGTGAGGATTTGTAGAGGTTTTCAGAAAAGAAGAGAGAATATTAGGGTGAAAAGAGTGGTGAGAGTAAGTAAGCTTGGGAAGGAGACTTGTGTGAGGAAGTACCAGGAGAGACTGAGTACAGAATAGGATGTATTTAGGGAAGCAGTGATTCCTTGCCCAAAAGATCCTTGTGGCATTGAGAAGCGTTGGAGGTGGGCAGATTAGAAAGGGTAGTGAGTGGCGAGATGAAGAAGAAAGATTATTAGTGAAAGAGAAGAGAGAGGCATTTGGACAATTTTTGCAGGAAAATAATGCAAATGAGTGGGAGATGTATAAAAGAAAGAGGCAGGAGGTCAAGAGAAAGGTGCAAGAGGTGAAAAAGAGGGCAAATGAGAGTTGGGGTGAGAGAGAATCATTAAATTTTAGGGAGAATAAAAAGATGTTTTGAAAGGAGGTAAATGAAGTGCGTAAGACAAGGGAGCAAATGGGAACTTCAGTGAAGGGGGCTAATGGGGAGGTGATAACAAGTACTAGTGATGTGAGAAGGAGATGGAGTGAGTATTTTGGAGGTTTGCAGAATGTGTTTGATGATAGTGTGGCTGATATAGGGTGTTTTGGTCGAGGTGGTGTGCAAACTGAGAGGGTTAGGGAAAATGATTTGGTAAACAGAGAGGAGGTAGTATAAGCTTTGAGGAAGATGAAAGCCGGCAAGGTAGTGGGTTTGGATGGTATTGTAGTGGAATTTATTAAAAAAGTGGGTGACTGTATTGTTGACTGGTTGGTAAGGTTATTTAAAGTATGTATGACTCATGGTGATGTGCCTGAGGATTAGCGGAATGCTTGGATAGTGCCATTGTACAAAGGCAAGGGGATAAAAGTGAGTGCTCAAATTACAGAGGTATAAGTTAGTTGAGTATTCCTGGGACATTATATGGGAGGGTATTGATTGAGAGGGTGAATGCATGTACAGAGCATCAGATTGGGAAGAGTAGTGTGGTTTCAGAAGTGGTAGAGGATGTGTGGATCAGGTGTTTGCTTTGAAGAATGTATGTGAAAAATACTTAGAAAAGCAAATGGATTTGTATGTAGCATTTATGGATGTGGAGAAGGCATATGATAGAGTTGATAGAGATGCTCTGAGGAAGGTATTAAGAATATATGGTGTGGGAGGCAATTTGTTAGAGGCAGTGAAAAGTTTTTATCAAGGATGTACGGCATGTGTACGTGTAGGAAGAGAGGAAAGTGATTGGTTCTCAGTGAATGTAGGTTTGCGGCAGGGATGTGTGATGTCTTCATGGTTGTTTAATTTGTTTATGGATGGGGTTGTTAGGGAGGTGAATGCAAGAGTTTTGGAAAGAGGGGCAAGTATGCAGTCTGTTGTGCATGAGTAGAGCTTGGGAAGTGAGTCACTTGTTGTTCGCTGATGATACAGCGGTGGTGACTGATTCATGTGAGAAACTGCAGAAGCTGGTGACTGAGTTTGGTAAAGTGTGTGAAAGAAGAAAGTTAAGAGTAAATATGAATAAGAGCAAGGTTGTTAGGTGCAGTAGGGTTGAGGGTCAAGTCAATTGGGAGGTGAGTTTGAATGGAGAAAAACTGGAGGAAGTGAAGTGTTTTAGATATCTGGGAGTGGATTTGGCAGCGGATGGAACCACGGAAGCGGAAGTGAATCATAGGGTGGGGAGGGGGCGAAAATCCTGGGAGCCTTAAAGAATGTGTGGAAGTTGAGAACATTATCTCGGAAAGCAAAAATGGGTATGTTTGAAGAAATAGTGGTTCCTACAATGTTGTATGATTGCGAGGCGTGAGCAATGGATAGAGTTGTGCGCAGGAGGGTGGATGTGCTGGAAATGAGATGTTTGAGGACAATATGTGGTGTGAGGTGGTTTGATCGAATAAGTAATAATAGTGTAAGAGAGATGTTTTGGACAATCACATGTTTACCAAATGGCGTCATAGCGTCGTCTCTTCGATGTATATCAACTGACTGTCATATTTCTGTCTTGTGTCTCCCCTGTTGATGTGATTATTACACGAAAGTGCACTTGGGAACTTTTCGTGTTTCATTTTTCCCGTGGACTCATAGGAATATCTTGATCACGCGCAAAATTGTGATCCTTTCCAATATATATATATATATATATATATATATATATATATATATATATATATATATATATATATATATATATATATATATATATATATATTATCCCTGGAGATAGGGGAGAAGGAATACTTCCCACGCATTCCTTGCGTGTCGTAGAAGGCGACTAAAAGGGGAGGGAGCGGGGGCCTGGAAATCCTCCCCTCTCGTTTTTGTTTTTTTTTTTTTTTCAAAAGAAGGAACAGAGAAGGGGGCCAGGTGAGGATATTCCCTCAAAGGCTCAGTCCTCTGTTCTTAACGCTACCTCGCAACCGCGGAAATGGCGAATAGTATGAAAGAAAAAAAAAAGAAAATATATATATATATATATATATATATATATATATATATATATATATATATATATATATATATATATATATATATATATATATATAAAATATATATATACATATATATTTTTTTTCGCTGTCTCCCGCGTTTGCGAGGTAGCGCAAGAAAACAGACGAAAGAAATGGCCCAACCCACCCCCATACACATGTATATACATACGTCCACACACGCAAATATACATACCTACACAGCTTTCCATGGTTTACCCCAGACGCTTCACATGCCTTGATTCAATCCACTGACAGCACGTCAACCCCGGTATACCACATCGCTCCAATTCACTCTATTCCTTGCCCTCCTTTCACCCTCCTGTATGTTCATGCCCCGATCACACAAAATCTTTTTCACTCCATCTTTCCACCTCCAATTTGGTCTCCCTCTTCTCCTTGCTCCCTCCACCTCCGACACAATATTTCCTCACTCATCCTCTCCATGTGCCCAAACCACTTCAAAACACCCTCTTCTGCTCTCTCAACCACGCTCTTTTTATTTCCACACATCTCTCTTACCCTTACGTTAGTCACTCGATCAAACCACCTCACACCACACATTGTCCTCAAACATCTCATTTCCAGTACATCCATCCTCCTGCGCACAACTCTATCCATAGCCCACGCCTCGCAACTATACAACATTGTAGGAACCACTATTCCTTCAAACATACCCATTTTTGCTTTCCGAGATAATGTTCTCGACTTCCACACATTCTTCAAGGCCCCCAGAATTTTCGCCCCCTCCCCCACCCTATGATCCACTTCCGCTTCCATGGTTCCATCCGCTGCCAGATCCACTCCCAGATATCTAAAACACTTCACTTCCTCCAGTTTTTCTCCATTCAAACTCACCTCCCAATTGACTTGACCCTCAACCCTACTGTACCTAATAACCTTGCTCTTATTCACATTTACTCTTAACTTTCTTCTTCCACACACTTTACCAAACTCAGTCACCAGCTTCTGCAGTTTCTCACATGAATCAGCCACCAGCGCTGTATCATCAGCGAACAACAACTGACTCACTCCCCAAGCTCTCTCATCCCCAACAGACTTCATACTTGCCCCTCTTTCCAAAACTCTTGCATTTACCTCCCTAACAACCCCATCCATAAACAAATTAAACAACCATGGAGACATCACACACCCCTGCCGCAAACCTACATTCACTGAGAACCAATCACTTTCCTCTCTTCCTACACGTACACATGCCTTACATCCTCGATAAAAACTTTTCACTGCTTCTAACAACTTTCTTCCCACACCATATATTCTTAATACCTTCCACAGAGCATCTCTATCAACTCTATCATATGCCTTCTCCAGATCCATAAATTCTACATACAAATCCATTTGCTTTTCTAAGTATTTCTCACATACATTCTTCAAAGCAAACACCTGATCCACACATCCTCTACCACTTCTGAAACCACACTGCTCTTCCCCAATCTGATGCTCTGTACATGCCTTCACCCTCTCAATCAATACCCTCCCATATAATTTACCAGGAATACTCAACAAACTTATACCTCAGTAATTTGAGCACTTACTCTTATCCCCTTTGCCTTTGTACAATGGCACTATGCACGCATTCCGCCAATCCTCAGGCACCTCACTATGAGTCATACATATATATATATATATATATATATATATATATATATATATATATATATATATATATATATATATATATATATATATATATATATATATATATATATATATATTATCCCTGGGGATAGGGGAGATAGAACACTTCCCAAGTATTCCCTGCGTGTTGTAGAAGGCGACTAAAAGGGGAGGGAGCGGGGGGGCTGGAAATCCTCCCCTCTCATTATTTTTTTTTAATTTTCCAAAAGAAGGAACAGAGAAGGAGGCCGGGTGAGGATATTCCCTCAAAGGCCCAGTTCTCTGTTCTTATCGCTACCTCGCTAACGCGGGAAATGGCGAATAGTTTGAAAGAAAAGAAAGAAAGAATATATATATACATATATATGGAGGGATGTCTGATCAATATCATGTGGAGGCGAAAGTGAAGAATTGTAAAGTTTTCAGAAAAGGAGAGAGAATGTTGGAGTGAAGAGAGTGCTGAGAGTTAGTGAGCTTGGAAAGGAGACTTATGTGAGGAAGTACTAGGAGAGACTGAGTACAGAATGGAAAAAGGTGAGAACAAAGGACGTAGGGGAGGTGGGGGAGGAATGGGATGTATTTAGGGAATCAATGATGGTTTGCACAAAAGATGCTTGTGGCATGAGAAGAGTGGGAAGTGGGCAGATTAGAAAGGGTAGTGACTGTTGGGATGAAGAATTAAGATTATTAGTGAAAGAGGAGAGAGAGGCATTTGGACGATTTTTGCAGGAAAATAATGCAAATGAGTGGGAGATGTATAAAAGAAAAAGGCAGGAGGTCAAGAGAAAGGTGCAAGAGGTGAAAAAGAGGGCAAATGAGAGTTGGGGTGAGAGAGTATCATCAAATTTTAGAGGGAATAAAAAGATATTTTGGAAGGAGGTAAATAAAGTGCGTAAGACAAGGGAACAAATGGGAACTTCAGTGAAGGGGGCTAATGGGGAGGTGATAACTAGTAGTGGTGATGTAAGAAGATGGAGTGAGTATTTTGAAGGTTTGTTGAATGTGTTTGACGATAGTGTGGCTGATATAGGGTGTTTTGGTCGAGGTGGTGTGCAGAGTGAGAGGGTTAGGGAGAATGATTTGGTAAACAGAGAAGAGGTAGTAAAAGCTTTGCGGAAGATGAAAGCCGGCAAGGCTGCAGGTTTGGATGGTATTTGCAGTGGAATTTATTAAAAAAGGGGGTGACTGTATTGTTGACTGGTTGATAAGGTTATTTAAAGTATGTATGACTCATGGTGAGGTGCCTGAGGATTGTCAGAATGCTTGCATAGTGCCAATGTACAAAAGCAAAGGGGATAAAAGTGAGTGCTCAAATTACAGAGGTACAAGTTTGTTGAGTATTCCTGGTAAATTATATGGGAGGGTATTGATTGAGAGGGTGAAGGCATGTACAGAGCATCAGATTAGGAAGAGCAGTGTGGTTTCAGAAGTGGTAGAGGGTGTGTGGATCAGGTGTTTGCTTTGAAGAACGTATGTGAGAAATACTTAGAAAAGCAAATGTATTTGTATGTAGCATTTATGGATCTGGAGAAGGCATATGATAGAGTTGATAGAGATGCTCTGTGGAAGGTACTAAGAATATATGGTGTGGGAGGCAAGTTGTTAGAAAAAGTGAAAAGTTTTTATCGAGGATGTAAATCATGTGTACGTGTAGGAAGAAAGAAAGTGATTGGTTCTCATTGAAAGTTGGTTTGCGGCAGAGGTGCGTGATGTCTCCATGGTTGTTTAATTTGTTTATGGATGGGGTTGTTAGGGAGGTGAATGCAAGAGTTTTGGAAAGAGGGGCAAGTATGCAGTCTGTTGTGGATGAGAGTGCTTGGGAAGTGATAAGTTGTTGTTCGCTGATGATACAGTGCTGGTAGCTGATTCGTGCGAGAAACTGCAGAAGCTGGTGACTGAGTTTGGTAAAGTGTGTGAAAGAAGAAAGCTGAGAGTAAATGTGAATAAGAGCCTGGTTATTAGGTACAGTAGGGTTGAGGGACAAGTCAATTGGGAGGTAAGTTTGGATGGAGAAAAACTGGAGGAAGTGAAGTGTTTTAGAAATCTGGGATTGGACTTGGCAGCAGATGGAACCATTTGTCACTATCTGTTATTGAATAATTTTATTTCCCAATCATCATAACGTAGTGGTATTTTATGGTATCGTCTCAACCACAGATCTCGCCTTGCCCATGGTACATCGCTACCACCTGCTTCAGCGAGGTAGCGACAGAGACAAAAAGGACACCCAATGTTAATCAACCCGTCTTGCTTGCTTTCAAGGAACAAGAAGGAATTACTGTATGATCCTTCCATGTCAGGAGTAATATAGACATGATACGTCGGGATGCTAGAACTAAGAATTATCCTTACTATTGTGTTTCTAATAAGAAACGAAAGGATGCATGTCTCTGATGATGTGATGGATACCTTTGATGATGGGATGCGTGATATACTCACGTTCAACACTACCTTCTAGTTTTCCTATGAAGCTTCCTTTAGGCATGTTAGTTCTGTTAAAAAGTTTTTTTTCCCCATTTATTTCCAGTCCGACGTGTTGTCGAAAAGAGAGGAGAGTGGGTAGGGAGTTTTTGCTTTGCTATCCTTTTCTTCCACTGCTTTTACGTGGACTGCATCTTTTTGAGTAGTGTGTTAAAGGCCGACCGCCTCACGTGGAAGGATCTTGGATCTGTGTGGTCTGTGTACCTTCGTAACACTCTCCTTCTCTCTCTCTCTCTCTCTCTCTCTCTCTCTCTCTCTCTCTCTCTCTCTCTCTCTCTCTCTCTCTCTCTCTCTCTCTCTCTCTCTCTCTCTCTCTCTCTCTCTCTCTCTCTCTCTCTCTCTCTCTCATACAGGAATGAAACCAAGCTGTGTCGTGCAGTAATTTGCAGAGTATCCAAGACTTAGCTGGGAGGGTTTCATGAAGTAATGATAAAAAAAAACTCTGGAGTTAAGAATAGAGACAAACTTGAACAGATAATAATCTGATAAAAATTGACGTAGATTCTGATTCTGTGGTATGGTAGATCACAAGGGACTGATGATATACCCTCTGACAAAAACAAAGCAGCAAACGCAGTATCGACAGATGACTTGAGAACAATTAATAAAGACGTTACAGACCAAGTATGAGAGATCTGAACCTACTACAGATGATACACAAACCAACAAGAAATAATACCATGTTATTCTTTAACAAATGACTTGATGTTCAACACAGACATTACCTACGTATCATCTCTGATCATAAGGTCATAGCAGTGTCCATTACCTATATTGTAAACAATGATGAAGGCAAACAAAATGCTTCGTGGTATGACGCAAGCAACATTACAGAGTTAATTCAGCACCCTGACCGGGACGCATTCACGGGCCGCCCAGGGCCGAGCGTATCGGTTCGAATCCTGGTTACGGCAGTCGGTCCACAATCAAACCCAGCTGTTCATCCATCTCTAAGGTTGGTCGATGAAATGGATACCTGGCTCAGGATGGCCTTGATTTCGGCCTTAGCTTCATTCAAAGAAAATGGAGAATTGAGCTTGGTACTCAACAGATGTAATGCAAAAACAAATACATTTTTTCACCGTAATATAGAACAAATGATCACAGGATTAGTAGACTCTAAAAGGGAATATAATGATACAGAGAGAGAGAGAAATCGGGAATGAATATAAGAAGAGAATGAAAGAAAAAGTTAAGGTTTGTGATAAGCAGAGATGAAGAAGTGGAAGAAGATAGAAATGCTGGCATTAGAAAGATACTGGAAAGAATGGAGTAATATATAAGAGAATAAAAAGTAAATGCGGGGAAAGTGAATCAGACATGGAACAAAAGCCCTACTGGCGCATTCGAATAAAGAAGAAAAAAAAAAGAAAACAGATAATGAATCTTTCAAAGTGGAAGACTAATGAAAATGAACGCCAAAATAATTGCTAATTAGCCATAAAAAAAAGTCAGAAGGAAAATGTAGATTATTAGATATTTGGTCACCTTAATGAACATGCCCCCTGCATAACAGAGAAGGTCATGGTTGGAACAGCATCATCTTAGAGAGATCTCGGCACAAGGCGCCTACGGCCACCTAGCTATACTTCTTTCAGAAGACAAAGATGACAACTGCTACACCTTTGGTGATGTTATTAGTAAGAAGGATAAATTAGACCAGCATAGCAGATATACACAAAATTGCAAACATATCACCAGTACAATAATCCAAACTAAGGTCAAAATAATGCATATAGACCAGTTAGTCTAACATCACACATCATTCGTTTCGTAAAGGAAGGTTAGCACGGATATGTACTGTGGGAGAGAGAGTGCAAAAGCAACAAGAGTTCACTACAGAAATATAAATGAATGCTGGGGATCAAATCATGACTTATGGTTTGTTTGGCTATACAGACCAGAGAGAAGTGCAGATTATAGAAAGAAATGATAAAGATTATCAAATTATATTGTTTCCCAATACAAGCCACTTGTAGAACACCCAACAGAATCTATGTAAATCCAATCTAACTTCCAGTAGCAAGTAAGAGAGAAATTCACGAACATTACCGTGGTGTAGTAGTGGGAGCACTTGGAATGAGATATGATGATGTTAACTTTTTCAAAACAAGAGACAGAGCTTTCATGGTGAAACTATCTAACGTATACATATGCGAAAATGAATACTGCTGCGTTGTATGGTCATCAGTTAGGCAGATGGAGTTAAACCTGATGAAAATAATGCAGAAAAAAAAAATAATCGCAAGGAAAATCATTTGGTGGTTTAGTTTATAGGAAAGTACGACGAGAAGTTGAAAGGAATTGAATTATATAGTCTAGAAAGAATGGATAGATACAAGTTGTAAACAAAAGGCATTAAAGAAAAACGTTTTAGAGGATCTGAAAGCATCTTAACATGGACGACAAAGGATTTCATACCAAGGTGGGAATAAGTCGTTAGGTTAAACCTAAAAGATATCAGACGGAAATACACAAAGAGTCCCACAAAAGAATAAGAAAAGGTTATAAAGACTATCCACCGCAACAGCAGGAGAAATGAGAGACATGCACGGAATGACGTCAGAAGCATTCATAACAAAACTAGACACTAATAGCTGAATCCAGTCGCTGAAGAACGTGACTTGCTGGTGGCGAAGAGATACAATGTAATTCAGCAAGGGAGCTAAGCGCTTGCCCCTAAGGATGCCATTCCGACAAAAACATCCCGTCGTAAGTACTCGTACGTAGTAGGTAGGTAAACTCTCTCTCTCTCTCTCTCTCTCTCTCTCTCTCTCTCTCTCTCTCTCTCTCTCTCTCTCTCTCTCTCTCTCTCTCTCTCTCTCTTTCCTTGTGGCCGCAGCCCCACTCCCCCAAGGCATGAGAGGCCACTCGTACGCAGGTGGCAGCCACTTGCCCGCAATTACCATGACCACCCATATTTTATTGTTCCTGACCTGCCACTTTCCATAATGTTATGCCAACAAGTTTTTTCTATGCCATGCAAGCGCCTTGCGATTGCTCCGTGATCCGTCATTATGGCAGTTGTGTTATGCCACGGGGCTTAATTAAGTGCTCCACAAGTTGTTATTATGTCAGACGCAGACCTGATGCATTATCCTCACGGGTCAGATTTTTAAAAGTCATGAAGAGCCGTAGTATATATGAGGCAGCCTGATTCTGCTGTACGAAAAGTAACTCCATCTGTGCTTAGGTTAGAAAAAAAATACGATTTACCATTATCGTTGTCATGTTTGAAAATCTGTTCATTTAGTTATTATTGTTATTATCATCATTAAGATAGTTATTATGGCTATTGTTATTATCATTATTATTGTTGTTATTATTATCATTATTATTATTATCATTATTATTATCATTATTATTATTATTATTATTATTATTATTATTATTATTATTATTATTATTATTATTATTATTATTATTATCATCATTTTTATTATTATCATTATTATTATCATTGGTATTATCATCATCATTATTATTATCATTCATATCATTATCATTTCTGTTATTATATCATTATTATCATTATCATTACTATTATTATTATTATTATTATTATTATTATTATTATTATTATTATTATTATTATTATTATTATTATTACTATTATTATTATTGTTACTATTATCATTATTATTGTTATTATCATTATTACTATTATTACTATTACTATTACATTATCACATTATTACTATTATTACTATTGTCATTATCACTATTATTACTATTACTATTACTATGATAAACAATAGCATTATCATCATAATCATTATTGTTATTATTATCATTTTGTTATTACTATAATCATCGTTATCATCATTATCAAAGAAATTACTCATTATTATCATTACCAGACTTATCATTTTCATAATTTTCACACCGGTCAAAAACGATTCTGTCTAATAAGAAATTACCTTAATAAATCTAGTTCAATTCGATATGCTGATTTTGTAGACGCAGTTCACATTGTATCTACAGTTTTCGTTTATGTCATCAGTTATTTTTCCCTGAAAGAACCTCTGCGTTTCTGAAATGAAGAAGGCTTGTTTTACGAAGTGTTGAAGTCCTAGTGACTCGAGATAGTAATGAAGGAAAATGAGGCAGGTACGATAGTTAGAACATTTGTGATAGTTTATAACACTCGACGTCTGCTTGGCTTGCATTGAAGATTTTTAAGAACTTTGTCATTTTTCTTTGCCTTTAATAAATCTTCGCAGCTTTGGCACAATAATTCATGAAAACAATGGCCTGTAGAGGAAGAATTTGTTTTAGGGAGAGAAAAAGATGTGAATGCATCACTTTCCATTACTCGACTTCGGAAATTACTCTTTCCATCTTCACGTAACAAACTTGGCTTTATGAAGCTTGTGATGATTCTGGATAAGGAGGGAATCTTTTTTCAGCTATTTCAAACAGCTGTTTGATAAAGAAGAATCCACATATCAGTCACACTAGGTTGATGTGTACAGAACTCTCGTTGGATATCAAATACGATCGACACAAGCTTCGGCAATGAGGTAACATCAGTTGTTTTAGCAACTTAGCTGTCTTCCAGAGCAGTTGGGAAAAGGTTTTTGGGAAACAAAAGATCAGATAACTGTGAGGGATGAAGTCCGGCCCGCTGGATGACGATGAAGACAATGGCTTCCAAGTCGTATCTGAAGTTCTGCTTTTGCTCTCTCATTCATCTATTCATTTACTGTCTTAGTCGTTTCTCATTTATTGATGGAAATATGGCTGACCTCAGATATGAACAAGCGATTTAGATCAAGATATTTCTGCAATGAAACACCGTTATCAGGTCAGACGCTTCTGCTAGTTTCTCCAATGTGCTCCCGTCCCTTAATTAATCAATCTAAGTTATAAGAAGTTTCTTTGGTGTCCACATAGTACTGAATCACCTTAATATAATCATACAAGGCTCATTGAAAGGACTTACTGACTTTTCTAGGATTCTATTATAAGAATACAACATCAGAACGACAAGGAGTCTACACCGTCACGTCTCTAAGGTATCAACTCCTGCCCTCATCACTGGCTAGTGACGCGCAGCCAGAGAGCATACCACCAAACCCTTCAGATACCACTAACTGAACCATCTTTTCAATAGGTGGTGCTGAAGACCTTCAAATACCACTGATGGAGCCATCTATTCAATAGGTGGTGCTGAAGACCTTCAAATACCACTGACTGAACCATCTTTTCAATACGTGGTGCTGGAGACCTTCAAATACCACTGACTGAACCATCTTTTCAATAGGTGGTGCTGGAGACCTTCAAATACCACTGACTGAACCATCTTTTCAATAGGTGGTGCTGGAGACCTTCAAATACCACTTACTGAGCCATCTTTTCAATAGGTGGTGCTGGAGACCTTCAAATACCACTGACTGAACCATCTTTTCAATAGGTGGTGCTGGAGACCTTCAAATACCACTGACTGAGCCATCTTTTCAATAGGTGGTGCTGGGGACCTTAAAATACCACTGACTGAACCATCTTTTCAATAGGTGGTGCTGGGGACCTTCAAATACCACTGACTGAACCATCTTTTCAATAGGTGGTGCTGGGGACCTTAATATACCACTGACTGAGCCATCTTTTTAATACGTGGTGCTGGAGACCTTCAAATACCACTGACTGAACCATCTTTTCAATAGGTGGTGCTGGGACCTTAAAATACCACTGACTGAGCCATCTTTTTAATACGTGGTGCTGGAGACCTTCAAATACCACTGACTGAACCATCTTTTCAATACGTGGGGCTGGAGACCTTCAAATACCACTGACTGAACCATCTTTTCAATAGGTGGTGCTGGGGACCTTAAAATACCACTGACTGAACCATCTTTTCGATAGGTGGTGCTGGGGACCTTAAAATACCACTGACTGAACCATCTTTTCAATAGCTGGTGCTGGAGACCTTCAAATTCCACTGACTGAACCATCTTTTCAATAGGTGGTGCTCGAGACCTTCAAATACCGCCTACAAATACCACCTTCAGACAAGGTGCTGGGACCTTCAACTTGCAAGTAGGCCTCCACAAGGCTCTGCCCGGCTATCAGCGGCGTCCCCAGCTCGAGGTAGAACAGATTCTTCAAATCCGTAAGGCATTTGAACAGTACATCCTATATACTTTGGCCTAACCTAAAGGTCATATAGTGGAACGCATCTGAACAACGATGAAGACTCTCAGGATTATTAACCATGTGGACACTGGAACCAAAAACTGAAAATACACCGAAAAAAATGATGCCAAAGGAACGTCCATAGTTAGTCTGCTATTAATGGATAATTGTATAAGGCAAAAGTACATGATAACAGCAAAATTGGCATATGAGGAATATCGACATTTTCTTTGAAAAGAAAAAATGAATATTTGATCTTCACCTCAAGGTACAGCTGGGATGATACATATGAACATCACTCGGGATAATGCATATAACCCAAGAAGCAGATATATAGAACAAGAATATATATAAGTGATATAAGAGTAGTTTTGCTGTAGTGTAGAGGTTAGCACTCTTGACAGTTATGCATTCACAGACCACCCACTGTCGAGCGTACAGGTTCGAATCTTGGTTGCGACAGCATGTCCTCAGTCAATCCAGCTGTTCATCCACTCCTAGCAGTCGGTCGTAAAAATGGTTACCTGGCTCAGGCTCTTTTTTTTTTTCATACATACATATTCGCCATGTCCCGCGTTAGCGCTATAGCGTTAAGAACAGAGGACTGAGCCCAAGAGGGAAAAATCTCAATTGGGCCCCTTCTCTGTTCCTCCTTTTGGAAAAGTCAGAACTGGAGGGAAGGATTTCCAGCACCCTAACGCGCACCTTCATATCTGTTGGAGGTTTGTATGATACATATGTATATATAACACTCAGTTGATATACAACAAAGAGACGTAGCTAGGATGCCATTTGGTAAACATGCGATTGTCCAAGACAGACAACGAGCGTATCATAAACTGTTATGTGGACAAGAAGGTGAATTGTTTACTTGTTACAAATTTTATCAACAGAAAAGCATCCAATCTCCATAGACCATCACTAATATTAAGATTATAATTCGTTGTGTATTCAATAATAGAAGATTCGAAGATGTTTCTCATGGTACTGGAGTTAGTTAATAATTGAGGTGGCGTTACTCCAGTCAATACAATGATCATAGTTTTTAACGTGATTAAACAAGGCATTTGATTCTTGTCTCGTTCTTATACTATATTCATTTTACTGAAGTCAAACGGAAAGATCCTTATCAGTCTGTCCAACATAAAACTTATCACAATTTCTACATGGCACTTTATAGATGCACCCAGGAGAATTTTCTGGTGAATTCCTGATTAAGATATTCTTTATAGTATTATTGTTGCTGAAGGCGGCATTTAGAGTAAAGGATTTAAGCGACATGGGAAGTAAAGTAAATTTATCATCAAAAGGGAGAACTAAAAGATTCTTGGTGTCAGTATTGAGGTTTGGGCCGAACTCTATAAAATGATTTCTTTCCTAACTTATGGGATTTATCAATGAAAGATCTGGGTTACTTCAACTTATATCCAATAGATTATATCTTCTTAAGCCCATCATCAATATACTCTGGACTGGAAATACGTAATGCCTAAGGAACATAGATTGAAATGATGATGATTCAACTCTGTCATGTTGAGATGAGTAATAATGGATATGTGAGCATACATTTGTGGGTTTTCTGTATATGCTAAACTTAAACTTGTTTCCTTGCCTATGGATCATGCAATCTACAAATGGTAACATAATCTTATTTTCATTTTCTACAATAGATTTGATGGAAGGCACTAAATTGTTAAGTAAAGGGAGAAATGTTTGTAAATTTTCATTTGTTTACCAAACAAAAAGAACATTATCTACATACCTAAATATAGTATAAGAACGGAACAAGAATCAAATGTCTTGTTTAATCACATTAAAAACTATGATCTTTGTACTGACTGGAGTAACGCCACCTCAGTTATTAACTCTAAACTCCAGTACCACGAGAAACATCATTGAATCTTCTATTATTAAATACACAAAGAATTATAATCTTAATATTAGTGATGGTCTATATAGATTGGATAACTTTATTGTTGATAAAATTTGTAAACAATTCACCTTCTTGTCCACATAATAGTTTATGATACGCTCGTTGTCTGTCTTGGACAATCTCATGTCTACCAAATGGCTTCTTAGCTACTTCTCTTCGTTGTTTATCAACTGACATATTTCTCTCTTGTGTCTCCCTTGATGATGTGATTGTTACACGAAGTGCACTTGGGAACTTATTGTGCTTCATTTTTCCCGTGGATTCATATATATATATATATATATATATATATATATATATATATATATATATATATATATATATATATATATATATATATATATATATTTTTTTTTTGCTTTGTCGCTGTCTCCCGCGTCTGCGAGGTAGCACAAGGAAACAGACGAAAGAAATGGCCCAACCCACCACCATACACATGTATATACACACGTCCACACACGCAAATATACATATTTGATGTCTTGGATGATACTCATTTACCTGTTTCAAAGTCTAATTTCATTGAACTGATAAGATTGTGTATAAAAGACTGTGTATTTCAATTTAATGGAGATTATTATGCTCAAACATTTGGTATGGCAATGGGTAACCCTCTTTCACCTGTACTAAGTAATCTTTATATGGAATTTTTTTAAACAAAATTACTAAAGGATATCTTATCTTCTAATGCAATTTGGTTTAGGTATGTAGATGATGTTCTTTGTGTTTGGCCAACAAATGAAAATTTACAAATATTTCTCCCCTTACTTAATTTAGTAGCTTCCAGCAAATTTATTGTAGAAAATGAAAATAATAGTTTTTTTTTTTTTTTTTTTTTCAAACTATTCGCCATTTCCCGCGTTAGCGAGGTAGCGTTAAGAACAGAGGACTGGGCCTTTTTTGGAATATCCTCACCTGGCCCCCTCTGTTCCTTCTTTTGGAAAATTAAAAAAAAAAACGAGAGGGGAGGATTTCCAGCCCCCCGCTCCCTCCCCTTTTAGTCGCCTTCTACGACACGCAGGGAATACGTGGGAAGTATTCTTAATCCCCCATCCCCAGGGATATAATAGTATGTTACCATTTTTAGATTGCATGATCCATAGACAAGGAAACAAGTTTAAGTTCAGCATATACAGAAAACCCACCAATGTGTGCTCATATATCCATTATTACTCATCTCAACATGACAGAGTTAAATTATCATCATTTCAATCTATGTTCCTAAGGGCTTTACGTATTTGCAGTCCAGAGTTTATTGATGATGAGTTTGAGAACATATATTCTATTGGATCTAAGTTAAAGTACCCTAGATCTTTCATTGATAAATCCCTTAAGTTAGCAAAGAATTCATTTTATAGAGTTGAGCCCAAACCTCCCATTGACACCAAGAATCTTTTAGTTCTCCCTTTTAATAATAATTTCACTTTGCTTCCCATGTTGCTTAAATCCTTTAATGTAAATGTTGCCTTTAGCAACAATAATACTATAAAGAATATCTTAATTAGGAATTCACCAGAAAATTCTCTTGGTTGCATCTATAAAGTTCCTCGTGGAAACTGTGATAAATTTCATGTTGGTCAGACTCGTAAGGATCTTTCTGTTAGACTTAAGCAACATAAGTATAGTATAAGAACGGGACAAGAATCAAATGCCTTGTTTAATCATGTTAAAAACTATGATCATTGTACTGACTGGAGTAACGCCATCTCAGTTGTTAACCCTAACTCTATTACCAAGAGAAATATCATTGAATCTTCTATTATTAAATACACAAAGAATTATAATCTTAATATTAGTGATGGTTTGTACAAATTAGATAACTTTATTGTTGATAGGATTTGTAAAATGATAAGTTTATGAACGCTCGCTGTATGTTCTGGACAATCACATGTTTACCAAATGGCGTCCTAGCTTCGTCTCTTCGATGTACATCAACTGACTGTTGTATTTCTCTCTTGTGTCTCCCCTGATGATGTGATTATTACACGAAAGTGCACTTGGGAGCTTTTCGTGTTTCATTTTTCCCGTGGACTCATAGGAATATATATATATATATATATATATATATATATATATATATATATATATATATATATATATATATATATATATATATATATATATATATATATATATATATATATATATATATATATATATATATATATATATATATATATATATATATATATATATATATATTATCCCTGGGGATAGGGGAGAAAGAATACTTCCCACGTATTCCCTGCGTGTCGTAGAAGGCGACTAAAAGGGAAGGGAGCGGGGGGCTGGAAATCCTCCCCTCTCGTTTTTTTTTTTTTTTTTTGTTTTTTTTTTTCCAAAAGAAGGAACAGAGAAGAGGTCCAGGTGAGGATATTCCCTCAAAGGCCCAGTCCTCTGTTCTTAACGCTACCTCGCTATCGCGGGAAATAGCGAATAGTATGAAAAAAAAAAAAAAAAAAAAAAAAAAAAAAATATATATATATATTGTATATATTCCCCATACCCCGCTTTAATGAGGAAGCAATCCTCACTTGGCCCCATTCTGCGTTTCTGCTTTTGGAAAAGTAAAGACTGGAGGAGAGGATTTCCAGCCTCAACTTCCTTCCCTTTTAGTCGCTTTTAGCGACACGCAAGGAATACATAGGAAGCATTCTTTCTCCCCTATCCCCAGGGATATCATATATATATATATATATATATATATATATATATATATATATATATATATATATATATATATATATATATATATATATATATATATATATATATATATATATATATATATATATATATATATATATATTTATAAATATATATATATATATATATATATATATATATATATATATATATATATATATATATATATATATATATATATATATATATATATATATATATATTTTAAAGCACCCTTTTCTGCTCTCTCAACCACGCTCTTTTTATTTCCACACATCTCTCTTACCCTTACATTACTTACTCGATCAAACCACCTCACACCACATATTGCCCTCAAACATCTCATTTCCAGCACATCCACCCTCCTGCGCACAACTCTATCCATAGCCCACGCCTCGCAACCATACAACATTGTTGGAACCACTATTCCTTCAAACATACCCATTTTTGCTTTCCGAGATAATGTTCTCGACTTCCACACATTCCTCAAGGCTCACAGGTTTTTCGCCCCCTCCCCAATCCTATCATTCACTTCCGCTTCCATGGTTCCATCCGCTGCCAAATCCACTCCCAGATATCTAAAACACTTTACTTCCTCCAGTTTTTCTCCATTCAAACTTACCTCCCAATTGACTTGACCCTCAACCCTACTGTACCTAATAACATTGCTCTTATTCACATTTACTCATAACTTTCTTCTTTCACACACTTTATCAAACTCAGTCACCAGCTTCTGCAGTTTCTCACATGAATCAGCCACCAGCGCTGTATCATCAGCGAACAACTGACTTACTTCCCAAGCCCTCTCATCCACAACAGACTGCATACTTGCCCCTCTTTCCAAAACTCTTGCATTCACCTCCCTAACAACCCCATCCATAAACAAATTAAACAACCATGGAGACATCACACACCCAACTGCCGCAAACCTACATTCACTGAGAACCAATCACTCTCCTCTCTTCCTATACGTACACATGCCTTACATCCTCGATAAAAACTTTTCACTGCTTCTAACAACTTGCCTCCCACATCATATATTCTTAGTACCTTCCACAGAGCATCTCTATCAACTCTATCATATGCCTTCTCCAGATCCATAAATGCTACACACAAATCCATTTGCTTTTCTAAGTATTTCTCACATACATGCTTCAAAGCAAACACCTGATCCACACATCCTCTACGACTTATGAAACCACACTGCTCTTCCCCAATCTGATGCTCTGTACATGCCTTCACCCTCTCAATCAATACCCTCCCATATAATCTACCAGGAATACTCAACAAACTTATACCTCTGTAATTTGAGCACTCACTCTTATCCCCTTTGTCTTTGTACAATGGCACTATGCACGCATTCCGCCAATCCTCAGGCACCTCACCATGAGTCATACATACTTTAAATAAGCTTACCAACCAGTCAACAATACAGTCACCCCCCTTTTTTAATAAATTCTACTGCAATACCATCCAAACCTGCTGCCTTGCCGGCTTTCATCTTCCGCAAAGCTTTTACTACCTCTTCTCTGTTTACCAAATCATTTTCCCTAACCCTCTCACTTTGCACACCACCTCGACCAAAACACCCTATATCTGCCACTCTATCATCAAACACATTCAACAAACCTTCAAAATACTCACTCCATCTCCTTCTCACATCACCACTACCTGTTATCACCTCCCCATTCGCCCCCTTCTCTCTTTTTTTCTGAAAACCTTTACAAATCTTCACCTTCGGCTCCACAAGATAATGATCAGACATCCCTCCAGTTGCACCTCTCAGCACATTAACATCCAAAAGTCTTTCTTTCGCGCGCCTATCAGTTAACACGTAATCCAATAACGCTCTCTGGCCATCTCTCCTACTTACATACGTATACTTATGTATATCTCTCTTTTTAAACCAGGTATTCCCAATTACCAGTCCTTTTTCAGCACATAAATCTACAAGCTCTTCACCATTTCCATTTGCAACACTGAACACCCCATGTACACCAATTATTCCCTCAACTGCCACACTACTCACCTTTGCATTCAAATCACCCATCACTATAAGCCGGTATCGTGCATCAATACTACTAACACACTCACTCAGCTGCTCCCAAAACGCTTGCCTCTCATGATCTTTCTTCTCATGCCCAGGTGCATATGCACCAATAATCACCCATCTCTCTCCATCCACTTTCAGTTTTGCCCATATCAATCTAGAGTTTACTTTCTTACACTCTATCACATATTCCCACAACTCCTGTTTCGGGAGTAGTGGTACTCTTTCTCTTGCTCTTGTCCTTTCACTAACCCCTGACTTTACTCCCAAGACATTCCCAAAGCACTCTTCCCCTTTATCCTTGAGCTTCGTTTCACTCAGAGCCAAAACATCCAGGTTCCTTTCCTCAAACATACTACCTATCTCTCCTTTTTTCTCATCTTGGTTACATCCACACACATTTAGACACCCCAATCTGAGCCTTCGAGGAGGATGAGCACTCTCCGCGTGACTCCTTCCTCTTTTTCCCCTTTTAGAAAGTTGAAAGTTAAGATACAAGAAGGCGAGGGTTTCCAGCCCCCCGCTCCCGTCCCCTTTAGCCGCCTTCAACGACAGGTGAGGGATGAGTGGGAAGTATTCTTTCTCCCCATCCCCGGGGATAGACATTTAATAAGATCATTAAATCCATAACTTTTGTTAACTCACACATCATATGTTCACTTCGTCATAAGCATGAGCCCTTTAACAAATTCTGAGCTTAATGACAAACAGTAATGAACTACTGTCCCAAGCATCATTTCTTTTACCTGACAGGGACATCAAACTCCCAGAAATGAAAAAATTTACTAGTCTATGAATCAATATGATGTGAAGAAGCATACCATGGCAGACAAAAATTTCTACCACTATGTACAGAACGGAATATTCAATTTGAGTATTGCAGTCGTCATTCTACCTATGCCAGTACAGCTTCCAGTTGTCAGTATAAAACCATTACAAATCCTATCATCTTCCATACCAAAATTCTCCTCAGAAGTAAGTAATTCGATAATATTATTTTCAAACAATTTTCTAAACACAATTCATTCACAAAAGTTAGAAAATGTAAAGCAACTCAATGTGTTACTATTCATCAGAAAAACACTTACAAAAATTTAATGTTACATTATGGACTGGGGCTTACACCAATGACAGATCCAAATACACTATTCAGTCACAAGAAACCTGAAAGAATTTTATCTAGATAGTAATACCAAAAACTTTAATACAAAACAGGGAATATCTAAATCCCTTCCTGAACTGCTGAATAAAGGAACGAGACGAAAATGGTTGACTGGAAGAGTGAATGGCTTTTTATGATGGAAATTTCATGACTGTAACTGGATTTCCTTATGATGAAAATCAAGGTGAACTATATATATATAGAGATATATATATAGTGATTGTCCAAAACATGTTTACCAAATGGCGTCCTAGCTTCGTCTTTCGATGTATATCAACTGACTTATATTTCTCTCTTGCGTCTCCCCTGATGATGTGATTATTACACGAAAGTGCACTTTATATATATATATATATATATATATATATATATATATATATATATATATATATATATATATATATATATATATATATATATATATATATATATATATATATATATATATATATATATATATATATATATATATCTATATATGTGTGTGTGTGTATATATAAAGTTAAGAGACGACTCAGTACGAGTGTATAACTGTTATCCCGTAACACACTATCACAAGTAATAACCAAAGACAGCACAAGGAAACTTTGAAACAACCACTTACCTTCCCCGTATCTCACAGGCGTACAGAATCTTAAAGTGTGTGGTAACAGTTGTGAGCCACTGGTATTACTCTCTATAACTGTCTGCTGATGAGATCGAGACAATGAAAGCGTTAAAAAAAAGTTCATTGATTTGGCAGAACATGACTGGCAAATCGACAATAAACGCACCGAAGAAAATCCAGGGTAAACATCTTCCTAGAATTCAAATCATAGTTTGTTTGTTTAGATTTGGTAAGCTTGGTATTAGCAAAACCAAGAAAAAACTATACTGGTTATAGATGGAGAAGTAAAAGAACCTGACTAGCAACTCTAGAACTTGAGCTGAGACCAGGCTATTTTCCAGACAGTTCTTTTCTCTAGGTATTTTATGCTTAGCTAGTGTGTATAAAAGTAAGCAACGTCAAACGGACACCATGATAGTTCAGTGCACAGATGAAGGGTTCACTTTCCGTTTGGGGTCGACGATTGTGTGTAAGATACAAGTTCTAATTCACATTCAAAATATGTTTAGGGACATTCCTAGAATATGTTCGTGTTTTGTGGACACTCTATGGCTTTTTTTTTTCTCTTGTTTTCTGTGTTGGTTCCAATATCGTTAGATATCTCAGGTATCTCGAAAGCTAATGCACCCATATGCTGACGACTCAACAATGTACTCCTTCACATCCCTCAAATCTGCTCTTCCTCACACTTGATCTGCGTCCCGTCTCGACACAGCTTGGGGCACAAGAACACCGTCCATCCATAGTGAGTGATTATAAAAGACACAACACAATATAAATGACAGGAACGAACACTGGTTTGGTATTCCCCATTATGTTCCCAGATGTCTGCATCAAGAAAGGGAACCTAGTCGCCCAACCCAATTAATAAGTGAATCTCAGGACATATGCCTCCATAGCCTTCTGTAGATTCTTAAGATTTAAGATGTTCTTCGACATGAATGTCATCAACTTATAGGCCATGCGTAGTCGGACAGATGTTGCTGTCTTAACAGAACGTGATTTTCTACGTGATACATGTAGAAGTCAGCAATAGTTTGGCGTGGTGTAGAGCCCATGGCGATTCCCTCTACATGATAATACAGCTTACCGTCAGGGCTGCGAGATGGGGCTTCGGTGCTACAAGCACACAGTAGGCCATTTAGTATGGTTATATGAATTTTGTATGCTGGTGCTGATGTGTGTTAAGGACAGTGGTACGAGTATTGAGCACAGGGCAGGAGTGTTGATGACGATGATGGTAAGTGTTGAGCACAGGGTAGGAGTGTTGATGACGATGATGGTAGGAGTGTTGAGCACAGGGTAGGAGTGTTGATGACGATGATGGTAGGAGTGTTGAGCACAGGGCAGGAGTGTTGATGACTATGATGGTATGTGTTGAGCACAAGGCAGGAGTGTTGATGACGATGATGGTAAATGTGTTATGGACGGTGGTTGGAGTATTGAGCACAGGGCAGGAGTGTTGATGACGATGATGGTGTGTTGTGGACTGTGGTTGGAGTATTGAGCACAGGGCAGGAGTGTTGATGACGATGATGGTGTGTTTTGGACTGTGGTTGAAGTATTGAGCACAGGGCAGGTGTGTTGATGACGATGATGGCATGAGTGTTGAGGACGGTGGCAACACATTGTTGAGTATCATCTCAATAGATTCTCTACATCTGGTGACGCTAGGAGTCCACTTGATCGAGTGATACGGAGAACGTCAATAACTTCATTAGTTGATTGTAGAGTACACGGCAGGAATAAAGGTAGGGAGAAACTATCCTATTGGTCTTTTTAGCTAAGCTGTACGTGAGTGTAGTGCCTTGGGAAATTATGGTGCTGAGTGGACCGCAGGTCTTATATGTCTTCACATTCCAGTGGGCACACGTCCAGATAAATAGATGCGCTCTCTCTCTCTCTCTCTCTCTCTCTCTCTCTCTCTCTCTCTCTCTCTCTCTCTCTCTCTCTCTCTCTCTCTCTCTCTCTCTCTCTCTCTCTCTCTCTCTCTCTCTCTCTCTCTCTCTCTCTCTCAGCACCGACAGCAAGCACGTTCAGAATAACACATCAGCGGTCTTTGATGCACTTCTTAAACCCTCGAGTTTTTTCCTCTGCTTTCGACGCACAGCCCTAGCTTGACGTGGCCAGGAGAGCTCTCCTTCCTAAGAGCAGCAGCAGCAGCGTGTCACCTTAGGTCTTGAGTCACAGCCAGAGCCACACCTGGGTGCAGCCTGTAAACACCTGACACATCATCTAAAAACCTTTAAGATCAGATCAAAGCAAACCAAGGCCATCCAACATGCCCCTAAAGTCGTGCCGTCTTGCTCAAGGCTCGTGCCACTGTGCCCAAGGCTTTTTCCTTAGCGCTCACGAGTAACGCTGTCGTGTTGAAGAGCAGCACCGTTGTGCTCAAGGCTCGTACAGTCGTGCCTAAGGATCATATCGTCGTGCTCATGGACAGTACCGACGTGCCCAAGGATCATACTCTCGTGCTTAAGGGCAGTACCGTTGTGCCAAGGGTCATACCGTCGTGCTCACGGGTCGTATTGTCGTGCCCAAGGGCATTCCCGTCGTGCCTAAGGCTCGTACCGTCGTCCCCAAGGGTCATACTGTCGTGCTCAAGGTGCATACCGTCGTAACCAGGTCATGCCGTCATGCTCAAGGTTCGTTCCGTCATCCCCAGATCATACTGTCGTGCTCAAGGTGCATACCGTCATACCCAGGTCATGCTGTCATGCTCAAGGTTCGTTCCGTCATCCCCAGATCATACTGTCGTGCTCAAGGTGCATACCGTCATACCCAGGTCATGCTGTCATGCTCAAGGTTCGTTCCGTCATCCCCAGATCATACTGTCGTGCTCAAGGAGCCTTCTGTTCAAAGCGACCATAGCTTCTCTTGGAAGCGAGTTATTCTTTCGAGGGAATACTCTTCCTCCTGCTGGAGTTATGTCCTTATTCTATTATCTTCACTTCCTAAAGACTACGAATGGGGCTTCTTTGTCGATTATCGAAGTGAATAAAAGCCTTCCCTGTCATAACTCGCAGCTTAACTCTAAGGTAGTGTGAAGGCCCATAGACTTCCCTAAACGCACCCTGAAGCTTCCTTAAGGGATACTGGTATTTTTCTGAAATCGCCTGGTACATCCCTAAGATCTCCTGGCACATCCCTAACTCATCTGTTACTTCCCTTAGACCTCCTGGTGCTTCCCTAAAGTCCCCCGTTACTTCCTTAAGGTCTTCTGGTACTTTCCTCGTGTCTCCTGGTACATCCCTAAGTCTTCTCGTACTTCC